>NW_005187410.1:2110996-2181000 GCF_000239375.1 Pundamilia nyererei | reverse complement strand
GCGTTCATCTCTGTTACAGTGTTGCATTAAACTGCTATATTTTTGTGTTCTTTATACTGTAGATTTTCACGTCTCTGGAATAGTTGGCAATAATCATATTGTAAAATCATATTGATATGACCCGTGAATTATTCCTAGATGACCGTTAGATTAGTTTGATGCTTAAACTCTGGTTAACTCAGAGAGCTGAAGATATTGTGGATATGCTAACCTCGCTCCGTGGTGTACAGGGCAGTTACTACATGACGGAAACACCAACATTATTTCTTTTAATAAAGTTTATGCGTTTATACACAGGTCACGCTGATTATTACACAAAAACCCAAAGATCAGATGTTAATCGGATTTATTTGCTCTCTCTCCTCCTTAAACATGTTTTTAATGTTAGTTATAATTCAGAACTGGCGACTGAAACAGGTATGACACATACGAACATCAGGAAATAAAAAACAGATAAATATAACCTCCGTAAATGAAGTCAGTGTACAGCGGGGGTTATGGCAGCTGCGCTTTGTCGGCAGTAATAACAGCTCGATTGCTTGCAAGGCGAGCGGGTCCCACGCTCTGCCTTGAGACTGGGCTGGGCAGACATCTCCGAAAGCCAAAGCAATGCTTTTGACTCAATCAGCGTTAACTCCGCCCCCAGGGTTTGATGGGTGAGGTTGACAGGTAAATTATTTAATGGTGAGAACTGAAGGAGTCAATAGTGCCTAAATGAATTAATTAAATACACCATTAAATAATTATTTAAATGTGGCAATGATTAATTAAAATATGAAATAATTAATTAATTAAATGTGTCAAAAATATTTTTTTAATTAATTATTTCCCATTTTAATTAATTACTTACAATTTTAATTAATTATTGCCACATTTAATTAATTATTTAATGGTTTATTTAATTAATTCATTATGGCAGTCCTGGTGTTCCATAGCTCCAACGTCCTGATGGTAAAAGCATGGCTAACACCAGAGTGCTCAAAAAGACCCCACATTAGGATCTACAACTAAAAGCTGGCTTACATCAACCTATCTGATGTGTAACTTGGAGATAGCCCTAGACATGCTTTAAAAAAAAAGTTTAAAACAAACAGTTAACTTACTGCTTTGTAGCCAACGATTCGGATGGAGAGAGAGCTGCCTATGGTCAGCTGACAGGGCCAGGCCACGGGTCGCCTCTCCACCCGCTTGAACATGCACAGCTCCTCGATCGCATTCCTACAAGATTAAAACACATGGAAGGAGATAAACTTGATCATAAATTAAAAACACTTCCACTGTTTGCCTGAGTTCAAGTCCAGTGAAATAAATCACAGATTCTATCCTGGTTCTCAAAGATAAACAACACTCTGAAAATCTAAGGAAGGAATGTTCCTTTTCCCAACATTAGAAACAGAGCAGACATTGGTGACTCAATACTGAAAGTATTTCGCGATGCTTGGTACCAAAAATGATTCAATTAAGGGCGCCATCTCTAGAATGTATTTTTTTTAAAAGACTTCCACTACATGATACATTGCAGGAAAATGGGAATGAGAGGGCAATTTTTTAAGTATTGGGCAAGAACTGGCTGAATGTTTGTAAATGATCACATACGGCAAGAACAAAAATGTTTAATTTGATATTTCTCGCACTGAAACTGAAAGCGCTTTTCGCAGGTGGAGATACTAAATGTTGAAGGTAATGTTGTTTTTCCACTTTATTTTTAGAAAAATGTTAATTTTTGGAGAGGTTTCCAAAAATCTTGATAACTGCTTTTAAAAAAAGCATTCACAAGACTTTGGTTACTTCCTGCACCCCCTTCACAGAGATCCTCTTAATTGATACAGTATGATAACATTTTCTCTCCATCTTATAGATGCAATTTTTTCTACTTTCCCCTCCCTTACAGTCTGATTAGCAAGCTCCTCATTACTCTGTGTGCACACTCACCTGGCAAAAACAAGTAATCTAAGACACCAAAAATCAAGTTCATCCTAATTTACAAAGAACATTAATCCATTCCAGAGAACAAAAGTGTAACAGGAAGTCCACTAACCTGAAGGTGTGAATTTCATCCAGGCCGTCCTCCACATCCAGGCTCAGCATCATCTCTTTCACCAATTCCTTGTTTTTCTTCTGCTCCCTGGACAGACCTTTGCCTGTCCCCTGGTGACCGGGATCTCTTCTCTCTGAATCCCCTTGACCCTCCTTATCCTCTTCCACAGGGAAAGGCAAACTGGACATCCAAAGATTACAGTTACATCAAGAAAAAAACTAAAAGATTGATAAAAGTAACCAAATATCATGAAATCTGCTTCAATCAGCTTTACAATTCAGTTTGATAAGCCTCTCCTGCACTCTGCATTTTTACCAGTTATCATCAAAATATTGATTATCACATAGAAATATTAATATTTTCACCATCTTAAGTATCATATAAAGTAATAAAACATTGTGAATGTTTATGTTTGAACCTTACAAGAACTGCACAGTGATGCCAGACTGAGTGAGGTTCTTGATGATAACCTCCAGGCTTTCTTCGTTGGTCTGGGTGTTGAGGTCAGTCAGCAGGGCAATGTTGAGACAATCATACTTTTTCCCCCTTAGAAAGGTACCATTAAAAGTGTACTGAATACAGGTTTTATTTTTCAGTGAAGTGCATGAATTATTTATGAAATACAAGAGAGTTTCTTACTTTGTTTCAGTATGAAGAAGATCCATGCAAACTACAAGGGCATCCAGCCCTGTTACAGAGCAGTTAAGGAGGCTCAGAGAAAATGTAAGCACTTTATCAATTTGCACAAAAATCTTATCCCACAGACTTCAATAAAGGGTCAGTCTTCATCTCACTAGTGCCATATATATTAGTGTTCATAAAAAACACTAAAAGAAAAATAAAGACAGGATCCAAGTTCTAATCAAAGTTATCCATGTTCCCATTGAATAAAAAAAAAAGGAGGAGGACTGGATAACTGTAAAATCATGTACAGTACTGTGCAATACTCCTTCATTTCTTTATATTTTCATTCCAGGCAGCCAGACTTTATTGTATTTTTTAAGACTGGGCTTGGGTTATAGTTCTCCAGGATTTCTGAAGGTCTGTCACAGATTTTATTTGGACATGTTAAGAAGAATCTTATTTGGGGGGGATTGTTTGTATGGCTACTTAACACTGACCTGTGAAACATTCAAACATGGATAAAGGCCCACATTCTAAGAAGCGCTTTGATAGTCCTTCAAGAAGCCTGGAGAACAATTCCTGAAAGAAATTACAAGAAAGCTGCCCATAAGAGTTAAAGCTGTGATAAAGCATAAAGGTGGTCATACCAAATATTGACTTTCAAGCTTCAAATTTTCGATAAATCTCGGCACTTATTTTAAATCAAATCAAATCACTTTTATTGTCACATCACATGTGGAGGTACACTGGTACAGTACATGCGAGTGAAATTCTTGTGTGCAAGCTTCAATACCATAAGAACAAGCAAAATATAAGAATGGCTAAATCTGAGAGTTTTTTTTTAAAGGAAAATATAATGAAATGATGGGCAATTCAAGACTTTTAGTACAGTGCTCTGCCTGCAGAGTTAGGTTTCTACATGGTATTAATGAAACGTGTTCGGGAGAAAGGATACAGTCACCCTGCTGACTCTCTGGTTGGACCTGATTTTCAATCTCTATCAGTAGTTCACAATCAGGGATCATAAGGTGTCGATGTACTCTGATGTTCTGGTACTGGCCATCCTGGCTCAGAGGGTTGTCTGTGGAGTCTGTGCCAAACAGGACCAAAGCCAGCTCAATCTTCGTCTCTGAAAAAACCTGACAGAGGAGGGGGAAAGCATGTTGGGAGGGTGCTAAAATCAGCCTCATTAGGGTGCTTTGTTTTATAAATGTGCAGTTGTACCTGGCGCTGGACAAACTTCTGGATGACTTTTTTGGCAAGTTCAAAGGAAGACTCTTCCCCGGGTGCAGAGTTGGACATGGTAAGCCCCACATCCATGCACAGCACCACAGCTGTCTGCAGAGGACATACTTATTTAATTTACGACACTTAGAGGTGCCAAAAACACAAAATTACTTCTCAAATGCTGTGTTAAGGTCGTGCTTTCTCATGCAGATAAGATAAAAACGAGTATGCGAGCCTT
This sequence comes from Pundamilia nyererei, assembly GCF_000239375.1. Classification (NCBI taxonomy): domain Eukaryota; kingdom Metazoa; phylum Chordata; class Actinopteri; order Cichliformes; family Cichlidae; genus Pundamilia; species Pundamilia nyererei. Next base: position 2,176,873 of record NW_005187410.1, on the reverse strand, counting down.
GTATGCACTGAATGAGGAGCGTGACCATTTCAGGCTGGACATGTCTCAACACGCCGCTGACGCTAAACGTCTCAAAAGTTCAAAGAAACATAAAAACAAAATGTTCCTAACGAATAAAAGCTGCACATTTAATATCGTGAATAGTATCTAACAAGCATGTATATGTCCGTGACTTATCTCTTTAACAATTAAAGATAAAACAACTTACTTTTGAGCCTGCCATTTTTTCTTCTTTTCCCTCCACCAAAGCAAAGACTGTGTCACTTTGTTATGGATCCGGAAAGAAACAATGAACTAGGAACCGAAACTAAGTTTCTATTTACGATGAGACTTCTTCCGTAGACCTTATGAATTTATTATTGATTGTTGTTCACCTTAAATTACAATGTTATGTCAAGACCACTTTTGTGGTAGTAAGACTGAAGAGGCGGTCCGATAAAAGCTAAAATGAAATGTAGGTCAAACGCTCTCCGGCTAACCGCGCGCCTACAATATGCAAACATTTCCGAGCTGTGGTCAAGATTTCAGAAATACTTAATTCATACAAATAATAATTCTAACTAATCACTGAAAATACAAAATAATATAACAACATAAGTATTAAAATAAAATTATTATTATTTTAAAATACAAAATCTGCGCAAATTTTAACCTTGTCATCCCTAAATTGATTGTTTTGTGTTTTATTTACTAACGTTACTTAGATTTTTCATTTGCAATTATAATAGTTTTTGTGAAATAATAAGCCTGACTTCCCTACATCAAGATATTGAAATCAAACCCTCCTTTTAATGTTCCCTCAAACCAGCCCTGTATGCTCAGAAAGGTTATTAAATACATAATTTTATTATCTTCGATCATCCAGGAGCTATGTTCAGCCATGACTCACAGGTTTGTGCCTTTAGACTTAAATCGCTAAACATGGAGATGTGTCTTTTTAATATATGCATTAACACAGAGCTTGTGTATTTTAACAGCCCAACTAGAACCTAAATAAACTTAGTCCATAAATGTAACAAATCAGACATTTAAAAAGTGGCCACAGCAGAACAAATTAGCAAATGTTAATCTGACTGTATTTCTCATGAACTTATTGTATTTGGAATGGTTGCTGCATAAGGATTTTAGATTTTGTTCAGTGAGTATTGCAGGATAACACTGGGGTGCCAATAATCTCAATTTAAAGCCCCCCTCGCCCCCAGAGAGCCATCTGCATTGCTGTGCACCATGCAGGGTTTACATGCTGACTCTTGTCTTTGTCTGCTGATTAGAGTGACTCGCTGGTTTTAATGATACAGAAATATTAGTCTGTAGTTGAGATGTAATAACACAACACTTTATTTCACTTGTGTAAATGTTTGCATCATATAGATTCACAACATGTAAAACTGCATCACTTAACCCAGCCAGTCATATCCATAAACATTTGAGTCAACAAACATTTAGACCATCTGGATGTTTTAATCCAGTCTTGCTTGAATTTCAATCAGTTTTTTTTTGATAGCTGTTTACAGTACATATATCTCAAAGTGCTGAAGTATAAAAACACCTAGCTAGAACATCTTCTAGGCTTAAATATAGAAAGCAAATTGAAGTAATATGTAAAATATGTGAGCATGGAAATGTAACAGGAATTCTTCAACTTCAGCTTTTTTGTGTGTGTGCGATTTAAAACTGTGAAGACAACACAAACACTTGTTTTAATGCTGTTCAACGTATGAAAACATGAACAAAAAAAGAACAATCTGTCAGCTTGTTCTCACTATGGCTTTGTAACTGCTTAATTAACCCTCAATAAGAAAAGAGGTATTGGTCTCCTTTCCTTTCAATCTCCATGCATTGTTTAGATACCTTGACTATGTACAGAGTCCAGAAACCAACAAAAACTCACAGGCCTGAATTCTTCTTACCCCAGAGTGTGATGTAAGGATCATATCATGACTTTTAATTTTTAAAAATCCCTTGCAAATAAATAATCAGCAGTGGATTAAGCTAAAGAGACTCCTTGGAGGTCTTCAGTGCTATGAGATAATTATTGTTCAGTTATACACATAAAAATAAAACTTTTAGTTGTCTTTTACTGGAATTGTTGTCACCAACAAAAACATCACTTAGCCAACATTTTCCTTCATCCAAATGTGTATTAACCTACAACAAAAAAATCCCAAAGAAATGTACGGAAAATGGCTCATCTAAAGTCCAGGCTTTTAAAGAAAATAAATGCATGTCTTTTAAACACTAAACAACATACACTATTAAAGGACGAAGTACTGGACCACCTACACCTACAGTAGCCGCTCAGCCATGAAAACCCATGCCACAAAGCTCCAGACACACAGTTTTTGTGCTTCTGTATTGAAGCCAGGGGAGGTCTGGACCTCTGCAATATGCGCTTCAGCACTTGGTGACCCATATGTGACCTGGCTGTGGCAGTGGTTCCTAAAAGCTTTCATTTTGCATTGATACTTACAGTTGATTGTGGAATATCTAGGAGGGCCGAAATTTCACAAATTGTCCTCTTGCAATGATGGCTTCCTATTATATCACCACACCTCAAATTCAGCAAGCTCTTTACAACAACTCATTCACAATTATTTGTGAAGGCAGATTGCATTGCTAGGTGCTGGAATTCAAAGACTCAAGTGGTATGACCCAATACTTTTGCCCATACGGTGTATATGTTGCTCAAAACAAAAGATTCATGCATTCTGTAGTGACTGATGGCTGTGGGGTTGCATGCTATAGGCAGAGGAGGAAAAGTCCAATTTTATGACAATGAATCTGTTTTTTATGGTCACGCTGCCCCTTAAAAGGACAGATTTTCACACTGGTGCTCTTTGGTGTATATTTCCACTAAAATCAGCAACTCACACAAAGTAAACCCACACCACTGCCAGGGGACGGTCACCCCCTTTGCCCATTTTTTTATGCCAGCCTCACTCTAAATCCACCTTCAAAGTGATTATGATTACTTCACAAAGACAACAGTGTTGCCTTTGAAGGTATTTTTGATGGCATTGAACAGCACAGTGATCATATATACTTAATGCAGATATTTACAGATGAAGTGAAAGTTGATGTAAACTCTCAGGAGTGTGTGCATATCAGTGTCCACGCCTTAGCTGTGAAAACCAAGGTTCATATGTTTGAAAAGGTCTTTGAGTGGGAGTGCTGTTCCATAATTATTGGTGGCTATTTAGTGATCTGTGAAGGCTGTAATAAACCTGTAATCAAAAAGAAAAGTCCCATAATAATTACTCCAGTGCTTCAACTCCAATAATGCTAGGTGATAGCAGTTCAGCACCAAAGGAGAGTTCAGGCAGTGCTTACTGTGTGATTATTAACAAAAGAGACATTTTGAAATAGTTTTAGAAAAGAAATTCTAATCAAAAGATAATTTTCTTACTCCTGTGGCTTTCAGGAAAGTCTCAAACCCTTCATTAGCAAAAACATAGATAGTAGTGGTGCTCATTTTGACACTCAAATTATTCAAATAATTCCCAACTTTGACCACATTAGCAATATGCTCCTTGAGCCCAGTGCCCACTACTTCACACTGATGACGTTTGGGCAAGTTCACTGGGTGCCTTGCTCTGTAGAGTGCCAGAAACAGTGTCAGAGTCAAGCAACTCCACTATGCTGTATGGCGAACAGTCTTCAAGCCCCAATTTCCCACAGGCCCAGCCACAGAAGCCTTTCTCCAGGTCGCGCACCGCCTGCCACCACTCACTGAAGGCCCAGGACACCTGCACCACAGCAGAGTACAGAGCCAGTGACAGCGCCAAAGGCATGATGAGCATGGGGTAGAAGATGATAAGAAAGGGGCATATTGTTATCTTGTGCCAGAACGTCCGCTCCTCATTGTACACCAGGAAGACATTGTACCAGGTGAGGGTGCCGTAGTAGAAGGAAGTGATGAACGAGAGGATGAAAACCACAGGTGCGCACGAGATGCTCCACAGGACCACATGGGGTCCCTGACACGCACCTAAGCTACAGGTGCGCTTGGAGCCTTCGCTCGCTTCGCATGCTGCATCAAGACGCTCCCTCGACTTGGCGAGTTCCCTGATTTCCTTCTCTGTCAAAGTGACGTGTATGTCCACCACCTGACCCTTCTTCTTTCCACGCGTAATAGTGCCAGTCAGGGTCACGTAGCGGCTGTCTGGAGGAAGACTCCAGCCTGTTCATACAGGATATGACATGGAAGTTAAGCAAGCGACACACAGGCAAGCCCAAACGTAACTGTAAAAAAGCCTGTGTAGTGTGTAAAAACATAATAACAGAACACAATCATTTGCAAATCTCATTAACCCACATTTTGAATCTGGAGCAATAAACTGAAAATTCAAATTCTTTTTGGAAAACATGGGCACTGAATGCTCCGGACTACAGAGGAGAGAGATCATCTGTCTCAAAATCAGCGTGCAGTTCAAAAGCATCTCTGATGGGGTTCTATTAATGCTTGTGGAATTGGCAGTTGGCACATCTGGAAAGGCTCCAGCAATGCTGAAAGATAGACACGGGTTTTACAGCAACATTTTAGCAAAGGCATCACATATCTCAGTGAGACAACACTAAAGAGTTGCATCCATTACAGCAGGCTTCATAGTAGAAGCAAGGATTGTTGTTGAAAGAAAAGAAGATGCTACAGTACACAGTGGTAAACATGGCCCTGTCCCAACTTTTTTCAGATGTGCTGCTGCCATCAAATTCAAAATCACTTTATTTTTTCTGGGTATGTTTTCTGTGTTGTATTGTGAATAAAATATGGGTTTATGAGATTTTCAAATCCCTGTATTTTGTTCTTATCTATACTTTATACAGCATCCCAGCTTTTTTGGAATAATGGTTGCTGTAACACTGAAGTCTATTTTGTGCACAAATCCTGTCCTACAGTACTAACATCTGACATGTTGGGTTCATGAGTTTAACAGTGTGAGACAGCTTTTTCACCTTCGCCTGTGGGTGTGCAGAGGAATTTAGTTCCCTCCTCAGTGCTCCTCTCTGCTCCTTCGTCTCCTCCTTGGTCCTCTCCTGGTGCCCTCTCCATTTCAGACCGATAAACAATGAAGGACTCAGGACGTGGATCTTTCTTCTTCTTCCTCTTCCTCCTCATGGAGGGTCCTACTTCCCCATCATCCGCATGGCTCCCTGACACGTCAGACCTTAAGGAGACCATCTGGGGGCTGCCTTCCCCCTCAGTCTGAGGCTCCTCTACCTGTGCCATGTTCTCTCATTCATCCAATCCAACTCTTACTCTGAGGCTACTGTTTGGATGTGTTATGTGTGGAAATGAATAGTGAAATTCTAAGCAGCATACAAATCTCCAACCATTGCATTAAGCCTTTACTCTGATGACTAGCTGATTGCAAAGTCATAAAAACATACACACTAGCACACACAGACACACACACAGAGAGCGTCATTAGGAAAAACATGTTTTTAAGCTCAGTGTGTAAGCCTGTGCCCACTGATCCTGGCCCAGATTCTGCACAGTAGCCTATTTTTGCTTTATGTGCTGATGTCAAATGTCATATTATCATTGATTTCATGGCATCTCATGGTATGGCATGAACAGGAAACAAATAGGATATCACAAACAAAGCATGACACAATTGTTCAAAGGGGGGGAGGGGGTCTCTTTGCATGACAGCGCAGCAATATAGGCTGAAGCTCAGGCTAATATAATCACGTCCAGACACATGATAGGGGGGGAAAAATAAGGAATTTAAAGAAGGAAATGTACAGTTGGTCCAAAACAATGCATGTTTTTCAGAAGAGGGGGTGAAAGCGACAATGAAGCCCTTCATACAGCTGATCCCCTCCCATTTAAATCCCACCCATGTCCGCTCTTTTGTCTGCAGCCAGTGAATGTGCTCTAACCACAACATTTCCACTGCGGCTTCATCTTACCTTCAATCTGCTGGACGAGCTCCGTGTAGATTAACTTGCACCGTGTGAGAATAAATTACTGAATCTGCCTGACACACAGGAGCAGAGCCCGCAAATTTCAGCGCTGTGTTTGTGTCCATACAGATGCGCTACGTAAAGCGATTTCCAGAATAGCACTAGTCCCGCCCCTCCAACCTCTGCCGCACACCAATCCCCACCATCCGTGATCCTCACGGCTGTCATGTGAACAAGGAAAAAATGATGATGTGGGAAAACCATCGTAGTCTAATATAATTATATTATATTAGACTATGATGTTTTTCCCACATTTTTCCTACAGTCTAATGAATCCAGTCCTTTTTGGCCTTTTAAAATATCATTAAAGAAGTATTATGTTATTCTTGTTGCAATTTCCAATTGGCCAGATCACTCTTTTTTTTTTAACGCAATTTTAATATCAGTAAGACTTTTGAGTGGTATAAGTGAAGGATATAAGTCACTTAAGTCGCTAAAAACTGATTGCAGCATTACTTTGGGACAGGAGTGCTATTTGTGGAAAATCCTAAACTTATTAAAATATGAGCAAATAAATGGAAATTGAGTATATAAGGTCAAAAATATAAAAAAAAAAGAAGCTCAAAATAGCTTTTTGTGGCTAGTAGACAATAGTAAACAACACACTGATTAAATATATGAAATGAGTAGGCTGTAATAGCGATGAATTCCTACTGTTTTTACAGAAAATCATTTATCATTTAAAATTTTCATACAATACCAACATAAAATTATTATTAATAATAACATATTAAAATTACATAAAATGAATTTAAATAAATGAATTAGGAATTTTAAGTTTTTCTTAATAAAAACGTTCAATAATATGGTAGCCTTTAAAAAAAGTCAGTAGAAATAATATGAATTTTGATTCCTTTACTTCTAATTGAACTAATTAAAAATAACATTAAAACAATGTCATTTCCTGAAGAAGTCTCAGTTCCTAGCCTTTAGCTTTAGCATCAATAGCTCTAAAGAACGGGATCAGTTGATGTGATAATATTAGCCTCAAAGTATAAAAATGAATGACCAGGATTCATTTGATAATATTGACCAGCTCCTCTTTCACCTCGGTAAATTCACTTATTCAGTTTATTACAGTTTATTACATCAGTTATGTTATCTTGGATTAGCATTAGCTTATTAGCTGTATGGCTAAATGTCAGTCACAAGCCAGGAAGCTAGCTAGACAACATGACAATTTAAACAATATTAAAAAGGTTTTAGAGGTTTATTTATACTATTGTTGTTTTTGTTATTATTATGAAAGATAAGTGTTATTTGTACTTTTTTATAGCTCTTCAAACTCGGGAGCTATCTCAAAAGAAGAATGAAAATAACCAACAGATTAAAGGTATGTGTTGATGCTAATGTTGGTGTAAAACAGTGGCTTAAGAAAGGTAATGATAAACTGGGCTAAAGACAGGCCTTTGTGTCTTTTGTTATTAGATATTAAACACCATTAAGCTTTTTTTTTTTTGTCAGTTTAAGTCACAGAGCCCCTCTTGGCCACCTTGATGTGTCCTCCCTGTTTCTGTCTGCATGTTATATTGGGTCTATATTTTGTTGTACAACACCAAAATGTTTGTAGTTTCTCCTCTGTACTACACAAAATTAAGTAATCAATACATCATTAAAGCTAAAACTCTGTACTTTAATCACATTTTGATTGTTTTATTTAAAATTCACAAGTGGTAAGGTGAAGGACCAAAATCAACAAAACTGTATCTTTGTCCAACAACTGTATACTTAATGTCTCAGTAGTTGTTAGTCACTTGTCCTTTTGCTGACTTCTCGCATTACGTTGAAGGGTGGTTTTCTCATATGTAGGTGTGTTTTTATTTCCTGCTTTTGTTCTCTTCCCTCATTTCTAACTGTCTGTCATTAGATTTCCTTATTTGATCACTTTCTCCTGTACTCAATCTACTCCTTTGTGTATATGTATAGACTTGCCACGTCAATTATCACCTTGTCTGTTTGTCTACCTTTTGTTTCACAAGCCCATTTCTATTTAGTTTTTCTTGTTTTGTTTATGTTTTTTTCTCTGTTTCTGTTTTTTGGATCAATGACTAAAGGTTTTTTTTTGTTATGCTTGCCTGTGGGTCCAGTCTCTAGCATTTTATGATACTAAGTGGCAGTATCCTCTTTTTAATATCTGGTCACCTTGTCTTGAGTCATTTAAAAACATTGCTCATTCATTCCCTTGTATAAGGTCCATTTAGCCCACTATTGTTTAAAGATCCCTGCTTTAGTACTGATTGATCAGGCTATCCATTGAGTACACTTCCAACCACCTGACTAGCCTTAAGGGATTAGATTTTAAAGTGATAGTGTCCTTTTGAATTTCCTTATCAGCTATTAACAGAAGCACAATGTTGGGGAATCCTGTATCATGAACTTTATCTTTTAATATAAGATTATTGTGTGCTGTGTTAATGTGTTTGGCAACAGTTTCCAGAGCCAACATTGCTGAGAAGAAGTCTTACATTGAAGCAATCAACAGAAATATTGAGCAACTTGAAGAGGAAATCAGTGTGAAACAGAGCACTGTAACACGTAATAAAGCAAATGCAAAAAGGTACAGCATTTTGTAAAATTAAACAGGAAATAAATGTGCCAAACCATGATAGATTACGGCGCAGGAAGATTGTGCAAAAGTGTTGAGCCATCTCTCATTTCTTTATATTTCGCTCCAAGGAGCCAGACTTTCTTGTGATTTTTACAGTGGTCTTGAGTATTATTTCTCCAGGCTTTCTGGAGGTCTTTTAAAGTTTTTCTTTGGACATTTGGATGCTTTTTCACTCATTTTCAATCTAGTCCTTGTTCATGACCAATGTTTTTTTTGTTGTTGTTGTTTGTATCTTTATTAACACTGCCACTTAACACTGACCTGTGAATCATTCAAGCATAAAAATGCATCTAAATCAAGGAATGAACCAGTATTTTGTCTGCACATAACAGATAACGTAGCAAGGAAGTCATTTTAAACTGTATTTTTAGGCACTTTGTAATTAGCACCCTGCCCTAAAAACATATAATTTACTCCCATTTCTTGAGTTGATTCTACAAAAAAATGCCAAAGATAACTCAGTTTGATAGAAATGAAATAGCATTTTGCACCAACAATGATTCCCAAAGAGCTTAGCTGAAAACTTGGTATATCGCAGGATGGTTCTTAAAAAGAAATAATAGAAAATAGGACAAGTGGAGGATAGAAGAAGTGATGGAAACATTAAAAAGCTAAAGATGAACAGGATCTCAAAGTCCTATCCTTGAGAAATAGAGAAAAAAAAAGTCCAGTAAAGACTTGACACAGGACCTGAGAGATAGATCTCTACTGTTCACTGAAACCAAACAAAATTTGTCTCACTGGAAGGATGATTGTCAAGAAGCCATTCCTAAGAAGTGGTATGCCAGGCTGAGGTATGCCAAATTACACGGGACTGGACTGAAAATCGGGGAACAAGGTCTTATGTAGTGATCAATCCCATTAGTTTAAATTGTCGTCAGTATGTACAGAGGAGGTCAGTCAAGTGTCTACAGCCAGCTATAACACATGGTTAAGGCTGGATGATGGTTTGAGGCTCCATTTCAGCCTGTGTTGTTGTCAAAACTGGTGAAGTAATGAACAAAGGACACTCCCATCAAATTTTGATCCATCGTGCACTATCCCCTAGAAACCCTGTGATTGGGAACAGCTTCATTTTTTGTTAGTTCTTTTGTAAGTTCTAAAAAAGTCTTTTACTTAATTAATATGTAGCAAGTGACAGAGTAAAAGTAAATAACCTACAGAGTACCTGCTTGTCTTTTATATAAATTTAGGATGAAGGCGACTAACGGCCTGCTTCTTCAATATGAGCAGACGTTGAAAGCAGAACTGGAGAAAAGAAAAGCCAACTACAACCATGACACGTGGGTTCATTTAGCAGCCTTGTTTGTGATTAATACTTTTGTGTGTTGGAAACAGACATGTTAAATGTTCTTTATTTATACCTAAACAGGGAGGTCTTTCAAGAAAGGATTGCAAGCTACAGAAAGATTTTCCAGGAGCATAAAGAATATTATTTACAAAACCCTCTTGCTGAAAAGCTCCTCGTGCTGAAGGCTGAAAAAGAGGAAATTGAATGTAGGATCAAAGCTTGGGATGAACAAATAACAATGAAGCAGAAGGAGCTGGACCATCTTATTGGTGATAAACCTTTCGTATCTTTGAGCTTTGCTCTGTTAGAGCTGAAAATTTTTACAGCTTGGTATACAGTCCCTTAAATTTTTGTCCGAACAGGTCCAGTAGTTACTTCATTTTCCACCGAGAAACTGCCAGATAGGTATTTTAGTGAATCACTCACAAAGAATAATCACATAGCTTACAGGAATGGTCATTTCTGACTGACCGAGCCCATTTTTTGTTTCTAGTGCTTTTGGCTTGCAGCCTGTAACAGAACAAGAGAATGGATTTGATCATCAGACAGCCAGGGACAGAGAGCCTTCCATTGACATCTCCTCTCTGCATCTCAATCAGACAACGGTACAGATTTAGTATTTTATTAAATGCATCTAAACACTGGCAAGCAATCATGAAAGGCAGTTAAAGCTGTTCCAGTTATAACTTCACACTTTGATAAATCTGAGCATTTGTTACAGAGTGGTCATAAAACATCTGATGAAGAGGTAAATGCTGAAGAGATCCATGAGGAAAACATCCAGGATTTACCCACCTGTAGTACTTCCCCAGAGGAAGGAAGTAAGGAGCTGTGGTCCAGTCAACAGTTTTGTGGTGAGTCATATACTGAAGGGTGTATTTGGGGTCACTCACATTAAAAGGGGACATTATTTGACTCTTCTTACTCATAATATAGATTGATTGATTGCTGTCTATTTCAGTGTATGTCTTTGGATGATAAAGAAATATGTAAAGTAAAGATAGAAAGGACTAAAGATAGGAAAAGGGCAATCACAAGCTTTCTTTTTTAAACCAGAGACAAAATCTCACTATTCACCATTGAGAAATTTTATTTTTTTAAAAACAACAAATGACATATTCTGTAAATAAAACCATCCTGTTTTATAATTACAGGGAAGTCTGTGCAATTACCTACACATTTTTACAAATGTATTTTTTAAAATTGAATCCCAAACAGTCATCCTCATCATCTAGCAAGATTAAGATGACCTTGGTAACTTATGTGATACTGAAAGCTGAAGCTCGACATAACCTGTTAATCTGGCTTTGTGGTGCGCCTCTCTGGTGCCACGAGTTTAGTTTGAATGATCATGTTAATCAAACCACGTGAACAGAATATTTGCTTCTTCAGACCAGAATCAGCCAGAGGACATGCACATTGAGGAGCAGGAAGAGGAGACTTCACAAGAACACCAGGTTTTCTGATCTTTAGTTTACTATACTTGCAATTTCTGCTAATACACCTGAACCAGTTAATCAAACAAATTTGCCAAATGTGTTGAATGTATAACTTTTTCTTTTTTCTTGTTATTTCTTCTTGCTGTCCTAGTTTACCTTGCTGTCTCCACAGCAGTGTGTGTTATAAATAGGTAGTTGCGGCTTCTAGTAAAGGCATTCCACAGTTTTGTATGCCTTTACTAGAAGCCGCACTGCTTATCATATAGAAACCCAGCACAGGATTAGAAATTACCACTGTTTGTCAGAAACCTACTTGAAAAGCTGGGGTTGTAGGGGTTACGAGGTAACCTAGCAACAGACCGAAATGTGCTGTTTTGTGGGAAATGTAGTCCAGACCTGCAAAGTATGATTTTGACATTTTTATCAATGAAATACAATTTTTAAGACTTTTAATAATCTATTCTACTGTATCAGAGAAGTTTAGAAGCTGTGTATGTTTCTAGGAAAATATCAAGTTGCTCGAGGCACTCCACAGAACAGTATTGCCACAATGGAAAACCCACTTTTACAAGTATCCATCCGAACTGTTGGAAATGCTTTGACCCCCTCGACAGGAGAAGCTGCCCACAGTTTTCTATGCAGAGGAGATTTTTGAGGGTGATATGGAGAAGGGAGCAGCTACACATGAAGAGCAGCCACCACACGACAAGGACGATGAGGAACTCGCTACTTCTTCTCAGCCTCCATCTCAGGAGACTGATCCTCAGTCAAAAATTACAATTGCGTCTTCAACCCCGACATTCTCATTTAAGTAAGACTTTGGATGAGTGGTCTGATGCTTTGAATTACACTCACTCAAGTCCTGACAACTGGTTTTCGTGTGTTCGCTGTAGCTTTAGCCCAGCCAGCTCCAAAGATCAAGGGAGCTCTGAGACCAAATCTCCAGCTTTCTTGTTCTCTCTGAACTCTGATCCCAACACACCAGGCTTTCCTGGATTTGGATTTGATGTGGGCTCATCACAGGAGGAGGTGAGGAATAAATGATCTCACAGAAATCACTGTGTAGGTTTTTAGGCATACAGCTCATGGTGTCTTACATGCTTGAGTTTAGGGAAACTGGACGTCTTTTTTGGCTCATGACGATGTTTTATTTCCCATCCAAGAGGCTGCGTTAGTTCTAAAATCTTAAACTTTCTACTTAAAATGCAGTCTTGAGATAACTTTACTGGTGTTTTCACTTTTATTGTCACATCACATGTGCCGGTACACTGGTACAGCACAAGCAACAGTGGTAACTAAAATAAACCTAAAAAAAAAAAAAATTAAAACTAACGTAAACAATTTTGTGAACTTGGAAAATAAAATAAAACAAGATTTTAAAAAAAACAGGAATAAATAAGGAAAATAATGAAATATCCTTAGTTTTTGGTATCTGTTACTTTGGTAAAAATGTTACTATAGCTTTCCTGATGGGGCATTGTTGGATGTGTTTTCCTAAATATTGCTTCTAACATATGGCCTCCTTATACAATAATAATTAAAAAGACTAAAACTAGCATCGAGTCTAATAAAAAGTAAATTACAACCATACAGTAAAAACTATACTGAAACAAAACTCTGGAAAATAACTGAACCTAAACTTAACTAAAAACAAATAGTCAAAATGAAAAAACAATGAAAACTGATTATAAAGTACAAAACTATTATTAACTCTGGTTTCAACCGCCACTCACAGTGTGACCCGTGTGGGAGGGCCAGTGTTTTGCAGAGAATTCACACCATTGCTTCTGTGACCTTTAACAGCCCTCATGACAGGATGGGCCAGCAACTCTCAGGACCAACTCCGGGAGGCTAAATATGTCAGATTCCTCTTGGATAAGGCTTGAAACTTTCTCATGAACCAAAAAATCCCCCAAAATGTCCAGTTGCCTTCAACAAACAATTAAGACAGAAAACAGTATTTTCCTGCTTTTGGAATTACCTCCAGGTTTCTTTGCAGGACTTTTTCGGTTTCACTGGATCTTTGTTCACTGAGAAGGTAATGTTTTTTTCACTGAAAGCCTACTCTACTTCATGTCGTCTCGGTTTTGGAACAAACATACTAAACTATGATTAACCATTTCTAGAAAACCGCTGAATCTAAATCTTCAAGCAGTAAGTATCAAACCACAATGTGTTTGTGTGGTGTGTCGTTTTGGACCACTGATGTGTGCTGTATATGATTTCGCAGGCCCTCAATTCCTGTTTGACCAACCAGAGACATGCGAGGACTTCCAGTTTGCTTTTGCCACCAAGAGCCCTCAATCAGCTAAAAAAGAAAATAGTGGAAATGATTTTCCATTTTCATTCAATTTCTAAGAGCTGTAAAAGTGTTTTCAAGTTAATTTCTTCCATCTTATGTTGTGACATTAGCGGGAGCTGAAATAGCAACACATTTTTTGCTCTGTTGAGCAGTCATTATTAATTTGCAGGTTTAACCTAAAGTGAAAATTCAAACAACAATTAACTGATTTCTAATAGAGTTCAATAGAATTTTATTTAAGACAGATATAGAGACAATAATACACACGTAAGTTCATATTCCTTTACAGATTTCATTGTTCATGTGAAATAGTTTTTTGTTTGTTTGTTTACAGGTGTGTGTTCATATTTTGTTGTTTGCTGTTCGGTTTAAAAGGCAGAAGCAGTTTTCAGTCGAACAGTATTAAAAAAAACAAACGAAGACACTTAACTGGCCATTTCAGGTCACATTCAGACATTTCATGTGTTAAATAAGATTATATAAGAGTATCTCAATAAACATTTAGTAGCTCTTATTTATAGCTAATAAAATATTAATAAAACTCTGTAATAAAACTGTTAAAAAGATTCCTTTATCATATGATTTCTGGCTCATTCACTCATGATTTTGGAGAGAAAGCATTTATAACACCTTGCATACAGTCTTGTTTCATGGCACAGTCAGTAGTTAATCTATAAAATGTTTTGTTCAGTGGCACTTATGACTGTCTGTTGAGCAGTGGTTTAAATATACAAAGCCTCCCTTGGATTTTGGCACAATAAGAAAACATTTGTGCTGAATTCCTTGTCAAAAAAATACTGGTACACAGGTGAGATCAGTGCTGGCATTTAGAAAGTATATTCATGGTCATTCAAGTTTAAGAGATGGGCATGGAGTAAAGGTCCCGCCACCTATTGTGCCCATACAGTATGCCCCCTAAGCACAAACAAAAAAGTCTGGGCACAAATTGGATCATGACCAGAACTTCTCTGAGCAAATAAAAGCAACTTTAGTGCATGAAGGAGCACACAAAACCTCTGAATCCATCAGGTTAACCGATATGTCAGAGGGCAGAGCAAGGGAGTTCTGCATTTTGATGGAAAGCATTGAAATATCTTTACGTGAAAACAAGAAGTCAGGCAGTCAAATTGAAAGCCCAAGCTTGTAAAGAAAGGTTACATATGATATGTGATGATGAATGATGGATGAAAGCTAAAAGGTGCAAAGCATGCTGCCATTTTACAGAGAGCTTAGAATCCACTGTCAATGCTGATGGAGCGTTGAGTCACATGTTCAATCTCTCCTGGGACATATTCGTTGAAGCTGGTTTGGTACTTGGCCAACATCTTTAGCATGGGCCGCAGTTTTAACCACCACTCTACCTTGGGCATCCGGTGCCTTGGAGATTAAAAGGATAATAATTAATAAACAAGACAATGTGTTTTCCAAAAGCAGCATATTTTAGATTTTTTTGTATTACTTACTCAAAATCTGTTATTTCCTTCAGTTCAGTGACAGGGGTGAATGAGACAACCTTCCTGTTAAGGCCGATGACACATGCTGTTTCTGGTGAGTTGGCAAACACTCGGCCTGGTGGAAAAAGATTCAGTCAATACACCTGATGTTTGACTCAGGATTGCTTCATGTTCTATCAATGCCATCCACGACTTGCAGTAAACCTACCTTGTCGGTAGTTTTCAGTCAGTTTCTCTGAAAGCCACTCGATAGCTTTCACGCCCAGCTTCGTGCCAAAATTTCTATCAAAGGGAGAAGGTGCCCCGCCCTACAGCCCAAACCGAGAACAAAATTATCACATCAAAATGCCAATTGCAGTTGAGGTCAGACATTTAAATATACTCATTACAGGCATGAATGTCATGTTGATTTGGGGCTTTTAATGATCTCTTTCAACTGTTGTTTTTCCAGGAATGACGAATTGTGTGCACACGTTTGAATTTATTTTTGGATTTTCTCTCCACACAAGGTCAAAACTGTACACACAGGTTCAAATATATATGTGCAAAAGGTTCTAAAATGGCTTTAGCTTGGCGAGGTCAAGGACTATTAGCTTCTCGTCAATGATCATGATTGACTACAGTGGTAGTTTCTCTGCTAGAATAAAAAGGTTTTTGTTTGACAGCAGTCATTGGATTGACCATTACTCAGCACAATGGGAAGGTCCAAGGAACTTAGTGACGATCTAAGAAGTATTGTCACTTGGAGCCATTTCTGACCAACCACAGATTCCAAGATCGTCAGTTCAAGCTATATGGTCTGCAAGAAGATCCAAACTGTCAACCTCAGATGAGAGGAAATTGGTTAGGATTTGCAGGAACCACCAAGGCTCAAGCCTGCTATGAAGTGGAAACTGCTGGAACACCAGCATCATTGTCTACAGTGATTCAAATTTTACAACACTATGAACTATAAGGATACGGGCCAAGAAAGAAGCCCTTTCTCCAAAACTGACACCTTCAAACTTGACATGGACAAGTCAAAAGCCTTCTGGATAAAAGACTTATGGTCAGATGAGACAAAGATTGACCTTTTTGGCCACAATGAAAAGGTAAATTTGGAGGAGTAAAAGTCAGACTTTTGAACCTAAGAACACTAACAGCATCATGCTTTGGGGCTGTTTTGCTGCCAGTGGTACTGGTACATTGCAAAAAGTGAATGGAGTAATAAAGGACGAGGACTACCTCCAAATTCTTCAACTTCATCTCAGTTCAACAGCTAAATAGTTGAAATTTGGAGACAAACATGAGGACAGCGTAAACCAGAAATAAAATGATAATATTCAAGGATGTTTTCATCAGCTTTTTTTAACTGCAGTTGGGTGTTAATTTAAAGCGTAGTAAAGTTGATTTAGCAAGACATCGAAACTCATTCAACCTTAAGACATTCCCGAGACCACTGTCTAGCATGTTGATTTTAAAAAAAAATCCAAAATTAATTCAAACACATGCACCTAATTGTTGTTGTTGTTTTTTTTTAAGTTGTTAAAGATGCTGTACAATCAATAAAAACAGAACAGCTCAAAGAAATCATTAAAAGCACAAAACAATCATTCCCATGACGAGTCTATGTAGGCTTTTGACTACAACTCAAAGTTGGAAAACTGATCCATACCTGCTGGAGGTGTCCTAACACGTTGACTCTGCAGTCAAAGATGTCCTTCCCTTCTGATGAATACAGCTTATGGATGAAATCTGTAGTGTAGTTTTCATGGCATTTTTCATTCCTGTCATGACAGAGAACATGATTAACAAAGGAGTGCCACAGTGTTATTGGATGCAGGCTCAGCTAGACAATTATAAAAACTGATGTGGCACTTATACAACAATTATCCATAATTTTCTGCTGCTTCTCCGGTATCTGGTTGCATGGGCAGGAAACTAATTTCCACAATTTGAATCTATCTATAAATACATCAATTCATCAATTTGTGTGCTTCACATGGAACATAGAGTGAAATAATGAAGTCAAAATACATAATACATCTTCTATTCTATGAGTAAATAGCTGCAAACTAAAACTTAGCTGTACTGTTCTACCTGAAGACAGTCCTGTGAGCGCTGCCTAACATGTCAATTTTAAATCTCCCATTGTTCATTTGGGCTCAGATTGGGTGACTGTCAAATCGCTGCATGAGTTCCTCAATTTTTAGACTCATCAAACTATTCAGTGACCTCTTGTGCAATCACTGTAGGAAAAAGGATACATGCAATACAGCTTTTTCCTTTAATTTGTCACTTGTTTAAATTTAGTTCACTCTATAAAATGTTACGTACCTCAGGATTAGACCTCGTTGGACATCTTTCTTCATCTTTTCAGATAAGTGCTCCACATTTGTCTGCAAACAGTTCACATTATTAGAGGAAACAGTGCTGTGAACATCACAAAAATGACTTTAGACATTATCTTTTTCTTCTACCTTAAGGTCAAGGATGTTAAAGGGATCTTCAAAAATGTAGGCTGCATCAGCACCCACTGCTATGCCAGTAGCGGATGCCAGATATCCACAGTACCCACCCATGGTCTCCACCACAAACACTCGTCTCTTGGTCCCACTGGCAGACTGCTTGATCTTGTCACAACTCTGCAGAAGAATTTGATTCTTTGGTTGTAATATGATATTTTAAGATATTTTCCGTTTGGCACCATTCTCTTGAAACTCTAGAGACGGTTTTGTTGGGAAATCCAATTACATCAGCTGCTTCTGAAATACTCAGCCTGTCTGGCACCATCAACCATGCCAACCATGCTCTTTTCCCCCCATCCTCATGTCTACATGCCTGTTGAATTGCTGCCATGTAATTGGCGGATAAGATATTTGCATTAATGAACCAGTGAGCAGGAGTACCTAGCAATGTAACCTGTGAGTGTCCGCTATTAATATAGGTTTAGAGTGATAAACTGTACCGCACCGTTTCATTTTCCATGTCTTCAAAGCTGGAAGATAACATCTCAAACACTAAATGTTTCTATTTGGTTTATACACAAAATTATAATAAAAATGAACAAAAATTAAATAAACTCAAGTCTTTTAAACAGCTTAAAGGTCAAAGCATTTGTGATTTCAAACGTAACACTGCAAAGAACAACATTCGTACAGAAAGCCATACAAAAATATATTTCTGCTGAGCCCTACCTCCATTGCACAATTGACGGCAGTGTCTGTACCCACACTGAAGAAAGTTCCCGGGACGTTGTTGCTAATGGTAGCAGGGATAACGACCATGGGGATGCAGAGCTCATCGTAGTGAGTCCGGGCCTCGTAGAGCTCAAGCACACCTTGGTACCCCTTTGAAAGTCAAAGGCATACAGGTCAATATTAACACGGTAACTTATGGCTCGAATAATTTAGATTTGACACTTTTGTGCTTGTTATACCTCAAACCCTCCTATTACAAGCAGAGCTGAGATTTCGAACTTGGTGATGGTTTCCACAATCTTCTCCAGGTGAGAGTTGGGAAGAGTCCTTAAGAAGGAAATTAAACAAAACTTGTCATCAGCGTATGGCAAAATCTCGTAACACCTAAGCCACTGCTGTGTTAGGTTAAGCCTTTAAGATCAGGTAAAGTGATTCATATCAGTGAAACACTCACCGTTTTGTCCCCAGCAGTGAGCTTCCTTGGCCCGTCCATCCAGCCACACTGTGCCATTCCATCTCAAACACCTGCAGACAGACAGGTTGAAGAACACTTTCCTTTCAGTCTCACACAGGTTACTGTGGAACTGCTAAAATCTCCTTCAGTGTTAAAAAACAAACAAACAAAACAAAACAAAACAAAAAATTACAGCCTCACCGCTCCATCGGCAAGTCCCAGAAAGCCGTCATTGACCCCGTAGACTTTGTGTCCATGAGAGAGCCCTGACCTCACCGCCGACCTCACTGCAGAATTCATTCCTGCCGCCGGAGCTCCCACGTTCAGAATAGCAAAAGAGAAGTTGCTCTGAGGAAGCATAAGTCAGACATAAAAGAGAACACCAAGATTAAATCCTGGGATCATTTCACATCATTTATGGCTTAAACTGTCTACAAGTCCTCCAGACCTACCTTAGACTGAGGAGGCTTGTGGAAAGCGAGACTCTTGTAGATGTTCCAGTTGCTCTCAAAACTCCTAAAAGTACATCGTTAGTTTAGTTTTTTTAATTTGCAATGAAAACAATAAGGTGCCATAAATCAGAACTCTCACCCTCCACGCAGTTTAATGGCTTCATCAAACCTCTTCTCATTCATGGCCGTCTGCACCAACTTAGTCTGCAAAGGGTGGTGCAGTAAAACCAGAGCTCAGCATCTCACTTCTGACCTGTTCTGTTCATTACAAATAAATTACACGAGGACAGGAGAGAGACTCACCATCTCCACACACTCCACCAGAGGGAGGCGGACCGCTTGGTTGCCCGACAGGCCGATGACACAGGCGGGGGTTTCAGGAGAAGCCTCCAAGAGGGCGACGACCGCTTCCACACCCAATATGCTGCTCTGGAAACACGTGTTTGGATATGTGCGCAATTAAGACAGCACTGACATTGAATACTGGGAATTAACCTCATACTAATTTGAATTTTTTATTTTTTTTTTTAAATCTACTCAGGCAGCCTTTGTTAGTATGCATCAATAGATTATTTTATTATCGGTATCAGGTCATCTTGTTGTGTATTATGCCACATACAGAAACACATCCTGTGCTAGTTTTCTTCGTGTAATCAGTTTGTGTTAAGTCTGATTGTGGCCACTTGTTAGTAGTGCAGGTTCATTGTGTTAAATAGTGTTTAATAGGGCTGTTCGATATAACGATATACATCAGATGACGATTTAAAAATGTCTATCGTTTCATTTTACACTATCGTTTGTTTCGTGGTGTCGCAAAATAAACTGTTTACGGCAATATTTTTTCATCGTTTTGATGGTCACTGTAGTGGCTATATTAATTTCTTAAAGTTCTCTATTTCTCTTATATTTAATATAACCACATTACAGACAGACAAGCGCCTGTTTTTATGGGTTATGGTTAGCAACAACGACGGTAACACCTTCGCGTGTCCGCTTGTTTATGTTCCACATAAACCTTTCACAATAAAGCTCAAGATCCTGTTGACTTTTCAAAATAAACTGAATCACGTGAAAGAGCAGATTATTTACGGATGAGAAGTAAAAAAGAGCCGCCAGGTGCTAAAAAATTGACCTTAGAGACTCAAACGTTAGAACAGGCTTTTCCCCGCAGCACGCCGTGTAATAAATACTCACAAAGAAAACGGCGCCGTTACAACTTATGTCTAAAAATGTATAGTTTCATGCATCGGTTAAAACACTCGACTCCAGCTACATGACGCGCAGCTGGAAACACTTCACGCAAGTCGAGCTGCTCGAGATTCACAGAATTTACAGAAAATGTTACATTTTTGCGATTTATATCGTTATCGGACGATAGAATTCTTATATAAGGATAAGAGATTTTGGTCATATCACACAGTCCTAGTGTTTAATTATCATTTTAATGGTCAGCCAAAAGGAACAATCAGGAATATTGACAGAATAGCTTTGAGACGCAGTTATTTTTATTAATGTCCCTGAACTTATTACTTCAACAATATTTACAAGTTTTATATGAATATGAAATCTGTTGTTCAGCTTACCAGCATTCTGTCAAACGCTGAGGGAATTCCTCCTCGCTGAACGTGGCCAAGTACTGTCACTCTGGTGTCATAACCCAGTCTCTCCTGCACCAGCTTAAAAACAAACACATGGAAGAATTTCAGTGTTTTATGCATTTGAAAAAGCTCTCAGCAACAGCTGTCGCCAAGAAAAACTACAGCCGACCTTTGCAGGAGTGAAATAAACAATCTATAAATCAGTATCTGATATATTCAGATTGTAGTGCTGCATTAATGTGCGTTGTCTGACTTACATCTTTTATATAATTTGAGGAGATGGGCTTGCCATTTATGTCAATGGCTCCTTCTGCGACGATTATGATGTTCAGTCTCGACCCCCCGCTTGTGCGGCTCTAGAAGGAAACGGGTAAAACATGTTATTGTGTCATTAAGCACAAACCTGTGTCCAAGTTCTTTAAAGTCAGAACAACTACAGTCAAAGGAGGACTGTTATTTCCATCTGGAGTAATTTATCTGGTGAAACGGCTCTGTTTGGGAACTTTTAAAAAATGAAAACCATAAATCAGGGAGAGCTTCCTGTACTAATCAATGTACACAAAAAAAGCTGGAGGTGGCAACAGGAGAGGCAAGACCCTCATTGGACAGAGCCGACTTGGTTTGCACAGTGCCTTGCAGATGCACAGATGCTTGTATGACATTAGCAAACTGTCCTGCTTTCATGGCATGCCTAAACTGACACTATGCCCAATTCGTCTACTTCGACACAGGCCAAACCTGTCATGTGGATACACACAGTGAATGTAAATCAGTATATGCATGGGGCTAACATACAGTCTGGACTTGTGTCTTACCCCCTTTAGACGGGCACACATATTGTCCTCCCAGCCCTCCTGAGGTGGAGCCTCTGGAATAAAAACCCAGTCTGCCCCTGATGCCAGAGCTGACACTAAAGCCAAATACCTAAAGTTGTAACAAAGAATAAAAGGACAGTTAATGCATAACAAGAGCTGCATGCAGCTGCAGTGCATATGGGATAGCAAAATGGGTTAAAGTGCAACTCTCACCCGCAGTGCCGTCCCATCACTTCCAAAACAAATGCACGCTGGTGGCTGTAGGAAGTACAAAACAGTTACAGTGAGACTCTTTTCCACAAAGTATGTCAGCAAACACACAAAGAACATGCTGGTGTCTGAGAAGGCAAGTCTGGGCAAGATGGAAGTCATGCCAAAAGCCTTGAATGGTGCAAAAGACCACATTCCATTAAGAGTTAATCATTCACTGTTCAGGTATATTCAGATAACTCTGATAGGGCTGAGATTAAGTAATGCTTAATCATCAGCATTACTCCATGTCTGTTCAAGTAACTGAATACAACTACTAAAAAAACCCCAACACACACACATGAAAAGCTGGAACCACAAAATGTTTGGCATTACTTAATCGCCGACTAATCTTTTCTCGATCGACGTGCAGTATGTTTACTACCATAAATCTGCTGCTTTGAAGCAGCACTGCAGCACATGTGGTGTGCTCGACACATCTTCCTTTCTGTAACTCATTTACTAATTACTCACTTATCCAGTGACCTTGTGCATGCTGCTTTTATGAAACACCAGGTGCTTCAGTGCTGTTCCGAATTACCCAGCGGCTCACCTCTGTGCAGTGGTCATTATGGCGTCAATTATCTCCATGATGCGGTGCAGCGCAGAGTCGGCACCGATGGTCATGTCGGTGCCGCAGAAGTCGTTGTCTATGGAGCCGACGAGGCCCACGATGTTCAAGTTATAATGCTGCTTAGCCATAGTGTCTGTGATCCTTCCTGAAGTAACACACACACACACACAAGTGTTGAAATTAAATAAACTCCAAACACGTTTCTGAGACTTCAACAAAAAATGACTCCACTTCTTGTTTCTGATATGCACTCTGAGTAGTTTGATCTTCTTGAGCGACACTCACCTTTCTTTACGAGTTCATCGAGTAGATCGCTCCACTCATTGCGGAAGATGTTGGCTCCGGTAAGGCTGCCGTCGCCGCCACACACGCACAGGTTGGTGATGCCTTTCTTTACCAGGTTGAAGGCAGCGGAAACTCTGCCCTCACGCGTCATGAAGGCCTTGCAGCGGGCACTGCCTATCACGGTCCCACCCTGCAGCAGAGATGTAAAACTAGTCAAAAACCAAACTAAGGCAGACAGAATATTTTAATCAGGCATTTTGTAGATCAGTGAGATTCATAAAGCAATGGTTCGCATTTTTGGTGGATACAAAATTCAAACAGCTAGTTGTGAAATAATTTGATTTTTCTCCAATTGTTTTGGTTTTGACCTCTCAAAATGCATAAACATAAACCTGAGGAGGAGGACTCACAACAATAGAAGGGTGGGAACCACAGGTACACACAGATTAGACTTACCTGCAAACGGGATACTCTGGCAGATAATCTGGTGGTAAGCTACAATTACTACCTCACACTGAAAGACTCTGCTAACCAGGCAAGCTGCAGTTTGCATCCATGTCTGTTGGGACTCATAACATAAATGTAGTGAGATGTTTTGAAGGAATTTAATAAAAGTTATTCAGCATATTTATGTTTGGCCAATAAAAATTGCATCAGAGAGCAAACAACGCTTCAGATCTGGATGTGACAACTTCTAAAACATGGATGCTTCATCAGCACTTTCAACCCAGCAGCACAGGAGATCTACTATACTGGGCTCGAACACATTTTATCTACAGCCACTACAGTTTCAAGGTGGGCACCCAACCAAAACACAGTTCACGTATGTGAAATATGGTCACATATTTGGCACTGGATAAAGGCTGTAAAAATAAGGGAACCTTTGGCTATTTGGATAATGAATGTCAACACTTTATCCTTTTGTTTTAAGATATTTGTATTAAATTTGTCATAATAAATGTCTGAATTATGGCAACAAATGTCCCGGTGACCTTTGATCACCAAATTCCAATCCGTTCATCCTTGAATCCAAATTATTATTTGTGCCAATCTTGAAAAAAATTAATCAGATGCTTAGACTGTTCCTCCCCTATGCAAGGCCACCTGGGTTGGCTGGAAGACTGTTTACTTAGCCTGACACTCTGAATAGTGCAGCCTGCGTCTGATTAGGCTAAAAGCGCATGCAGCAAAGCTCCTTACCAGGTTACAACCAGTAATAGGAAGAGAAGAGACGAGAAGACATGGATGAAATAATAACAATAAAACTATAAAAAAAAAAGAGAGAAATAGAGAAAATTTTAAGCTCAGAAAAACAACAACAAAAATTCAAATTCTTTTCAGACATAAGCCACATGAATTTTTAAGGAGATCCTTAAGGGTCTTAGAGAGAGCAAAAATAGGAAACTGACAATTAATTCCTAAATTAGGTCCTCCATAAATTTAACGAGTAAAATCCATGATGGCTGAATTTAATTAGCTGCTTAAGTGTCCATGTCCTGTATGGTGGCTCAGTGTCACACTGCCCATGCTTGATATGAAAATGTCCACTCCTGAAGTGTTTTGTAGCAAAATAACTTTTACTCTGTGCTGAATATCGTCTCTTATAACAGCTACCTTTAACCACAGTAATATTTTAACCTACCAGCTGAATAATGTCGGTCACACTGTGCCAGTGGGCCAGTTTGATGTTGTCTCCCCCATCCACCAAGCCCTGGTAACCCTGAGGAAAAGAAATTATTATGGAGGGCAGTCAAGCAATAATGAAAAAAAGAACAATCTCAGAGTGTTTATAAGCTGTATTTATATGTAAAAGATGGCCAGAGTCAAAATAACACAGCGTACTACAAGTACTTTCAACTCCTCTCTTATCTACAGGGGTTTGCCACACAGATTTTAGATGCCCTTCATTAAGTGCCACTGCACAGCATGTTTACTCATTCTCCTCCTGCTCCATATCTTTAGACAGTGTCCCACATTTTGACTGATTTTGCAAGACACACAGTTTTCAAAAGTCTGGCTTTATACCCACTGCATATAAATGATTAAAATCAAATAAAGGTTAGCCTGTCTAGCCCGTCAGTAAAAGTTACAAGTTACCAAAAAGTCACTAGCATTGCAGAGTTTGGTGAATACGGTAGAAAAACACCACAAAGAAAATAAAAAGCCAATATATACTCAAAATTGTCTCCTTATTGCAAGTTATTTTTTTGCACTGTATTTTATGTGACATAAATCACTAAAAATTGCTCAAATAGTCTGATATGGCTCATAAAAGGTATTCCAATCTACAAATGAAGACTGTTACCAGACAGAACAGCAGCTGAAATAACAGTAAAATAAGAATATAGGAGCATGTAAAAACTATCACATGACACCATACGAACAAACTCTAACTTGCTTTTATTCCTTTTGTATTTATTTACCAAGAGAGTTTGAAAAGTTGCATTCAAACACATGTCCACTTTGTCCAGTCTGGTCACCCAGTTTGAGCCTCACACTACTTTTGCATTTGGTACTAGATTGGATAAGCCGGGGCTGATGGTCTTTTTTTCTGGGACAGCTGCCTGTTGAGTTGCCAGGCAACAGGAAAACTGCCCTACTCAGTTCTTTATTGTTCAATAAATTAGTATTCTAGTTTTGTCTACCAAAAAAACCCCAACTAAAAACAAAATGTACTCACAATAAGAAGCAATAAACTGATAATTTACTTAAATACAGCAGGTTTTTCTACCTGAGAAACCGCATACATTAGCGTTAAATAATAACGCTGAATCAAGGTAAAACAAATACAGCATTCATGTTTTGAAAGTGACTGTAAAGTGATGGGTAAAACTTCTTTAGGAGTTATTTTATAGGAGTTTTCGTCTGACGAGTTGCCCCCTGCTGGCCATTACAAAGAACATTTCATCTGTCCCACTTGGGGACTCTATCTTTATTGTCCCATTTTTTAATGCAAAGAGGCTTACATACAAAGCTTGTTTACCTCATGAATGAGATAGACCTTGGCCCCCACATAAATGCCCATCCTGGTCACAGCTCGGATGGCAGCATTCATCCCTAAATCAAGGATAAAAAGTGTTAGATCTTCCTCTTCTTGGGTCTTTGCACACAGGCTGTTGCATCACAGCTCTGCATGGGGTAATCAAACGGTAAGGTGGGTATGACTTCATTATCGGTTATCTTCTCTGACCGCAGCAATAGACGATGGGAGGCTTTGATTAGTCAGAAACAGATACACTGTGTGAGTTCAAAGGGGAGGCAGAAGGGTCTAGCCTTTTAGCAGCACTAACACTGAAGTGTTTTACACCCCTGAAAATGCTTATAAATGGTACTGTGAAGGCATAAAGCATGGGCATACAACTACATCTTAAAGTACTGCTATTATTCCACAATAGTGCATTATGTTGGATTGGCTTAGAATTACTGATGTACGAATGCAAACATCAGATTATTGCTGCAGCAGGTAAAGTAAACAAGTATTACTATAAACTCGTAGTTACTGTGTGACCTTTGATCCCTAATCATCCAGCTGCTATTCCGAGCTGACTACCAGCTGCTGTCACCTCAGCCCTCGACCTAGCCACATTTTCCCACCACACAAACACGGGTTTACATCCACACATATACGTTCGAGTTGTGAGGTCACCTTGTGCATCTCCACCGCTGGTCAGCACTGCCATGGCCCGACCAGCGCACGTCATCTTCAGCTTCTCTAAGTCCATCAAAGACATTTTTAATCTCTTCTCCTCGCAGCTACAAAAAAAAAAAGGAGAGAATTTGAAAAAATAAAACCCGTCGGCTGGGAGAGTAAAATTAGCTCTTAGTGTCTTGATCCTAGGGAATCTAGCTGCCTCTTCCTCGTTTGCAAGTTTCTCCTCAGCAGATCGTAACTTCCAGCGGTGACACCCACAGTATACAGCTGAGGGGGATGTTTGCTCTTTTCACCCGCTCCGCCCGGAGCTGCGGTTTTCTCCACTCGCTCGTCTTCGAGAATCTCCGCCTTCTCTCTGAGCCCCGAGGCTGGAACCGAAGGAAGTCCAACCAGCACGTACACCACGGGCAGGTATTCATACCGGAAGAAGGCGCAATCAGTGGAATAATACAGCAGCAGAACAGAGCATGTAAAACCTCAGGTCTGAAGATGTTAATGAAGTAATTTTGAGAGCCTGCCTGTCAACAGGAAGGAGAAGAGCTGGTTTAAAAGCCAACACAGTAATATTTTATAGTAAAAAATAAAAGTATACAAACTTCTGGGTATAATAAAGTATACAGTGTAGCCTCCACAGGACTACAGTAACGTGCAAATGTCTCGAGCATCCTCTCATTCGTCTGTATTCCAAGCTTTGTCATTCTTAAAATTTTTCTTCAGACATTTACTGCTTTTTCACCCCATCCCCTCCCCTTTTTTAACCTGCCACTAAACACTGATCTATGACCCATCCAACTTATCAAAGAACCATTTTTTAAATTAAAGAGCATGACAAATAACATTATTTGATCCAATTTATTTAGTTTAATTTATGGAAAATGCTAATGATAGCAGAGTTTGACAGACCTAAAGTGTTTTTGTACCATAGAGGTCACTTCCAGAGAAGTTTTAGCTGAAAACTTGGCATATCTATGCAAGCTGTCCAGTGTGTTGTGAAAAAATGTGGGGAAACGGGACAAGTAGAGGACAAAAAAGGAAGTTCAAGCTTTAAAAAACATTTAAAAGAAATACTATATAAAGTAGATAAACCGGATCTGAAAGTTATGTCCTTAAGAAAGCTGGTCCTTCAGCTGACCCATCTACTGCTCACTGGAGCCTCAATAGAAATGGTCTCAGTAGAAGGGTGGTTGTCAACAAATCATTCTTAAGGTGGGGAAATGTTGAATTACGCCAAAAAAATACTCAAAAACTGGACTGAAATTAGTGACAAGAAGTCTGATGGAGTGAAGAAGCTGAAACTTTTGGTTCAAATTACTGTCAATATGTACAAAGGAGGTCAGGAGAGCTCTTCAACAGCAAGTGCCTATAGCAGTCTGTTGTTTGGAGCCGTATTTCAGCCAGTATGTTGCATCTTGCCAAAAGTGATGGAATTATGAACACAGAAAAACACCACCAGATTTTAACCTACCATGAAATAACAGCCAGAAGATTTCTTATCCAATGGTTGGAAAAAGAAAAAAAAAAAAAATCAT
Organism: Pundamilia nyererei; assembly: GCF_000239375.1. NCBI lineage: Eukaryota > Metazoa > Chordata > Actinopteri > Cichliformes > Cichlidae > Pundamilia > Pundamilia nyererei. The sequence goes on along the minus strand of NW_005187410.1, from coordinate 2,149,025 downwards.
ACCTGGATTGGAAAACTCACAATGGAACATCATCACTCATGAACTCAGCCTGGCTTTTATTTTACTTCATTACTATTCCTGAATGTGGTCATACCAAAACACTGAATTGTATATGCTCTGTTTTTGTCTTGTATAATTTATATATTCAGTGAACATTTGCACATTTCAATAAATAAAGAAATGAGGAGTGGCTTAATACTTTCACACAGGAATATACACGCATTTCTGTCTCTCAAGATCTATCTCATAAATGAGATCTAGATAGATATTTATGGAACATTTATGTGTTACCAACAAATAGCTGAATTCTTTTTTGTAACAAAACAGGAAAACAGGTAGATCTTTGAAGGAACGATTGCACCCGTTTTCAATTTTCTTCAGAAAATATGCGGCGTGGCTTTTGCACACACACAGCAAAAAATAAATAGAGGACAATAAAAGAAGCACTAAAGAGTCGGGGACAAACAGAAGAGCCAGACCACAGAGGTTTGGGTACAGTACAGCATTTATTCCATGCAGTTGTTTGCGCTGATTTAATTCTCCCAGTTACTCGTTGCACTGTACACTGGATAATACAGGAAATTGACAGGATTGGTTGATCATAATGCCTTTCAACAGGAAAGAGGATAGAAACAAGAGTAACAAAGAAACATGAGTCTGATAACACAGGACGAGGCAACAGGATGTCCACAGTTAGAGAGACGATTTCACAGAAATTTGAATGCAAGTTGTTTTTTTTTTCCCAGTAAGAATGAGAGGAAGTGGGGGTCCCCGCAGATGTACCGAGGTCAGCATCGCGCATCCCTCCAGGCTTCACGCCTCATTTACACTGCGGGGACAGCCCACTGACCGACTTATGTTTGAAAGTGGTTCCTAACAACCTACGATGAGATAATTACTGATGTAAAGCCTTCTAAATCAAAGCTAAATGACGAATGGTCCCCTGCAGGGTCAACGTGACGATGCTTTTGTTCAACCACACACACACAAATACTGTCCTCTTCCCTGACCAATTCATTGTGCTTCCTTTAAATAATACTTTCCAGGAGAGAAGTCGTAGGTCGTGACATTTCTGAAGCTGCCTGAAATTAAAAAGAACACTACTCCTCCTCACCAGTCATCCAAAATAAATTAAATTCAACAATCATGTAGGCCAGCTACAAAGAAAAAAAAGATCAAAATTAAATTAAAACTACACAACAATCATACTTCACAGGATATACGCCAGAAAGATAATGTTATTAACAGCTTGATCGGATTACCCCGTCATTACAACACGCTGGGTTATTTCACACGAACGTAAACAAGAGTGAAGGAGGAGGTTCGAGGAAAGGCAGAAGGTGTAAGCCTTTCTGAAGCTGTGGAGCAAAAGGCAGTCCGTCCATCGGCGTTAATAATCACCTTGTGCTGCTGGGGTTTATGACTCACACCCTCCTGTAGTGTTCAATACTGATGTGGGGACAGATTTCAAGAGTTTCCTGCTCAACCAGTCCGCTGGTCATCAAGCTCAAGGCTTTGCCAGAGCTGTGCAATGACAAAGAGAGAGAGGGAGGGAGGCGATAATGGGTCGCATGACATTTACAGGTGTTTATGTACAGGAGTAACACTGAGATGAGGTCGCTCCGGTGCTCCGTGGCCTCGTCTCTGGCTTATGTTCCTTTATATGCAGAATCTCAGCCGTCTGCACACGCTTGAGCCGGCAGCTTGACATCATTATCGTTAAATTGAAACTGGCTGTTTGTCAGCTTGAAGATCAGATCAGTGAGGATGATGACAGAAATGGGGCTTATTAAAAGCAAAACAAAAGAGAGCTCTCTCACAGATGCAGTATCCCTTTTCAGCGACAACCAGAGAGGTAAAAAGTAATATTGTTCTGGATAACCATCAGGAATTAAATGATGTTAGTCAGAAAAAGGGATGAGTCAGGTTATTTACATAACACAAGCCTAACTGTCGCCATCTAGTGGCTGCCCATATATTGCTCTTGCACAAAACCTGACCATCCCAAGCAGCAAAGACATGGCCACAAAAACGAGGCATTTTAACAACGATATTCAGAAAAATTCAGAGAAAACTGTTTCTGCTGGACGAAAAACCGCAAAACAAAAAACATCAGTGCTTTGTTTTGAATCTTTATCATACCGTTTAGCAGCACAGGGTTAGTCATTTTATCACCTTTCACAGAAACACAAAATAAAGATTCCCTCTGATCACATGTTTAAAGATTGCTTTTAGGAGAAGGGTTAGCTCTGTAATCGTGAGATTTTCCATGCATGTATATGGAGTTTACAGGTATGGCTGTTATATGCTAAAACACACCAAGTGCATCACCATCTCATCTTCCTGCGGACGGTCACACAACTTGTCATTAAAGAGAACATTTCATTTAAAGGCTTTTTCTCATACTTTTTTTAAAAAAAACTTTAAAACAATGTCGAGTCCTGACTGCCTTTCAAAAAAAGCAGCCGTGCATGTTTGTGTGAATTGGAGGTCTTTGGGAAAAAAATGTAACTCTAAAGTGCGAAACATCTCACCATTACACAAAAATTCTGAAACCACCTGTGGTATGTGCTAAAAGCCGCAACGCTGATTAGACTGTGCGCCACACTAAAGATCGGAGATGGCCTGAAAGCTGCAGGGAAAGACCTCGAACCAACCATGCATGCATTTTATCCGCTGAAGACCCACAAACAACCAGAACAGATTCTTGACAAAATATTAAAATTAGCATTTAACTTATGATTTTTCTAAATTTGAGCCCCGTGTGGAGTTTGCATGTTCTCCCTGTGTTGTCTCTGCGTATGCAGGCTTCAGGTTCGGTTAACAGGGGATTCCTAACTAGCTGTAGGTGTGAAATGCGAAGCTCCAGCCTCCCAATCACTCCTTATTGGATAAAGAGAAGGAACTCTTTGAGCTCTTGCTTTTTCAAACCTTTGATTGCACTTTACTACATGCACTAATGTTCCAAGTTATTAGGAAGAAGTGTAGCATTTATTTTGATTTTGAATCATAAATGAATAAACCATCCAGATTTAAGTAGGTGTGTGTGCTGAGGAGGACAGAGGACATTAGCTAACCATAAGCCTATATTTTTTCAGATTTTTTAAATAATACATTTTTAGTTTGGTCTATATGCTTCTTAACCCCTTATCACAACACATGACAAAATAATTTTCATCTTTCAGGAACCATTTGAATTTTCTCTCAAGGCAAAATCAGTTGAGGAGTGCACATGGTAACATCTCGGCTTAGTTGGTTTTACTGTCCGTGTTCAGCCATCAGTACCTTGTGAATGCTTTGTGGTACCGTGACACAACAAATATCCCTGTGAAGCTCGTGATCCCTTCTTTCTGAAACCCTTTGAATTGTGTCTCTGGCACAAACAGAAACAGAATTACGGTCATTTAAAGAGCTCTTCTAAAAGGGCCCTGCAGCTGGGCTGATGGTGAAAAGAGTTAAACTGATAAATTATTAAACATGTGATCAAAGGCACCTGTATTTGCATGTGTTTGGTGAAAAAGGATTAACCAAGAAACTCTTTAACTATTTGGGACTACATAAGGAAGTATTTTAAGAAAAATAAATAAATCTGGCCTACAAGATTCACACTTTGAATGTGAATGGATTAGTGTTTATTTAAGTATTTTAAGTGCCTTAAAGGAAATTCTAAAATCCCACTCTGGACTTAAAAAAAATAGCCTCTATAAGCAGCTCTGACGCCTGGCGCTCTCCGCTGGCTACCAGTCACTGTGCTCGCGTCTAGCCAGCTAGACATGCAAGATCCTGAACAAGCGACTTCTTTCTCACTCGTGTTATTGCTGTTATAATTCGCAAATAATGACCATTTTGGACATCGGCATAATCCACCCTGCTAGAAAATGATCCGTGGAACATGCCGAACCTGAAGATTTCAAGAAATGGGATACTGCACCTGGATGCCTCGTCTCCACATCCCATTAAAGTCTGTTACAGCAATAAAACGTTGAACATCAAGGCTATCTGTAAGACCTTTTCGAGTATTCCTGCATGGTCCTTAATATGTGCCGCTCAAAAAAACAAAAAAAACAAAACACATTCCTTCATATAATTGGTCCAGTCCAGTTTCACAGTCCTTGAACGATCCTGAGATGAGACTTGAAACTGTAATGTCTAATGGAGAGGAAAGGACTTTGCGTTGTCACACTCACATTCACTCACACTCTCACACACAGATAACTCCCTCAGTAACTCTGCCTGTGACATCTGATTGCTGATGACGATGGCATGTCTTTAAGAGAAGGACGAGCAGAGTCAGAGAGGAAGAGTCTCTTTTCGTTTTTGTTTTTTTTCTTTAGCTCTCGGCCACGTCTCTATCTCCGATGCTCTGTCCGCTTCATGCAGTCTTGGGGCAGCGTTTTCATTTCGCGAGCTGCATAAGCATGCTTCGACAGCTACGTGAGGGCGGGGGGATCCTGAAGAACAGACACATCCGGTGGTTTCAGGGAGGGAGAAAATCCAGTTGCGAGGCAGGTTGTTCATGCTGGTGTTCACAATGTTTTCCATGAGCTCCATGCTCCCCACTTTACTCACAGTGGGGAGGCGGGGTGGAAGCGGAGGAGGTGGGGTACTGGGACTTGATACTGTAAACTCATGATAAAGCAGGTTGGTCAGGCTGCAGTATGAGCTGAGCGATTGCTTGTTGTTTGGAGATGTCTGTCCACGACAGTGAGATGTTGAAAGCCGCTTTTATTCTGGGTCAGTCACCTGAGAGACCAACTACTGCAGTTATGCATCTCCCCACTGAAAGCCATCATCCTCTGATTGATAAGCCCTTCTCATCATGATCATCATCGTCATCATTTGCACCTTCTTCCAGTCCTGGTCTCTCTCCATCACAAAGTAAACCCTTGTTTGGATTCAAAATGTCTGTTTATTTCCTCTCTGTTCAGATCAGAGAAGTCTCATAGCTCCTGAATTTTCCTTCAGAACTCAGACAAAAATAAATTATGAACGTTAAACTATCTATTGTACATTATCATTCAAAAGGGAATCCCTGCAATGGGTTGCCTGAATGCTGTGCTAGATGAGGGGTGGGGGTCATATGGGAGAGATTACATAGGACGTTGCTATAGGGAGCTTTGTTTACAATGTTTGTCCTCTTATTGCTGTATTTTCTGCAGAGCAGAGAGGGACATGATGGCCTCCAGGCAAGAAAGATGATGAGCCCTTTAGGCAGGTTCACCACGAGGAAGGAGCCCCGACTTTGTTGTTTCTAATAGTGGCATCGGAGCACTCTGCTTCTGACGAATCGCAGTCCGAGTCCCCAAACTGTAGCGGATTCTGAGAGACAAAAGGGAACAAACAGGGGAACATTAAGAAAGATCCAGCATCAGGGATGATTTGAGATGCATTATGATCTCAAGAATGAGGTTTTGTGCAATGCAGTAAATAAAATAAACATAAATTAATGTTTCTTATGACTCCAAACAAAAAGGGTTTGGATTCATTAGTTCCAACTTTAAATATGACAGGCTATTTGTATTGCTGACATAGCCACCCCTTTATGACCACAGTGGGTGGATGTGTTGCCGGCAAATCTGTAGCAACTGTGTTATGCTATCATGTGAATATGGACCAAAATCTCTGTGGAATGTTTCTAGCACCTTGTTGAGTTTGTGCCACGAAGAACAGTTCTGAAGCCAAAAAACGGGTGCAACCCCCGCTTCTTTCAAGGTGCATGTAAGATGTACCATAGTTTATAATAAGGTCAGTATGGACTGATTACACCCAGCTCTGCTCCTGCTTGTGCATGGGGAGCAGCTAAAACCACTTGTTTCAGGCAGAGGATGAACTGATGAGCTGCAGGGATTTTTTTTTAAACTGAGAATCATTCAAAGCTACTGTAGCAAAGTTCAAAGATAAAAATATAGAATTAGAAATGAGCACATTCGGTCCCCTGTAAATGAATAAATTAAACATCAAAGTAAAATGATTTAATGCCCTACATACGAATACAGAGTGTGTTCATCAGTAGTGATAGAGCAAAGGCTTACTATTAATAAGTGATGTGCATAGTGTCACATTCTTTCAGTCTATATGTAGAAGCCCAGCCCTTTAAACCATCTGAGAGCTTTTATTTGGCCACAGAAGTGCTTTCAGCTAAATGCTCATATCCGCATGCTAAACCCATTTTGGTAGTAATCCTTTAAACAGCCGCTCATGGTGGCGCTGGAGGAAATGTTAGGACACCATCAAAGTCAGAAGACTATCTGGACTGAAGCGGTGGATCTTACCACCCTTCGAGCTACATCTGCATAGAGATTCACGCAAACTGACCTCGTAGCTGTGTTCGTCGGAGCACAGCTTCCCCAACGAGATCTGCGTCTTCACCCTGCGGACGGCACACTCCTTGTCAGAGAGGCCGTCTGACTGGGTGGAGATGTCGATGGGGATGTCCGGCGTGTGGGACAGCAGCTCGTCCAGGTGTTCCTCCTGACTGGCGCTCAGCCTCTCCAGGGGTCCGCTGTGCGAGTGGTCACTGGTGTTTCCTTCCTCTCCGTCAGACACCGACAGGTTCTCTGAGCTGAAAGTAGAATAGGACTGGAAACTGCTCATACAGCGATGAGGTCTGTCAAGGAGAGAGGGGAGAAAAAAAAATGAAAAGAAAACTTCCACATGGTTACTGCAGCAGTTTCTTTTGAAAATGGCTCCTAGTTGATCTGCTAAAGATCATTTTCTTTTGCTGCAAACTAAATGACCTTCTGTATTCACCTCTGTCTCCTTGGAAACTCCACTTCACTATCCACCTCTCCCTCTTCTTCTTCGGATGACTCATCACCACCCTGAAAAAGAAGCGGTAACAGCTTTTAATCCCACACAAGCACACGTTACATACTCATCGGTGTAAAGGCACCAGCTCTGCTCACCTTCCTGAGCGGCCTGAGAGTGCGGGGCAGTGCAGAGGGCAGTGTGTGCGCGTTCTGGGATGCATCCTGTTCCTGCGTCTCTGTCTTCTTTGTGGTCTCTCCATCTGAGACTGTGTCTTTGTTGTGTGCCCCCAGAGAAGACTGGTTGCCCTCTTGGGTGTTGAGCAGCGAGTAGTGCGGCAGCTCTGGGTGGCTTGATAGGGGAGGGGTCTCCTGACAGTGTAGACAGCCGGGGAAGGGGTGAGCCTGGCAGCAGGGACATAAAGAACCAGCACCAGCGCCTGATGCAGGTTTGGAGCCGGTGGATGAAGTCCGCTGTCGCGTGTCTGCATCCACAGCGGTGGAAATGAGGTCAGGACTGGAGCCAGAAACGCGGCGCTGCATGTGGTCAGTTTGAGGGCTACGGAGGGCGGCGGCGGGGCCGAAGTATCGCAGGTTGTTGGCACAGTTGACAACAGCCTGCTCGCGACCTTTCAAGGGGAGAAAGTTCCCCTCAGTTTGAGGAGGGTGGTGGTGGTGATGATGGTGGATCGGTTGCTCCTGGAGAGAGTGGGTTTCTTCTGGTGCTCCAGCAATGGGTTTCAGCACAGTGGAGAACTCGCTGTGGCTTCCTTTGCTGTTGGCGCGGCGGTGACGAGGCTTGCTTCGGTACCGGGCTTTGCCAGGAGGGGTGGAGACCTTCGGGCTAGCAGACAGCGGTGAGGGCGACGGGAGAGGGTCTACGCTAGGGATGCCATCAGAGCGAAGCAGGTCTGGCCTGGAAAATATGAATTGTATTCAACAGTTCATTTAAGTATTTAAATGACACTCTGACCTGAGCTGCGATAAATCACACATCTGCAGCTGAACCTACAGATACATGAACGTGTAACTTTTAATAGAGATAATACGTTTGAAAATCAGACCTTTTGGTGGGAGGCATCCCAGGTTTGTGGGAAATGCTTCCTTTCTTCTTGATGAGCTTCTCCACAGCGTTGGATCTAACGATCGGTCGGACTAAGTGGCGCTTGTAGCTGCCGGGATATTTCTTCTCCACCGCCTGCTCTCTCCTACGGTGATGCACAGAACTAGATTTAAGTCAGATCATGGGGGAAAAGCAGTCACACTGCACTTTAGTTAAACACAACATAGCAAACATTAACGGGAAGTGAAAAGCATTCCTGACATGTAAAGCTACATCGAGGAATCTGCAATAATTTAAGAAACTCACTATTTATGTACATCAAGCGTAAGTCAAAAAAAGCAGAGACTCATAGGAAAAATCTAAAAATACTGACGATACCATTCAGATCATTTTTGTCACTCTAGCTAGCTGAACATGCTTTCAGTTCTGTTGCAGTTTGTTACTGGAAATGTTGAAAGAGAGGAAATACGGGCACAATGAGAGCAGGATACTAGTAAAGCACAGATGTGACAAAAATGTTTATCGACATACTTCATCAGCTCCTTTTCTCGGACCTCCAGCTGCAGCATGATGGCACTGAGCTCCATGTAGAGGTTGTTGGCTCTCTCCAATTTCCTCTCATAGTGCTCCCGGATGTCCAGTGCATGCCTGAGAACATGCATGAAATGCATCCAAATGTTCAACTCCAGTAACTTCTGCTTTATGTACAAATTAAAAACCATGTCTTCTATTAACAAGCCACATGTCTGCTCTCTTTTCCCCACACACCTGAGTTCATCCCTCCTGCGTCGGATCAGCTCCTCGTCCAGCCTGTGGATGCAGGTGCCTTCACTTTTGATCTTCTCAAAATGCTTCTTCACCTCCTCCCTCCATTCTGCCTGTAATATGGACTTACACAGTCAACATGCAGCCAGAGCATTCACTGCACAAAGAATTACACTGCAAAAAGCACACAAAGTTAAGGTGTAGTCTTGCATTTCTCAGTATTGGTCCAGACCTGAGACTTAAAGTAGGTCTCCTGAGGAGTTCCCAGAACATCTGCAGAGGCGATGTCGAGATGTAGGAGAATCTGACGAAACGACGGCCTATTCCTGGGCTTTCCCTGCCTGGAGTTCATGAAAATCATGAAGGAAGATACACAGAGTATGTTTACGTTCTAGCAGTTATCATATTTTAAGTGATGTAGTAGAAAAGCTGTTTTTGCTCACCATGTCTGTTTCATGAGGATTTTAAACCCATCTGGGCACGTGGAGGGGACGGGAAGGTGGAGACTGTTGCTGCCGACACCCCAAATAATGGCGGATGAGTCCACATCTTTGTAGGGAATCTCTCCAGTCAGTAGCTCCCATAACACAACTCCAAATGACCTGCAACACACAAGCAAAGATGGACAGGTTTCATTGCAGAAACATGACTATTAAAGATGACACTTAAAATATCCTTTTCTATGATGTGGAAAAGCTAAACATTGCTTCATATTTCTTCATCTATTACTCACCAGATGTCTACTTTTTCAGACACAGGCTCATTTCTTATCACTTCTGGGGCCATCCAGGCCACCGTCCCCGCAAATGACATCTTTGTACTTTTATCACTGAGCTCTTTGGATGTGCCAAAGTCTGAGATTTTCACAGTGTCGTTGTGGGTCACCAAAACACTAAAAGATGCACAAAGAGAAAACACAGCAAGGTCAGTCTATTTGGTTAAGAGGAGTGTAAAAAAAAAAAAAAGGGAAAAAAAAGGCAGACAAAGCAGGATGAGTTGGCCCGGGGTTAAAACATTCAGGCTGATGATGATGATAATGCACAAGTTTTTACAGGGTATGAGCTTTTCTTTCTTTAGCACTTAGAATCAGTTTTAAGCCAAAACGACTTCGCTGATAGAGAAGCATCTGAATCACCCCATTAGTCGAATGAGTCTGACCTTTCCAGCACACTCAGACTGCTATTATTCTGCTGACTAATACAGTGTGCGGCACTGCTGCAGCACGATGATATTGATTAGAGATGCAAGCGTGCAGCGGGGATGAGGCAGAACAATCTGTCATACTCTTACATGAAGACGAGTAGCTTTTGTTAAATTTGAGAATGGTATTTGAGTTAATGTCAGACTATTCAGAGCAGAAAGGATGGATTGTGTGAACACAGCACTCATGATGCACCAGGAAAACTATGCATTTCATTCCCACAAAAAAAAGAGTAAATAACTTAAATTTGATTTAGGTCTACTACTGTGTTTTCTCAACACAAATGTATAAGATGCTCCTCCGTCAGAAAGTTAATCAGCTTCCTGCCCGACAAACTCACTTAGGAGACTTGAGGTCTCTGTGGATGATCTTGTGCAGGTGTAGGTAGTTCATGCCGCTGGCAATGCCTGTGGCCCAGTCCACCAGCAGCCTTGGGGTCACTTTCCTCCCCGCTCTCAGCACCTCATACAGCTGACCCTGGGCACAGTACTCCATGATAATGCAGTAACAAGGTGCCTGGGTGCACACACCCCTGACACAGAAAAAAAGACAGAATACATGTTAAACACACCCAGAGCGCCACCAGATGAAACAAACGCGTCACGCACAAGGGCGAGTGACTGTGGACTTACTTGAAGCTGATGATATTGGGATGCTTGAGCTTTCGCAGGTGTTTAATGTCCGTCTCCTTCTGTTCTCGCACCTTCTTGATAGCCACTTCCTCGGAGCGAAACTTGCCCAGGAAGACGGCACCCTGTGCTCCGCTGCCGAGCCACTGCAGCTCTGAAATCTCCTCGAAAGGAACCTCCCACATGTCTGAAATCAGGTTAGCAAGTTTTGTCAAAATGACCACAGCATCCTGTTACTTTGCAAAGTGTACATGATGAACTACATGTGTTCTTTAGCAACTTTTTTGTCAGTAATGTCAGTAATACTTGCTTTTCAGAACACTGTTTTATAGGCTTACAGCCCAAGGATAATGGATGTTTGTGTGTCTTTCATTTCAGTTTATATAAATGTGAAGCTACTCCTACAAGTTGTGAAGAAGTAAATACTTCATATTGGTTTATAGCAGTGGTGTCCAAACCCAGACCTCGAGGGCCGGTGTCCTGCAGGTTTTAGATGCGTCCTTGATCCATCACAGTTTATTTAAATGGCTAAATTACCTCCTCAACACGTCTCGAAGTTCTCCAGAGGCCTGGTAATGAACTAATCATTTGATTCAGGTGTGAAGACCCAGGGTGAGATCTAAAATCTGCAGGACACCGGCTCTCGTGGCCAAACCTGCTCCATAGGTTCAGATACCTATAGGTACCGTCTCCATCACAGCAGGTCTCTTATCTTGTAAAACCTTCTTTCATTCTTGCTGCTATCTTTCTGTCCCCTAACACTCATCTCCACCCACTCCACCCTGCCTGTTCTCTCCATTTCACCCCTCTTGTGCATTGCCCGTCGCTTTGGATGGCTGGCATCGGGTACTTAAACACATCCACCTTCACTACTGACTGCATCTTTCTGCTTGCCTCCCTCTTATTCACACACATTTTGTCTTCCAATATTTTTGTTAAACCCTTGAATTATAGCTGAAAGTCTGCACTTTGATCACAGCTTTCAAATCCACAGTGGTGTAAATTTCCACAAATGACCACAAAAATACACCAGAAAGTACATATTTTATAGTTCTTACCAATATTTGTATAAATAAGCCTTTAGCTCCTATAAATGTCTTAGACCTTCAAATACTGAATCATGCTGTTTAAGTGGTTTTAGAAACAGAAGCTACGACCTCTAGCCCAGACTACGGCTAAGCAGCCACGAGATCCAGCCCAGTTCTGTCTGACCTCGACTCATATCCCGTAGCTCTCGTCCAGCCTGAGCGTGCAGCCCTGCGGCAAGGTGAGCCTACCTTTACCATGACCTCAATTCAAACTGACAGCTGTGCAGCTTCACTTGCAACAGCAAAGCGGCGAAGCCAGGACGGGCTATTCAATTACAGTTTCAGAATACATTAGGAGAAACAAGAGGGAATCTTTTGTTCGTTTCTCAGAAGTTTCACAGGTACGGGGACATCTGAATTAAACAAAAAGCATTTAGTGTGTTAAACTGATGCAAAACAGAAAGATAAAACCCAAAGTTTACCTTGCTGTTGTAGCTTGTATTCAGTAGAGTAGGTCTTCCCAATAATGTTCCACACAGGCCGCAGGCAGCCAAAGAGCCCCTCTAAGAAGCCTCCCGACCCAGGAGGGGCTCTTTGGAAGTGCAGCTTGATGTCATCAGGGTGATGCGGGAGTTTCGGCTTGCCCTCTCCATTGTGGTCCATTGGACAGTCCCCCTCTCCCATATGCTCGTCCATGCCGCTGCCACATCCAACGTGCTCATGGGATGCCGGCGACCCAGCTTCCTCGTGGTCCTGCTCCTGCAGCTGGAGCACGCTGTTGTCAAAGTGTCCGCCTTCGCTCCGAGTTGAGTCCACGCTCAGGGCTGCGTTTGGTGGACTAGTACCGCCCAACATGGACTCCTCATCCTGGCCAGGCGTCTGCAGCAGGGGAACGGGCAGGTGTGTCGGCGGAGCGAGGTCTGTGATGATCTGAGGAGGTAAGTTGGATAGAGGGGCCTGAGGAGGCTGCGGTTGGGAGTTAGGCGAGCTGGATTTCTTCATGCTGTCCCCAACCACAGTGAGTTTGAGCTCCTCCTTCAGCTTGCCCACCAGTAGACTTGGACAGGAAGTCCAAGAGAGCACCTCAGGGGAGCTGCCCATGGTGTCGTGCATGTGTATGGGCTGCCCAGTGACGATGAGTGGGACGTGTCCTAACACACTGGTTTGTCTAAATGCTGAAAATCACCTGAAGAGAAAACCAGAATGAGAAACTGTTAACTAGATTAAAAACTACAAAAACAGGAATGCAATTAAATACATTTACATAACTATAGTCACCTCAGATAAAACATAATTAAAGCTGTCTGCATGATAGGACCCTATTACGTCCTAAAACAGACATGAACACCTCTCATGTCCTCTATTAGATCTGCAGGGATTGACAGAGCATTAATGATTATTATTTTTAGCTACACAGTGCAAACACTGCAGGGTAAATGATGTTGGAAATATCAGAAAGGCGGAAGAGACAACACTGCAGAATTAATACTAATAACTCATTTCTAGGAAACTTATAGGAAACAGTCGGCCGAAACCAATCACACACACCAACCGAGGCTTTTCTATTATCTCTCTGAAGCAGTAACACTGTAGACGGGATTAAAGACCTTGCTGTGTATTAGGACTGCTGAGAGGAAGACATCTGGCACGAACAGCCCATTCTCATTCTTAAAGCCAACAAAGGCCCAGGCAGCCGTGAACACGGAGGGTCAGAAACCGACACAGAATCACCAGGTGAAGATCTTTACCATCCTAATGTGTCTGTGAGTCAGGAAGGGACACAGCATTTAAAAATAAACGACAAAAAATATGCAAATCCTCTGTATGCACTTTTATATTTGGATTTTGATATTGTGACATATTTGGTAAATGCACTGGTGCTTTTATAAAGCTTTTCTACTCTATTTAAGCACTCAAAGTGCTTTCTTTCTGCAAGCCTCATTCACTCATTCATACAAGCACCCTTTTCTATGTCTAACTTTATATAACCTGCTTGCTCTTTATAAAACTCTAACTTATATCCTAACATTTACAACTTGAGGTTAAGTGTCTTGATGAAGGCTATTTTGACATTCAGATTAGACCAGCCCTGCGAAAGATTAACGGCTTGTCCAGGAAGTACCCTGCCTCTCGCCCCATGACAGCTGGGATAAGCATGAACTGGATGGATGGATGACATGATTATAATTCTTTGTTAATTGAGGAAATAAAATACCAAATCACACTGACAAATTGCCTATTGCATCCACAAATATTACACAAATACTTCCACGTCCACTGATGGCGACATGGCAAAAGCATAAAATCAAAATAATAATAATAATTTAAAAAAAACAAAACAAAAAAAAAACAACATTATAATTTTGTTGTGTTACATAACACTGGCTCACATGATCTGAAGGTTAAGGTTTGATAGTTTAATAACACTAATCAGGAAATAAATCTGAAAGATCATCCAGCTGGTGAACCCCGAGTAGAGATCATTTCATCATGCATACCGATCCAAAGGTTAAGCACAAACATTCATGCTCAAGCACTTTTTGCCTGATAACATCAGGCATAGTTAAAAATTACCAGCAATTTTGCAACGTGACAAACAAAACTATTTATTACGCAACAACAGAAGCAAAACTATCAACATTATTCACCTTCTGCTACCAATTTTGCAACTTTTAAAAGGATCAGTCATTTCCTAAAAGGCAGATTTTAAAGAGACTGTGGGGAACTTCAGGCAATGACTAATTTGAGTGCATTTACGACAGTAGGATGAAATATAATAAAAACTATGTTTGGATAAAAACATAAAGTAGTAAAAAAATTTTACTCCTGGTTAAATATTCAGCAGCAATTTCTGAATATTTTTAATATTATACTAAAATCTCTGTGTGTTTGATTACTACTCATTGCTTCTCAAATATAATATTATTTCTTACCTGTGCTGAAGCCCTTTTTCCTGTAAGTGTACCTACATTCATGATGTAGTAATTGGGTTTGTAGCCGCTCATATATAGCAGGTCAGTGTACCTGGACTAGAGGTGTTCTGTACGCACAGTGCATTTTTCCAACACTGCCACCAGGAGTTGCCAAAGTCAAAACCGGTCAAATCCTCCAGGCCGAGGCTTTAATTTGTTGCAAGTGTGCCGCACGCTGTGTTTTCAGACAAACAGATGGCCTTTTATCCACAGTCTGACTGTGTTCATCTACCCAAAAGGGGAAAAAAAGTGAATCAATCACTGTGTAAATGACACTTGAGCTTTTTCTCTTTTAAATCCACAAGGACAAAAATCCAATCATGCCTGAGCAAGCTGTAGAAAACAGAGGGTGTGGGAGACAGAGAGAGAGAGAAAGGGACATAGTGAGAAGCTGCACAGTGCGCACGGTCACAAAAGATCAAAGTCCAGGAGGGAGGAGACAGAGAGGCAGAGCAGTGCCCTGGCTCTGTGTTACGTGGAAGGAGGACAGTCATATAGTCCAACTGAAGCCAGCGTGGTTTATGTTGCTCTCTGCAGCACGGTCGTAGAGCTCCTCCACTTGGCACGGGTCAAAGTACAAACAAGCCCTGATTACTCGGCTGCAGATAAGTTCTCTGCAGACAAAGCTGCAACAGACCGCCTGAGTCCCGACTTCAAACTTAGTTTTAATCCCACTTTTATTCCAAGCTTCTGTTCAATGCTTTTTGCAAGTGTTCGCCAAAAGCATGTACTGTATCCGTGTATCTACTGGACGGGTAACATGAGTGGTGTGAGTGTGGGGCGGCTGCCAGGAGCTCATCTATAATGCAGGCCTGTCTCTAAGCAGGCTGCTGAGAGTGCAGGGGAAGGAGAGAATGCTCTCTCAGGTATCCAATAAATCCGTCCCTTCCAAAGCAGAGACAAACGAGCTGTACGAGCAAAGGCCCATGCTGTAATTCCACCTCACAAACGGCTCTCAGAGCTGGGCTTCTGACGTGGGCTTGCTGTGGGTGGAGAAGGCTGACTGGACAGAAACATGCACAGGAAGACCTAAAAATTAACACCTTTTTACTTTTTTGTTTTTAACTAAATCTCTTTCCAAACAACAAGAATCTTTAGTGCCTTTATTCTACAAATCCAGCACCAAGAACAGGAAATGGACCTCTTGCTCTTTTCCATTAATCTCTAATGGAAGATCTCTATGGGCGTAGAATCCCATGAATAATGTCTGTGCTGCGGGTTTCATTTCCACAGGCATTTATTTACAGGACTTTCCGAAAGAGATCGTGACTGAGTAAAAGGACAAACCGACGGAGTGTTTGCACAAACTCGGTGCTGCTTCGCAGAAGTACACAACCCACTTATTTAGCAGAATGAGTAAAATAAAGAAAGAAAGGGAGGAAGAGAGGGAGAAATTATCAGAGGCTGATCCTTTAATCCCTCTACAGGGCTCTAGAGACATGCTTGTCCAAACACAGACCCTATTCGGCCCTCCCCCTCAATTTATCCTCCACATAATTCCTTTCATTTCTTGCCTCTCTAAAGGTGACCTAAAGCCTAACAGATCATGACATGTACATGCATAGTATATAGATACAACCTTAAAAGAGCAGAGCAGCACTGCCGGATAAAGAGCTCACTGCAATTGGTTATTGTAACGCTTCATATCCGAGTGCATACAACAGCTGGTGGTGCAGGGGGATCAGGTTCAGGGAGCACACATGCTCACACACACACAAACACGCATACACAGACAGACGCACACATGCCCAGGGCGTGTCTGGCGAGATCCAATAATCCCACTACTCCCAGCAATTCACGGGGGAATGCAGTTTTTTTTGTATCACTCAGCAAACGCCAGTATGGTTGTTTAGATCCTGCTTCAACACTCTGTGCCAGCAGGATGTTCAGCAATACTTTGAGCATAAACGCACGTACACAGTCCACCCGCAAAACGCGGCATTGCGGGCGGCATCTGCGTCTCTGTGCTCCTCATTAAGAGAAGCCCTGCTGGGACCCATAGAGGGAACCTCCCTTCAGGTGACAGCTGCGACCCCCTGACAAAGAACCAATTTAGCCCCTATCCCACCACATCATTCACACGTTACCATGTCAACACAGCATCCGTCCTGACCTTCTGCTTCCAGTCGCACTCAATCTCATCCAACACTTGGAGAGGCTACAAGCGTGAAGGCTGTTGTTGTAACATGTGCTACCGTGTCTTGGACACAGAATGATATCTAGATCTGGATTTGGTTTTTAGAATATCAAGATAATGTCACTCAAGCCTTTTTTTGTTTACATTTTATACATATTAGCAAAGATGTGAACTGAAATAGCAACAAATCCTCTAAAAACATTCCAGGATACAGATACAGACGTGGATCAGGATCAAAAGTCAATCACGTCCAACTTTAGCCTAAACTCACCTCCGTTAAAACCTGAGCAATCCCGCTAACAAGCAGACAAACTGAACCAATCACGTCAACTCGTCCACAGAGGTCACGAGGACGAGGAAAACCATATCATTCCACTGATCAGTTCTTCAGCTTCCTTTTGAACAATAAGATGTCAGAAGAGAAGTAAACATCTCACTTGATGAGATACTGGAGGTTCAACAGCTGCCCTACAAACAAAATCAAATCGCACACATGCCTGCAGCACAATGAGGCACAGCCTTTCACATCCGGTCATTCCTGAGAGCTCATGTCTGGGAGGAAAGAAATACCTGCAACAACAGAGCACTTTCATGCCTCCCACTTCCCTCTTGTCTTGAAACAAACATGAGTGAGAGACAGATGGTGAGAGCAGCGCTCGTCTTCACTGAGCATGTGCTCGTCTTGGTTATTCTGGGTCATAATTGAACAGCTGAACTCTGATGTCTGTGCTTGTTTCTCTCCTCGGTGCACTCTATGGACTTTTGCGGCCTCTGCTTATCTAGCGACTAAGCAATGATGTGAAATTTGTAAACATGCTGCTCATATATTTCCATAAATTCCTCGGAAATGTGAGCTGCCCGGTCCTGATTTGATAGTTGGGGATGTGGTCCGACGTGTAAATCAGCTTTCGCTTGCTACCAAGGCCGTGAGTCCTGCCAGAGGGGATTGGACAGGCTGCCGTAGGTGGGTGAAAGTAATAATCTGCTGGTGTGGGGAAGAGCTGTGAGGGAGAAATAAACAAATCTGGCACAGCGCTCGGGCATCTGCCGTCACATGGCTGACATTTCCCACTAATACCCTTTTTTCATATTCTGATTCCCTCTGCTGACTCACCTGAGCGGACTTAAAATACCTGTTATTGGCCGAAGGCGAAAGCGGGTCACAGAACAATAATCCCTGCCCGTTTACCTGCCTGCTCAGGGTCTGACTGGCGTTGCTGGTGGAATAGGAACAAGGTCGAAGCTGCCGCTAGAAGCCACAGGGAAAGTGCCAGGTGGGATCATGTGTGATTGGGTTTGTTGTGAAGACTGGATTGAGTCAGGTGGAGGAGGAGGAGGAGGAGAGGGGAGGTTAGGTGCATGAATGAAAGTGGCAACGAGAGGCGATGAGTAGGAGGGAATGAAGAGTGAGTAAAAACAAACCCGAAGAGTGTGCTGTCAGCATTCAAACCCTCCAGATGACCAACAGAATGAGCACGACTGTGAATCATTAGCACTCCAAACACACACACAACTTGTGCCTCAAATAGCCTCATCTGGTACAAGCCAGAATCGGAGAAAATAAATAACTGAAGAAAAGCTTGTGCGCCATCGACACGTCACACACTCTCCCTCCAGCCTCTTGGCAAGGCTGCAGACAGCACTGCAACCAGGACACAATGCCTAAAAATCTGCAACTATCTGGCATATGCTCCTCTGCAAAACTCTCAAGGCTTCAATACGAGCCTTTCTAGTCAAGCAGACTCTCTGCTCCCAGTGATGCTTAGCAATAAAAGCTCTACAGAGGTCTATTTATGAATACTAACCACACTCCCACACACATCCAGATAGCTGATGAATTCGAACAGACAGAGAGGGATGGTGAGGCCAAGGAGACAGTGGAGGGAGAGACTGGCTCAGAGAAATGTAGATAAAGGGGGGGAAAAGCAGATTAAGAAGGCAAAAGGGACCAAAGAAGCTGTGAATGAGGCAGATAAAAAGGAGGGTGGACTGCAGAATGAGTGAAATCAGAGGAAAAATTAAGACGAAACAGAAAAACAGACGTTTTGCTGTTTTCCGTGGCTGCTCGCGGCGCGAAACTGTACCGACCACGCTCCAGTGGGAAAGACTCCCAGAGCGACAACAAAGGACACAAGAGGAGCCGGCTCCATGTGAACCGGGCCTGTCTGCCCTGCACGACCAGGAGACAGCGGCACGCACGCACACACACACACACACACACACACACACACACACACAATACTGCACAACAGGGCAGCTGCTGCCACAACAATTCCCCTTGTGCTCTTTTAATAGGGACGGCCTGCCTGGCCCGACAACAACAAGGAGAGAGACAGACACACAAACAGTGACACCACAGACAAACATGCATATTGCAGGAGCCTGCCTGTGACTGACACCGTTATAATGGCTGAAATATGAAAATACACAAAGCCCCAGCTAAAAAGAAAAGGAAAGAAAAGTGGGGCAAGAGACTCTAAGGGGATGTGGGTGGGTGTTGTACTACATGTTCTTCCTTCTGCTCAAAAAACAGCCTCTCTAGCACAGCAGAAAGCCCAGAAAATCAATACACATTAGTGCTCCTGTTATCTCCTGGCTTCATGCTTTCCCTGCTTGCTCTTAAAAACACAGCATGCATGTAAATCTAAGCAGTGAACCTCCCCCAATCAGCAAAGTCAGACACTCTGGAGAAAACCCCTCATAAACATGAATATCCAGCTTTTTATTTTTTATTTTTTTAATGCTCTCTTGCAAAAGGACGGCTGGATGTACGTATGCTGGAGTCGTCCCCTCCTCCACCTCCTCTCCTCTAAAGCCTGGCTGCTGGCTACTCATCTTGTGTAGTTACATAAACATGCTTAGTAGCAGAGGACAGAGGTGGGCACACACAGAGCTCTCCTGCTGCCAAGTAAATACAGAGGTTGATGTAAAGAGCTGCAGGAAAGTCGAACATGGCGAAGCGGACAGGGGGACGTTAAATATGCGAGAGTTGAGAATGAGAAGCAGTGGAAGGAAAGTCAGTGTGGTTTGGAATGACCGTGACTGTACACAAAATACATGTGGCCCAGATAAGTCAGACTGAGGGGGAGTTATTTATTTATCTATTTATTTATTGTTATTATTTATTGCATTTGCTGGCAAAAATAAAGCAAGTGAGGGCGGGTCTGTTGCCCTGTATCTTTACCTACATCCCACCTGTCCTTCAGAGGACACAGAGAAGCACTGCATCAAAAAAAAAAAAGAAAAAAAAAAAAGAAAGAAAAAACCCAAAACCCAGCAGCGGCGTCACCGCTGATCCTAAAATAGCTCCAGCACGCATCAACGCACGACCGCTCAACACACTCCTGCAGCACTGCTACTGAACAAATACTGACATGTGCTCTATACACACAGACAGACTCCCTGCAGATGTGCGATGTGCAAAAGAGACAAATCATACCCATAAGCATGAGAAGGACCAGTACCTCCACATTACAGTGCTTCCACTCAGATGAACGGCAAAAGACATAGCATCAGCAGATTACTCACAGCAGACACGGCTCAGATTCATGGTCCTCTCTCAGCTAAGGCAGGGATGTGTGGAGGGGGGAAAAAGCCGGGCGAGAGGAAGACCGAACTGACAGTCGGGATTCAGAAGAAAGGAAAAAAATAATAATAAAAGAACAGGAGTGAGGGAGAAGGCAGAGGATGGAAGATGACAGACATTCCTCTAACTCCTGCAGCACCTGGGCTGTGAGTGGGAGGGTGGCATAGTCACCGGGACGATGAAGACCTGCTCACGTCACACTTTTCATGAATGGAGCCGTCTGACGCAGGGAGGACGCCGCTCAAAGAGCAGAGGAGATTTTGGGGGGGGGGGGCTTGTTGCACAGACTCAGAAAGGAGGAGGTGCAAACGGAGATGAAGAGGAAAGCAGAGGAAGAGAGATGGAGGAGGAGGAGGAGGGCGTGCATTTCAAAGCAGCACCAGCTGGGAACAGAAGGTTAGGCTGCGGTGGCGTCTCCGTAAGTAGGACAAACTGTTTTGGCACAGGAGAAAATCCTTTTGTACCAAATCAGTTCTTTCACGCCAATTGTGTCAAAATCACAAATGTCTGCAGGCTGGATCCAGTGAGGACTATCCATTTGTCATGAAATACTGCCCCCCACCCCCCTCAAAAAAGAAAATTGGGACAAAATATCTTGCTTTGCAATCACGTCCGGTGGAAATTAATCCCTCTGCAGCGCCAGTGTCAAATAACAACACATGTTCTTATTTTTCAGGCTTTTAAATAGCATGAAGGGTTTGCTAAAGGTCACAATTAGCACAGCAGTAGAACATTTATAAGCTGAAAGTCAGAACCAAATAAATGAGTTAATCTAACTAAACTGAAGTCAAGATGAAATAATCTCTAACAAAAAAGTGTTTTTAAAGGAATTAGGGACCACCTTAAACACACTTC
Organism: Pundamilia nyererei; assembly: GCF_000239375.1. Taxonomy (NCBI): domain Eukaryota; kingdom Metazoa; phylum Chordata; class Actinopteri; order Cichliformes; family Cichlidae; genus Pundamilia; species Pundamilia nyererei. Next base: position 2,128,043 of record NW_005187410.1, on the reverse strand, counting down.
ACCAGTGTGTTTCATTAAATTTGCAATTTCTCCATTACAAAGTATTTTTACTGTTTAAATGGTAAGTTTTCCCCCAGTCTTTCTGTGTTTATAAGAATATGGAGTAGAAAAGATCCCTGAGATTATTGAGAAATATCAGCAGCATCACAGCTGAGCAGGGAGCAGTGCGGATTAAAAGCAATGTCTTTATATGAATATCTAGCAATAAAACAGAACTCTATGAAACACACATCAATATCAACCCACTCACATATTCAGACAAGATGCCTTTAAACCCCATTTACCCCCACAGGTGAGCAGCTGGAAGAGCCACACTTCTATCTGTACTCTCTAAGCAGACTTTCCTTCTCTCTTTGGCCTCAGATAAAGGAAGAGGTGATCAGTGTTGATGAATGAGATTTAGCTGAAAGCACAGAAGTATAATTTGAGCTTTCAACACAAAATAATAACTTGTGAATAACCCTGATTAATATCTTCTACACAGATCCGACAGCCAGGCTTGCTCCACTTCCTCAGTCACCTTCTAGAAGCCATCACTGGAAAGCAGCACTTCAAAATATCAGGAAAACTCAGTGAAGAACAGTAAAGACACTGAATAAGGACATTACAGTGTACCAATACCACCTCTGTGATTTTTGTCCTACAGAATTACAGTTAAATGAGGTCACATCCCATTCATTACACACATACACAGCTGCACTATGAACACATAAAACCACACAAGCAGTCAGAAATGTTCCTGTAAACTGTGGTCATGTGACTTCAGTTATCGAATCATTATGACCATTATAACTAGCACAGGGTGTAAATGCTCTGCACTGCTGCTCTTTCTCTATATTACATAATAACTGTTCCAGTACAGTTTAACTTCAGGTTCCTGCACAGGATGCTTTATGCATGCTCTCCTCATTTACATAAAACACCTAAATCTACAGCTGAAATTATTAGAAAATGTATCAATTAGTTATTCTACAGGCAACAACAATGCAAAAAAAAATTACTGAGTATCTACATATACTCAGGTAAACAAGATGGCAAAAAAAAAAGTCCACTCAAAGAACTCAGGGCACAGTTTCATACCGAAGTCCTTACTGCAAAGGCCAGGCAATTACCTGCGTGTCACTCACTCTCTCTCTCCTATCCACTCTACACTTCCCTAAGTAACAAAGGCCCAAAATGCTAAAAAATGTAATAATAATAGTAATAAAAAGAATAATCTTACAGCAGTAGGGGTTTAATAGCTTCAGGGCTGAAAAACTACGATAGTCAGAGAGAAAATAAAAAGGTCAGAACGTCAGGTTGTTCTTTTCTCTCACCAAAAGGTCATCTATCGTCTCACACAGTCTCTGACACCCTCCCCTCAGTGGGCACCATCACTTCGGCCATTATACTGGTCAGCACATGCTTGTGACTTTGCATGTGTGTGAGTGTGTTCATTTACTGACCTGTCAGGTGGTTTCTGACCATGTCAGAGGTCTGCAGAGCGGGAACTGGATTCAGCTTCTCACCTGCAGCATAAAGACACACGGAGCGGTGAAAACGGGGTTCGTGCGAGCAACATGTTCCACTTTAAAGGCTTAAATAAGGACAATGCACTGTAAGCATGATGCGCAATTGGAAATGCTGCCAACTGCAACATTTCCACAGTGACATTAATAAATCAACTCAACGGATGAGTCACCAGATGAGAACGGCACCCCCCTTTCCCCAGACTGCTGAGGGAAGGAGGTGCAACTAGGGCAAAGACAAGTAGCGGTGGTGTATCTGTCTGTGAGTTTGTGTGTGAGGAAATGGCACAGACTGACACTGACTGCAGCCAGAGGGAGTACATCAAAAAAGACTGATAGAGAGGGAGGCCTGCGGGTGAAAGGAAAAGCTCGGGGAACAGATGATCCCCCGAGTGCTCTTTTTTCAGGCCAAAACCTCTGGGGAAGAGGATGCTGGGGAAGGGCAGCGGGAATGTAATGATGCATTGAGAGTGGGGGGGTGGGGGTTGGGATATTGGAGCCGCATTGTCCAATCTCTATCGTAAAGCCACACCCCAGCAGGGGTCCCTGCCAGAGGAGGCAGCCTGGTATCCTGGGGCAAATAGAGGCAGAGGCGTCCAAACACTGCCTATTAATGGCGTGAAATGACAGTGAAATGAGTCACGGTGCAGATGGCTGTGGATGTAAGCTCTGACATTAGGGAACGGTGAGTGTGTACTACTGGATTTGTTAAAACTGCACTTTTGTGATGCACGGTTTAATAAGTGATATGTCAAGCAGTCATCCCGCCCCCGACGGGAGAGAGAAAGTGAAAGGTATTCTTGCTGTGCGGGTAAAGATACACAAGAGTTCTGGTTAAATATTGACAAAAAGGGACTTTCAAGTATCAACGGGGAGCTGGAATAAAATTTTGGCTCTGTTTGTTTAGCGGGGACAACAAACTCTGCTCTAAAGCTGAAACTGAATTACAAAAACACGCCAGAAAGACCCCGAAACAAAGTCTTAAATCCGCTGCTTCAGTTGAGTTTAAGACATGTCTTCTATAAAATCCTCTAGTACATAATGGTAAAAAATATAAGTTGAAATGTCTTTTGCCACAAAAACACAACCTACACTTTTGGAGCTTTATAATAAATACAGTTATAAAGTCATAGCATGATTACAGCCATTGAAAGCCTCTGTGTCTGTTTGAGCAGTGATATGTTCCCGTAGATTTATTGAGACATAAATTCAAATTGCTTTGTGGTGTATTTAAGGACACCACAAAGCAGCACAAAAACTTAAAACACTGTGAGTCAAGGCTAAAATCAGACCTTGCCTTTAGATTTAAAATAATTGTCTCATTTAATTTCCTCCATCTAACTTTGCTAAATAAGCCTTGAATTCATTTTAATGTTAATGTTCCTCAAACTGAAACTTTTGGTTCAGGTTTTCTCCTGAAATGCTCACAATTTTCATCTCAGCAATGCATGAAGCACAAATAAAAAGGTTACAATGATAAAGTCATTAAAAAAAATTTCAACAAGTACAAGACTGCACCATGTAGATCAAAGCAATGCACAGTACTTTACCAAGGTTCAACATAAATTTTACTCCTAACTAGAGCTGGGCGATAGAATGATAACGATATGTATTGCGAAATAACTTCTTCTCGATAGAAAAATTAAACTATTGCGATAGACCTCACCGCTCTTGTCCTCTGAGAACAGCCAATCCAAATTAAGTAGCGCAGAGCTGAACCAATCACAGCCGCAGTGTCGCGTCACGTGACTTGTTATGTACAGCACAAGTGCCAAGCCGCACATGTGTATTTGTTTGGGAAGCATCCAGCCGCCGTGCCGCCCGAGTAATGGAGGAAATGAGTGTGCCGACTAGAGAAAAATCAACCGAGCGTGACTGAAGGTTACCGAAGAGAAAACAGATGATGGTTCCAATGCCGGAGAGATTGTCGAACGGAAGAGCCATAGAAGTTCCGTAGTGTGAAGGTATTTCGGCTATTTCAAGTCTGACAAAAAACAGAGTAGCACTGTAAATTGTGCCGAAAGCAAGTCTGGAAATACAATAAAGCCGTGCATGCTCAATCGCTGACTGGAAGCGCCAATTCGTCATTCGGCTTTTGTCAGACTAAAGTAACTGTTAAAACTGTTTGAAAAGCTAAGCTATACAACAAGGAGAGATTGAGAATTTCCTTTTAGTTCTCAGTTTATTTGATATTGACAAAAGTTAGTCAGTTTTGTCTGTTCTTCTGTAAAACAAATAAATATTTATTTCTAGAATTAATATTTTGTTTCTAAGTGGAATTGACAATTTAGTCTGTTTCGTTTGTTCTATTTTGAAACTTAGACGCTTTAGCGGCTGCCTTTTGTGTAGTTTGCAATATTTGCCTTTATTTATCTGAAAAAGTCTCATGTTCCTTAAGTACATCTACCCTGTTGAACTTATTATGGGAAATAAATATTTAAATCAAAACAAGCTGCTGATTATTTCACATTTTACTTGTGAGCAACGGCACATTTAAATCTTACAAATATAGTTATTTGGCTTATAACGTGATATAGATCGTTATCGCCTGAAATGGGAAAAAAAACATATCGTGATATGAAAAAATCTTATATCGCCCAGCTCTACTCCTAACACAACTTTGTTTGACCGTTTGCAGTGCCAGTCAAAGGTTTGGACACTCTCAGTGATACTGGAGTATTTCTTAGCCTTTCATTACATTGACTTGCATTAAATAATCACAGCAACAACTACTGAGTTCTTCAGTGACTACAGCAAGTTTAGCTTTCTTCACCAGCTCAACTTGCAGTGGGTCAGTGAAGTGTAACATGAAACTGTGCCTTCTTCCATATCATCTGCTCCTAGCTTATTTTTCTAATAACTGTTTGGGATAAATCATCAACAGCCAAGTGAGAGGAAAACTGAAGCACAAATTTACCTTTAAAGACACCCAGGTCAATGTGGGGCGCCTCGAATGCTTACAAACTTTAATCCTCAGCAGTGGCAATGTGCAGAGTCTGCAGTGGCTGTAGGACAGACCTGACCTCCCTAAGGGGGCCCCACCTGGCTCCATTCACTCCTGTTCCAAGCAGCTTACATGATTCTGTTTAAACAAACCTCATGACAACATTGCAACCCACTCAATGGAAACAAAGAGGAGTTATCCTTCTGATAGCAAACAAAGGAGGGGAAAAAAGGAGAAAGACAACCGGACAGCAGTAAATGGAGAAAATAATAATGATTAATTATAATGCTAATTTACTAACGTAACCAGGGAGCTCAACTTCCACTAACATCACAAATTGTTAAAGCTTTTATTTACACACACATAATGCCTTCAGTATGAATCTGAACAGAAAAAAAAAACAAGTTCAAAAACAAGTTCAAAATCCATCAATCCATTCATTCGCTTCCACTTTTCTTCTCACATTCACTCCTGCATTCATATCTAGGGCTGTGCGATATGACCAAAATCTCATATCCCGATATAAAACATCTATCATCCGATAATGATATAAATCACAAAAAATTTAATATTTTCTGTAAATTCTGCGAATCTCGGGTAGGTGCACTGTTTCCAGCTAGGCGTCTTGTACCTGGAGTCGAGTGTTTTAACCGATGCATGAAACTACACGTTTTTAGACATAGGTTGTAACGGTCCTTTGTGAGTAATTATTACACGGCGTGCTGCGGGGAAAGCCTGTTCTAACGTTTGAGTCTAAGGTTTATTTCTTAGCACCTGACGGCTCTTATTTTGCTTCTCATCCATCAATACTCTGCATACTTTTTCACGTGATTGCGTTTACTTTGAAAATTCTCAACAGGATCTTGAGCTTTATTGTGAAAGGGTTATGTGGAAAATAAACAAGCGGACATGCGGTGGTTTTACCGTCGTTGTTGCTAATGACAACCTATAAAAACAGGCGCTTGTCCGTCTGTAGTGTGGTTATATTAAATATAAGAGAAAGAGAGAACTTTAATATAGCCACTACAGTGACCATCAGAAAAATATTGTAAACAGTTAAACGATAGCGTAAAATGAAACGATAGACGTTTTTATATCCATCCATATATATCGTTATATCGAACAGCCCTATTCATACCTATGGGCAATTTAGTATTTCTACTTAACCCCACTAACTGCATGTCTTTGGACTGTGGGAGGAAGCCAGAGAACCTGAGGAGAACCCACGCAAACATGGGGAGAACATGCAAACTCCGCACATAAAGACCCTGGCCTGATGGTGAAATTGAACTCAGCACCGTTTTGCAGTGAGGCAACAGTGCTAACCACCAAGGCTGGACACTGTGCTGCCGAGCACAAAGTTCAAAATCATTTACAGCATTTTTCAATGAGCACATTTTACAACACACTGCATTTTTTCCTCTTGTCATGTAGCTGCACAGTTAAGTTTATTCTTGCTACAAATTATGTTAAAACATTTTTTAAAAGTACTCTTCTGTCCAACAAATAAAAAGCGTATTTCAGTTAGTGAGGTTATGGTGATGACTTTCGTCTCAAGGGCAAATGATCAGATCTGTGGTGTCTAGCCTTGATTGATCGCCACCAAAAACCAAAATCCACAGCAAAAACTGTTTAAAATGCATAAGTGGGTTATCGTTTATTGACTTTTATGATAACTTTTATCATATCAGTGAAGCCCCTAGTTAAGGAAATCTAAAACAAGATCATGAAATCTTTCAGAGTACAGGATATCAAATGGAAGAAATAAAGAAGGACAAAAACAAACAAAAAAATCAATAAAGACGTAACTAGAGAATATTTGGGGTTTTGTTTGTAAAGTTGTATTCAATATTTATTACAACCTCCTCACATCCTGCGGCCTATTACTTGATTCAGTTTAGTACAGTGTTTCATACCTTGGTAAACAATAGTGACTCTATCATGTCAAGCTGTAAAATAAACTCACTGCCCCATATGAGGATATACTTTCTTAACGACATTTACTTTCTATTCAAAGATGATTCTTAGTTCTTCTACTTATCAGGTCCAAAATGTAAACGTTCAGATCTATGGAAGATTATTCCTACCACAGAATTTTTCATTTATTTTTCTTTTTGCCGTTCTGGAGTCAAAACAAGTACGCAAGTTAAAAATTTGGGATATCTAACCTTAATTAACAATAACCCAAATTTTCAAGCTAGGTAAAGGTTTTAAATGCATCTAAACTAAAAACAACTCATTTTCCCATCCCTCAGATTTTTGTATGTTCCCTCCGCTGATTGCCCAGTGAGAACAGTAAAAGATAACAATCTGTCCAGTTTCTTTCTTCCTCAGTTTATAGACGTTTTGAATACTTAGACAACCTTTTCAAAATTTCCAAAGCAAATAAATTCACAGAGTCTGACCTCCGTTTCTCAGTTAACCTCATTCCAGCGGTTGCAGCTGCCTCCTGCTCCGCCTCCATCACCGGCACACACGAGGAGCCGGTCGGCGCTCCATGTGTGTCCTGGCTTTGCCTCCGAGTGCGACGGAGCTGTAAACCACACTGGCTCACCTCTGTTATGCACACTCATTACTATTTCACCAGCAGGGGAACAGCAGCACTGACAGCTCCTGTGTCCTCCACATTAATAAGAGAAAAAGCAGCATCGCCCACATAAGCTTACAGTGGTTTACCTTTCAACCTGCCAGCACAGACACGCACACACAGCTATGATTACAGACAAACACTTCCATCAAAGTTCAGCATATTTACTTACTGTGCATGGAAAGAAAATAATGCAACCCATCGCTATTGCCACAAAAACCTCCACACTTAAGCAAACAACCACCTGTCATAAAAGCAGGGTGAACAAAAGCATTGTTCAGCTCCCCGGCAGATGAAAGAGAAAATCTTTATGTACTTCTCCTTTATCAAGGATTACATCATTTCCTTTCATGAACACATTTTTTATTATTATTATTTGGGAAGTCTTTAAACATTTATCCTCTTCTTCAGTCTTGTGTACGAATCTCTAGACATATTTAACTTTATATTTAAAAAGACTTGGCTTGAGCAGGAATTTATATTTGTTTCAGCCACAAAAGTAGACTTCACCCGAAACAGAGCCGTCATTAATACTGAGGACATAACATGAAGCCATGAATATCAGCGTTTGGAGTGATGAGTGATGAATGGGTTTGCATAAACAAACAAATACTGGGGGTTCAATTTAGCTTAAATTTGACACGAGAGACATGAGATTGGTTACCAACGGACTTTATACATATACAGTTGTGTATAGAGTATTTACACCTGTGGGTAGGTGAGCATGCAAGCATTATATTTTCAGTAAAACTGCAGGAGACCTGAAGGACGCGTTCAAAGCATATTAGCAAAGTGATGCATTATGAACAAAAATCAATAAAGATATGTGATACAAGGTAGCTCCAGGTATCATTAGCTCAGTGGAGTAACAGTAAAGCTGTTTTCACATATGAACCGGCACCCTGAGCCTTTCAACATTACCCGTTGTAGCTGCATGTGAGAATACAAATGTGTTTAACCTCCAAACTTCCCGAGCGTAAACTGTGTCTGACTGCAGCCGTATGAGCCAACTGTCCAGTGAAATCTCAGCGAGCGAGCATCAGACGTCAAAGCCAAACAGGAGTGGGAGCGCATCTGAGGTGGATAATTAGCTCTGCATGACCCGATTCGCCTGACACTGACCCAAGCTTTTGCAAAAACAGTTTAGGAATAATCAGATTAAAAAGCAGATTTTTAAGTATTTGGAGGTTGTTTTTTTTTTTGGGGGGGGGGGGGGTTTAAAGGAATGAGAGAAAAAAGAGTAACCCCCAAACTAACATTTTAAATCATTTTTTACACCAGTTCTTGTAGTAACTCAGTTATATTGTATACTCACACTACCCATGGTTGCTTTGTACCATGATCCTGCACTCACATTCTCATTTATAGAAGCTGTTGAAAGCTGCTCTCACAGGGCACAGTGAGGTTCATGATTTTATGCATTTTGTGCTTTAATTGTTTCACACCCTCTCATGTGCCTTTTTGATTTGTTAATTAACACAATGATTTTCACAGGCATGCCCGAGTCCAGCTACACCACATCCCAGCTCCCCTCTTCAGTTTGCTGAAGTGGGTCCAGGCACGCCGATGCGACTGATCTCTCTGGTCAAACAGACTGGAATTTGGCGTCAATCATGCTTTCGCACTGTATGGATTGTTAACAAAACGACTTTAACTGCCTGATTGTGTAGTGTGAAAGTTTGTTATTAAAAAGCAGTGTTAACACTTTCACCAAATTCTTTTTTTGGTGGGGTTACGAATCCCATAATTTGTGCGGTCCAGGGTCAGCTCAATGTGCTGAGGATGTCAGATGAATCAAAGAAAAGACTTGTAAAAAAAGGATCTGCTCTGAGTGAAGCCCAATTCATGGTCAAACCTGTTTGGCCAAGATGGATGACAGGAAACAAGCCGGCCATGCTGATTGGTCAAATTTACAAAGCCTGCATGAGTGAGGATGAGTGCCCACAACAGCCTCTGATTCTGGGAGGCAGATAATGCTTGTGAGATTAACATCCTCAGCCCACCAACAGCCCACAGCTTGACCAATCCGTGCCGAGTGGAAATTACATAACAATGAGCGTTCAACACACCCGCAGGATTCTGCTGACAATCCATCTATGCTAGCCCCCTCCCCTCTTTATCATGATGATGAGTAGCAGCACATCCTCCCCTCCCAACAGTGTGCACCTGGTAATCCCGAGCGTGATTTGTGGGATTGCGTGCAAAGCCATAATACCAAACACGGCAGCCAGTCTTAGATAACATAACTTTTTGAAGGTTTTCCAGCCTTCTTGCCTCTAATTATTTCACATAAAGAGAATTTCAGAAGCGGGACGCACAAAGAAGCAATGTTGTGTTCATTCAGACCCCACTTCCCTAGAAGGAATATAAAAGAGGAAAGAGTGCAGGGTTACAGTCGGTGGCAGACAGTGGTGGTCTGAGATTACAGCTGTGCAGCTGGGAGAGGATGCTGCTGCTGCTGCTTGGTGGGGTGAGAGGTTAGAGAAAAGAAGTGAGGTCACAGCTGTGCAAAGGCAAGAGGAGACTTAAGGGCAAAGCACGGACATGATAAAGTACCCGTGCAAAATATACTGCATATATATTAGTTACATTCACATCTGAATGTGAAATAAAGTGCAAGGGAGAAAATTCCACATTCCTGCACTCTTGTTTACCACTAATACATTTAATCTATGACATTACAACCAGATGATGGTCACCTGATGCATTTATTAAACATTACAATTTAATAAATGCATCAGTGGTAAAGCGAGACCGCGTGTGGAGTCGCATTTAATTGTTTTTGTAGAATTTTATTATGTGCGCAGGCTGCTGAAGAGTTACATGGTTAAATTACTTTTCTGTTAAACTAAAGGGTTAAGCAGCCACGCTGTACTTTTAGCTAAAATTTCATGTGAAAACACTGCCTAAGATGCTTTTGTGCATACACTGCATTATTAATATTGAGCTCTAACACTGCTGCTGACACCTTATGGCAACGGATTCACACTTTGAATTAGGTGATCAGTGACAGACGCTCACTGGAAAAGGAGGATGGAAAAAGCTCTTCATTTTGGTTGAACTAACACACGCTGCTGCCTGCGAGCCGCAAACACTGATAAAGCCTTCAGTTTTCTTTCTTCTGTATCGTCAAAAATATCATTAGCGCAAATTTCGCTGGAATCCTGTGATATAATCTTGAGACTTTATGGCCTACCGCCAGTCTGTAAAATGTTTCCAAGCACCCTGATTTATCACAGACGTTTGGTTTCAGCCCTGAACACAACTTAATCAATTATATCATTTCAGATTAATTAATCTGATAGACTGACAGTGTAAAAGTAGGACTGCACCAATCTTTAGTCCACCACGGCCCTGTTATTTCAAAATACGCAATTTCTGTTCTTTAGAAAAAAAAATTTCTCACACCTTGGCAATTAGGGCCCAAAGGCTATTTACCGTTTTAAATTATTTATTGTTTTCTAATCAAAAAAAAACAGCAAAAACATCGACTACTCCTATAGGTAAATACCAACTTGTTTGGCAGTAGGCAGATATCAGTCAATAAAGCTAAGGGTAAGGCTCAGGTATTGTTCCATCTCCACCTAAAACCTAAAAATATTCCATTTAAAATCAACCATATAATAAATCAAATGAATAATAAATTATTTTTCTGCCATTCACCATCAGTAGGACATCCCAGTTTAGTCCAACTCTTCATCAATGGCGACCCAAACCCTGTGCAGCTGATTATTTTGGTGATTATCAGCTAATTCAATGCATCACTGTTCAAGTTAAAGAAAGAAAAAACACATCCATTGTTTTCTAAAATCAATATAAATATTTTTCAACATCTAATTTGCCTCATTTGTCATCCTTTAGTGGAAATGTTCTTCACGTGGAGTTTGCTGCACACTTGCACTTTGCGACCAATTTTGAGGAATTATTCCTGTTGCATTGAGCGAGCGTTACGTAATCCGTGGGTAGCTGTGCATCGCTGTTATTCATACATTATTCTAAAGTTGCACACATCAGCAGTCGGAGGTGCTCGAACGCACTCGGCCTGTATGACTTGTGCATGTGCTCTGGTTCTTGCTCCTCCACTCGTGTGTGTTAATATGCTCCCCATGAGGCGCTGCAGGCTGTGGTAATTATAGAAGCTCAGCTAGCACACATATCACAAGAGAGATGTGCATTTAAAGCAGTGCACTTTTAGCATGAACACAGCCCTATATGCATGAACACAAACCAACGGATATACCGAAGATGGCTGTGCAGATATTAAACGTCGTGCTGACTGCCTTTTTATCAAACTCTGTAAAACAGTTCTCTAAATAAGTCTCAAACTTAAACAGAGCTGACAAATGCACCTGTTTTCTTGACTTCATATTTCTTCATAATTTTAGCAGCAGAGTCTGGACACACTTGGGGTTCAGCAATGCTGCGTTAATCTACCCCCACCCCAACCTCACGGTCACACAACTGTAATACCCTTGCCCAAATATAAAGGGCTTAACCCACTTCTTAATAAAATCCCAGTCCTCACACACGCTGACCAGCAGGGCGTCTGCGAGTGTGTCAGATAAACTCTTTGGCAAACGATAACTCCATTAATGCCAACGGGGACAGACGAGCCCAGGAGATGGAAGATGATTGCTTCCTTAACCACGCCGAGTCGTCATTATTGGCATTTAACAGTCTGATATAGATGTAAGGCGTGCCCGCTCTGCGTGTGCGCACAGCAGGCCAAGGATGGGATGGAGGCAGGGCCTGTGGAGTGCAGACATTGTTATTACCGAAATGTCACTCAGAAAGAAAGGAAGGAAAGCAAGGAAAGGAGGAGAGGGCCTGAGGGTGGGCGAGCGAGTAAGTGGATACAGAAAGAGTGGGGAAAGAGAGTGACGGGGTGGCGGTAACACATTCATCTTCATATCCCTCTTTTAGCCCAACATTTGCTGTTTGGCTTTTTCCACTCAACTGCTCTTCAATGGCTGCGCTGCCTGCAATGTGAGGGCTATTTTTAACAGCTGTTAGGCTTTCTGTCATGTTACCTAATCAAACCCACGACAAATCATTTTTTTTATACAAATTTGAGAGATTAGGACATAAACTGTGTTTAATCCCACACTCTGGGAAATTCACTCGTTCCAGCAGCACAAGGGACAGGAAGAAAAGGTGAATTAGAGAAATATTAGACAACAATACAAATAGAAAATAAATAAATAAGAAAAATAGTGACAAAAATGATGATGATGAAGGACCACAGTGGAGGACTGAGCTCTAACAGTCTACTGCTATCAAAAGGAACCAAGACCTCAAAAGCAAAACAAGTCTGGACGTCTTCTCTGGAGTTTACAAAGTGAAACCAAAGACCTTGTCTCTAGTGGGAATCAAGGAGCATCAAAAGTGTAATTTTCTGTGCTTTTTCCCCCCCTCACTTCATTTCAGCTCCACTGTTATATGGTGACTTCCGCACATTTGTAGTGTTTCTCCTCTGCTCTGTTTCACTGCATTATGATGAAGAATGCTACAGAGCAGAGCAGACACATTGAGCAAAGCAGGTGAGAGACAGGTGAAGTTAAGATATCTAACTTGTCAGGATACTGTTACAATGCAATTAAAGCTTCCAAGCAGGTGTTACTTAATCTACACTTAGCTGTTGTCCACTGTTCTCCACTCAGGGCAATGCTTTTACTCTTCCCTGAGTAAAAGCACTTTTTTCTGCAGAATGGAGCAACTTTGTGTCTCCCCCCCATGACACAATTTGTAACCACATGGGGCTCATCAGCTTTATCCCTCTGTCATTACTACAGCCCTCCACATCACCTTGTTCTTGAAAATTGTTACCATTACACTTCTCCATTCCTCAAGCATCCTCTCACTCTCCAGGATCAACATGGTCAAAAGTTTTACTGCCTTGTCTCCCAAACATCTCAGGTGATGGGTATGTAATGTGGACCAACCACTTTTCATCCTCTTCACAGGCACATTGACTTCCTCCTTACTAATCCTCTGCACTTCCACCAAGGTCCCTCCACCCACCCTTCTTTTGCTCTCATTTTATTCACTTATCAGCTCCTTAAAGTCATCCTTCTATCTTCTCAGCACACTCTCCTCACTCGTTAGTCCATTACCATCTCCATCCTTAATCACCCTGATCTGCTGCACATCCTTTCCAGCTTGATATCTCGGCCTGGCCAATCAATATAAATCCTTTTCTCCTTCTTTGGTGCACAGCCTTACATAAAACTCAAAAATGACTAAATATGTAGTTTTTATGACGACAGACGAGTTTCTTTAGACATTTAACCCTTTCCAATGTTGGGAATTGCACCAGACGTATATAACCGTTCATAACTGGGGGTAGCACACTGCTGACAACAAATTTTAAAAAAATACTTTAAATGCTACATCTTACGAAACACAACAATGAGCTTATTTATTAAGCCCGATAAGACACCGAAGCTGCTGCTATATAAATGTGACCCAAACAAGCAAAGCGAGTCTCCAGGGCTGGGATTAGTGAGCTCAGACCAGCTGCAAGGCTGCGTTGCTGCTGCTGCTGCTACACATGTCAATTACATAAATGCAGCTTCCTGTCTCTGCGCCAGCATCGGGACCTTATTATGCTCTGCTGACGCTCCACTCCACTCGGGACTCAATAGCTCAGATGCGCAGGTACTCTAGAAACAAACGCCCTGTTGTAATGCAACACTGTAACCGTGGAGACCGATGTCTTTAAGAAGACAGGATTTAAAGGTCGAGCCATGTAAAGCAGGGGCGGGCAGTTAATTTTTCCCAAGGTGCCACATGAGAAACTGGGACTGATGTGGAGGTTCACACCAATGAGCTGCTAACACCCACAACAGTCCCAGTTTCTCATGTGGCCTCTTGGGAAAAAAATAGCTGCCAATTCCTGATCTCAGAGATAATAAAGGAGGAATTCAGTGTTTTTGCTGTGGAAAAACATCCCAATTACAAAAAAAATATGTCCTGGGACAACTTTCAGGTGTGGATTTATAAACAGTTGGTGGACTAGCTGTATGTAGCACATCACATAGCTCCCTAATGTGTTTTGTTTTTGTTTGTTTTGGGGGTTTTTTTGGGTTTTTTTTTTTTACAAACAATAAAAAAGCTGCGTGTCAGAATCTCACTTCTTTTCATAAAAAGTTGATTGATGATTCTATTTTTCATATTAGACAGGAATAAAGCCAAAAGGCAAAATTTCTGCATATTAATTTTCTGTCAGTTCACTAATCAGTCAGCTAATCTGTTCTGCATGCAGCCCTTTAAACAACAGTTCCACCAACAGCTTGCAAGACAGGTGAAAATTCCAGGAAGTCTTTCAGGAAATTACACGTCACACCTATGCGAGTGCACATTGTTGAAATGAAAAACAACCCGGTGCTTGTTAGTGGCAGTTTCAATGTCATAAAAAATATACTACAATAGCTTCAAATGGTAGATTGGCCCCACATGTATAGATGCGACACTGTAACACCACCTGAGAGGTGCAGTCTCCAGCTCGGAGTCACCTGGGGGGGGGACCACATTTGGCTGATTAGTGTCGAGTGTGACCTGTAACTGCACCACAGACAGGCAGCAGTAACAAGGGAGGCAAAGCCATTAGTGACACATGTGGGCACTTACTGGAAACATCCCTCTCAGCACAATGAGGGTGGAACACAATGCTGCTGCTGCTGACAGCCCACAGCAGCCGTGGCTCACATGTGCGACGCCTTGTGCCGCCGACTGACTGTCAAAGCGTGTTGGCACAAATGAAGAACCCAAACGCTGTTGTGACATCATGAAAGACACATGAATGATGGCGGCTGATTTGTGTCAGATGGCTCCCGCTGCGCTGCTCATGGAGCGAGCGTGCAGGGTAAGAGATCCACACCATCTAAAACTCAGTCACACGCTGCCAGTTTATTAGGCACAGATTGGTCCCGATTCAGTTTTAGGCAACACGGGCGCTGACGAGGGAGGCGATTAATTACTGACAAATACACATCCAAACAGTGTCCACAGCTGCTAAGGGGCACGCCTGTGAGGCACTTTGGTTAACATTTTTTGCACTTAAACCAATTTTATGGAGCAACTAAAGTGAGTTGATTGAGATCTAAGGTTGTCTTTAGGCTCTACTCATGGATAAAGTTTTAAAAGTAAATAAATAAATCCAGCATTTTTTTAGTTAACCTTCATCTTGCCAACTGGCTGACATGCACCAACACAAAGATCACTGATGAACTACAATCACGTTATACAGCAGTTCACTTCAGCCATTCACCTTTCATTGATTTCTGCTGAAGTTCAAAGTGAGCATAAGAATGGGGAAGAAAGAGGATTTTAGTGACTCTTAACATGACATAGGTTGTTGGTGTTGTTGTATTTCAGAAGCTGCTGATTTCCTGGGATTTTCCCACAACACCATCTCTAGGGTTGCAAAGTGAGCAGCAGATCTCTGGGTGAAAATGTCTCACTGATATCAGAGGAGAATAAACCGGTAGCTCTGAGGTGAGAGGAAGGTAACAGTAACTAAAACAGCCACTTGTTACAACCAAAGTATGCAGAAGAGCATCTCTGAATGCACAACACCTTTAAGTAGCTGGGCTACAGCACCAGAAGACCGCACCAGTTGCCACTCAGCGAGCATCTCGTATCAGTGGTTCAGGCCGGTGGTGGTATAAGGGTGTGTGGGATTTACCACACTCACCACAGTTCGTACCTTTTTAATACCAGAAGAGCCTCACTTAAACACCACAGTCTACCTGAGTATTGTGGCTGACTATGTCCGTCCCTTTATGACCACAGTGCACTCATCTTCTGATGGCTGCTTCCACCAAAATAACACACCGTGTCACAAACCAGTTCACTGTACTCAAATATATCTCAGTGTCAATATAATAGAGCACCTCTGAAGCCCATTAAACTGCAGTAGCAATATGACCAGTATTTGAGAGGAATGTTTCCAGCAGCTTTTTGAATCTATACCACAAAGCATTAAGGCCTACCTAACCAGCTACTATCAACCGCTGTAAGACATTTATCCCCTTTTTTTATTAGCATGACTTGCAATTCTCCCTATGCTCAGAAGTCTTAACTCTAGTGAGGACCAACAAAACCAGCTACACATATTTCCCAACACATCATTAACAAACCACAAGCTCATTTAACTTTCATTGAATATGTAAAAAATAATTATTAGGGCTGGGAGGAATTAGTGGTGTACAGATGACAATTTAAAATAAATGATATTCAAAGTAAATAAGCACCAACCTGTCCCATCCTGTATCTGTTTCTCTCTTTAGCCACGTAGTCAAAAAAAAAAAACTAAACTAAACAAAACTTCAGTCTGAGAACTCAATAACAAACATTTCTTCACCAGCCTCTATAATTTCACCTCCTCTCCTCAGCAGCCTGTAATTTCCTCCCTCTCCTGGGTCAAACACAGGCTCTCTGTAGCTCGCTATTTAACGAGATTGTGCACTTGGTTACATAATGACGGCGAATAAGAGCACTAACCTCACCTATACCTGCCGTGTGACTCCCGCCGCTTAAAACCACGTCTGTGAGGAAGCCACAGGTGAAGGTGGTAAAGCTGCTGAGGACCGGGAGCCGATTTGTGGCTTTGATTTCATTCATAAACACTTTCAGGACCAGTCGTCGCGTTAGACAGCAGTTCAGTGACAGCTGCCCCGGTCGGCACATTACAGCCTCATCACCCCACCAACAAACCAACAGACCGGAGCGTTTCTCTTCACCCTCTTCACACATTAACCTCCTCTCGGTAAATGTCCCACACACAACCCGGTTTCTTACCCTTCGGCGCTTCTCCGTCCCTCACACAGGTCCGCCTGTCGTCTCCGGGTCCATCTATTTACTGTCCACACAGAATGGTACGGTCTAGTCTTGTGAGCGTCACACGTCACTTCCGGAGCCTCTATAACCCGTGCACCTGTAAAGCTGTTCACGTGGTCAAAGATCGTCTATGTAGTGCGTGACAGCACAGGAACGTGAGTTTCTAAT
>NW_005187410.1:2091924-2110976 GCF_000239375.1 Pundamilia nyererei | reverse complement strand
AAAAAAAAAAACTAAACTAAACAAAACTTCAGTCTGAGAACTCAATAACAAACATTTCTTCACCAGCCTCTATAATTTCACCTCCTCTCCTCAGCAGCCTGTAATTTCCTCCCTCTCCTGGGTCAAACACAGGCTCTCTGTAGCTCGCTATTTAACGAGATTGTGCACTTGGTTACATAATGACGGCGAATAAGAGCACTAACCTCACCTATACCTGCCGTGTGACTCCCGCCGCTTAAAACCACGTCTGTGAGGAAGCCACAGGTGAAGGTGGTAAAGCTGCTGAGGACCGGGAGCCGATTTGTGGCTTTGATTTCATTCATAAACACTTTCAGGACCAGTCGTCGCGTTAGACAGCAGTTCAGTGACAGCTGCCCCGGTCGGCACATTACAGCCTCATCACCCCACCAACAAACCAACAGACCGGAGCGTTTCTCTTCACCCTCTTCACACATTAACCTCCTCTCGGTAAATGTCCCACACACAACCCGGTTTCTTACCCTTCGGCGCTTCTCCGTCCCTCACACAGGTCCGCCTGTCGTCTCCGGGTCCATCTATTTACTGTCCACACAGAATGGTACGGTCTAGTCTTGTGAGCGTCACACGTCACTTCCGGAGCCTCTATAACCCGTGCACCTGTAAAGCTGTTCACGTGGTCAAAGATCGTCTATGTAGTGCGTGACAGCACAGGAACGTGAGTTTCTAATAGCACTGAAGGTAAAATATATGAATACATTTTTAAAAGTTCTGCTTTGTAATTACATCATAGCGGAAGACCACAAGCTGATTCATGTTACATGTGAATTTCTTTCTAAGTTTCTTTCTAGATAGATTATTGATCCATCTGTGATTATCTTGATAACTGAACTGTCATAATGCTTTAATTCTGTGCTGTACATTTGCAGTTTGGCACACAAAATAATAAAATTTTAATTTTCACATACAAAAATACAAATTTATGTAACGTGCATATTCTTATCAAGGTCTACCCTGATCAGAATATTTTGATCAAGGTATAGTACTGGCTTTATTTATGTATTTATTTTTCTATGCTTATCGTTCTGTTTGTTTAATTTAGTTGCTTTTTATTCTTGATAGACACTTTAATGATTCTGCAAGAGATATAACTGTGCTACAGGATCTTCATAAAGAGTAATAATAAAATGAGTGTAATCTACAATGAACACAAAATGGTTAAAGGTATCACAGGCTCATATTTATGGTATTATTATGTGAGGTGGTGAAATATTTTATATACAGTATGTACATATACACACTTATACAAAAGTTAAAGAAAAACAGCAAGACTGAGATTGTGCAAAAGAGAATTCTAGCAGATATACTGTAGATGCCATAAATAAATGCTAATTAATTGTTTAATTATTATTAATTAAAGAACGACACTGTGTAGGTCTTCATTGTCTTAAGGCTAACAAGAACAACACTATGCACTAGCTAACACACTTAAAGTACTTTTGTTTTTAAGTGTTGTGTATCAATGTTGACTGATTGAGGTATTTGCACTCCAAGTGTTTCCATTTCTGGTATTTTATACTTCTGTGCCATCACACTTTCACTTACTTTCATTCATTACCTGTCTGGGAACCTGAACACGGTTGAACTGAACTGTTTATTTAAAAGAAAATGTTGTGCCTTCTTACATCTATTTGACCACTTTACATTTCAGGTCAACATTTTCACGTGTCAGACATGATCTGTTCATAAAATCTAATTTTTATTTTCTGCTGAATTAACATGGAGTCGGGTAATCAGTTCAGTTTTATTCAACAGTATGCACCATGCAGTATTGATGTTGTTCATAATTTGTACAGATTGAGATGAATTAAATCATATAATTTACACACAGTTGATCTGGAGCTTTGAATGCTTTTCCAAAGTTGAATTTGCTCAAATTAAAGATGTGAGCATAAAAGATGTTTGACATACAAACTACATCACCCTTTGAGACTAACTTAATTTTCTATGACATACTATAAACAGTTTTTACTCCCTAAGACTTTCTTGATTGCCCCCACTTCATTACACAAAGTAAACCAATAACATCTGCTGTAAATCAGATTTCAATTTAAAAACTGGCAGTAATTTCCTGAAGGAATGGCTCATGTGTTCTTTAATTTTAAGGCTATCGCTTCAGTGCTTCTTTTTCTCTCTTAAGGCTCAATAATTGAGTATATTTCACACAGCATGGTAAATATTTACACCTGTGCAAAGGTGTAACTTTCCACAGGGCAGCTCAAGGGCCCAGAAGCTATGAGGGGACCCTTCAATGTGCACTAGAGGAGTCAGAGAAAAGCCTTAATTTCATTTTACCATAAAAATGATTGAAAAATATAAACAGTGTTGGTATGATAAACACAAAGCAATAGAAAAAGATGTATAAAATATGATGAGCATAACATGTCATTTTATTGGTTTAAAATAACTTGGGGCCTGTCAACATACACACCCAAGTTATTCTACGTTTAGTTTTTATTGTTTTTGTATTCATTGTGACTTTTGTTTGTAGTTCAGTTTAGTTTCAGTTTGCTTGTTTTGGTTTAGTCTTATTAGTTTCAGCATTAGGTTCTATTCTTTTGAAGGGTTATTGTATTCGAGGGCGTATGTAGGTGTTACAATAAGGAAGCAGAGCTTTCTGAAAGCAGCTGACTTAAAGTCTTGTAACAAACTGCCTCACCAGGCAGATTATGATAACAAACGTTACCAAAGATTAAAACTAAGTTTATTTCCGGTTTTTATTTTACTTCATTTTTCCAAATTCACAAATCATTTCAGTTATTTTTAATCCCCCTCAAAAATCTAGTTTCTATTCTTGTTCTATTGAACTAAAATGTTTTTTTATATATAGCTTTAGTTAACTGTAACAACCTTTGTACAGACTAACAGTGACTCTGTGAGGACAGTTGTTTTTTGCTCCAGAGTGGGAACTCTTCATTTTGTTTTGTTTTTTTTGTCTCTCTTTGACGTTGTGGCTAAAAATAGCGTCCGTGCGCTGCCGGGAGGTGGAGATACAAATAATAACAACTGAGAGAGAGAGGGAGGGAGGCCGGGACTCTGGCGCCTGCTCGGCGCACACAGTTCAACTTTCAGGTCATAAAGTCACAACAAATCCACGCGGTTTAGAAGTTACTGCTCTTTCAAGCACACACAGACACAATCGGGATGATTTGTGATCATTTCGTGCCGGGACAGGTGATCGATTGGGCAGCCGGGGGAGGGAGTGAAACCGATACTGCGTAGTCTGGCCACCTCTGGCTGCACCAATGAGAGCC
This sequence comes from Pundamilia nyererei, assembly GCF_000239375.1. Lineage (NCBI taxonomy): Eukaryota > Metazoa > Chordata > Actinopteri > Cichliformes > Cichlidae > Pundamilia > Pundamilia nyererei. The sequence goes on along the minus strand of NW_005187410.1, from coordinate 2,107,686 downwards.
CGCGGAGGCTGCTCCGAAACTAGCGCAGCGCTGCATGCTTGGCAGGTGGACAAAAGCTGAGCTCAGGGCAGAAAAGTGTTTCACAAGCTTCTCTGTTTTTAAACAGGACGGGAGAGAGTGCAACACGCAAACAAACTCAGGGAAACGGAGATAGATAGTGATATCAGCGAGAAAGCAAGCAGCAGTGCCACAAAGTCAAACTGCTTCAATACAAGTGAATTTTAAAAAAAAATTAATCGAGTAAAATATATCCAAATTAAATAAAGGTGAATCAAGGCAATCTAAAAAATGTAGATTAATATTTAATTTCACCAAGTTGTAACATGATTATTATTATTACTGATGATTGTCTTGTGTGTTATAAAAGAATAAGCTCTATAACTGCTACATACTAATAGACAACTGTAAGTTAAAGCACCCTGTGCGCCATTAGTGAACTCTGTTCACTTAAAAGAGATCTGTTCCACTTTTTCTGTCACACATATACTGTAACAATGGCTCATATCAAACATCACTGAAGTTTCTAATAATGAGGCCACTATATGTTCAAGTAATCCCTGTAATCTGAGTGCTTGTTTTTATAATATTCTTGGCTCTGTAAGTCATCACTGAGTACATATCCCCAATATGGTATGAGCACAGAAAGGGGAGAGTCTAAAGGGCTGCATAGTCAGGAAAAGATAAATAAGGATTATTTTGAGCTGTGAATCATGCAAAGCTACTCTAGTAGAATTGAAATTTAAAAAAACATAGAGAGCTGGAAATGAACATAACTAGTCCCCTTTAATTATTCCTCCAATTTCTTATCCAGGTTCAGGTTGCAGGGGGTCTTAGCAGAGAGGCCCAGCTGATCCAGCTGTCCGGGGCCTCCTCCCAGTAAGACATGCCTGAAACACCTCACCTAGACCACCCAGACCACCTCAGCTGGCTCCTTTCAGTGTGGAGGAGTAGCCACTCTTCTCTGAATGTTAATATTTGATTGTTTTTAGTGAGCAGCAGTTAACAGTGTAGGTTCAACATTCATTTCATAGTCAGCAGCAGCACAATGTAGATTATGGCTTTCAGTGCAACACAATTAATCGACATATTTAAAGAAAAGGCAGCAGTGACGGGGAGATGTAGAGGCACATTTACAGCCGCAGCGTCGTGAATGTCAGAACTTCCTGTTGTGCAGCGCAGCAGCCAGCCGCAGCGACTCTCTTTGGTTTGAGCTAAGTGTGGCTTTGCTGCTCACCTCCTGCCACTGAAGAGCACCGTTACTGCTCAGCACCTAAAAAGCAACAGATAATAACATGTAAATGCAGAAAGGAGGAAATGTAAAACAGTCGGCCAGCCAATTTATTCTTCACGCTGTAAAACACTCGATGTTACCGTGTTGTTGATGTCCACCATCACCTGGCTTTTTCTATCCAGGTGAATGTTTAGGACAGTCATTTCCATCCAGGCGTTATCCGTGTTCCTGCAGTCATCCACATAACCCTCAAACACCTAAAAACCAAACAACCACGTCCATCAACAAATTAATCGATATCGTATTAATGTACAGTTTCAGCCCTGGCAGGATGCTCCCCTTCTCTCTTGAATGATTCAAACATTTCTCAGCTCAGGAAAATAAGTAACTTGTCTTTGATGTTTACATTTTTTATTTTATAATGTAATATTTAATCGAATGCTTTCTATTGTATCACTAAATTTACTAACCAGTGTTTATATCAAAGACAAACAGAGGGCCTGTTCTTCCTGCTCTCTCAAAATGCTATCAGTGACAGCTGTTGACATGTTCTTCTATCGAAAGCTGTCGTGCTTTACAGCTGTTCTTTGTTTTCATTGCTCCTGCAGCTACTTTAAAGCTTTACCACCACAGTGCTGCACAGACTTACCTTTGTTCCCTCTGACAGTTTTGCGTTGATCTTTTCATACAGCTTTTTTCCCATCGTTTTTTTAAGAGTTGGTGGCAGTTTATCAGCAGAATCAACAGGGCCCTGAAGGTTTTAAAGCCACAGTGTGATTGAACAGTTCAAAAAAATGTATAAACCACATTAAATGGACACAGACTGGAACTCACTCCAGGTAAAGATAAAGTTCTTCGACTCTCGTCAAAAACTGCCAGGTACTCCAGAACTGACTTCTCGCTGTCTCGCCAGCTAAAAATAAGTGGAAAGTCTCAGATATTTCTGCGCAAAACAACCTTTTTAAAACCTCTGCAGGGGCATTGAGATGACCTACCGTGTAATCACAAGCTCTACACTGAGGTTTGGACCCAGGCGGCTCAGTGCCCCACGCCCACTGATGCCCGTCCTCCCCCCTGGGTTTCTGAGATGACAAGCTCCTTATCAGACATCAAGACACGCTTTTGAGGTTACTATAAGTAATACTGAATAGGGTCTATATCTGTTCTTGTGTCATACCTGTAATTAGCTAAGGCTTCTGGTTCTGATCTGCAGGGAGAAACAATAGATGAAGAGCGTACAGAGATTGGAGGAGGCGGTCTTGTAATTACACAATAAAGTCAAAGTTAGGCCAGAAAGCTTATTTACTGTGTTCAAATAGATTCGACCTGAAAACTGGTAATTCACTTGTCACCGAGGCCCATTCATTGCCTGCTAATTAATGTTTTTATGGGTATAATATGCAGGTTAAAAACACAATGTGTATACTCACGCAAAATAATCCCTTTCAATGATTACTTATAACTTACTGGAAGAGTGTTGCTTTCTAGACATGTGAAAAACAGACTCTACGCTGTCCTCAAATAAAACGCTAGTGAAAACAGGAAAGTATGGCTTCACACACCCATCCACATGGTCTTCGCTGTCGTCAGAGGTATAATTAGTTGGTTTGTATGAGCTGAAACTGACCTGGGAAAAAAAGGAGATAAAAACCACCAGAATTATTGGACAATTTATCAGTTCAGTGACTTTCTGAGGAGTGGCAACTGGTGACTTTGTGGTGGAAAAAAATAATATTTAATAATATTTAAATATATAATAAGTACCTCCCAGGGCACCTTCTCCTCAGGCACAGGGAAGCGCGTGAGTTTGCTGTTTGGGTAGGAAAACTGACGGGAATTCACATGGAAACCGCTTCCTTTCTCTGATGTATTCCTGAAAGAATCTGGGGTCTCATCTACGCCAGCTGGAGCTGCAGGTAACCACAAAAATGTTCGCAAACAGCAGCAGATTTAGAATATTTATCAAACATAAAACTGTGACATGTAAATAGTGAATTAAATTTGGTACTGACTCCGTGACTGTGTGTCTTTTGAGGGCAGACCCTGAGATTTCAGACTATCCATAATCCACTGCAGGGCTTTAGTAGACTGGCTGACCTGATGAGACAAAGGAACGTGGATCAACTACTTCTGTTAGCTGCTTAGATCAAGGACGTCAAAGTAATTTTACACGTATAGCTAAGTTTGATCTTAAGTGGGTCAGAGCAGTGAAACTCCTCTTTCTGTCAGTGTAAAGTGTAACTGCACGTTTAACCTCCGAGATAGAGATTTTTTTTGTTTAACTGTGAACCCACTGTAAAAAGTACACATTTCTGCATTAGATAGTGAAGAAAACAGGAATCTTATGCCACTTAATTGGTTATTTGCTACTTTATGACTTTGGTGTAGTATGAATGGAAATGGGGGAGGTGTTTATCAGTAGGAAAAGCCATAAAATGTATTAAAAACGCAGTTCAAAGTCTAAAATTCACACCCCTGACACACAAGAGCGTGCCACAAAAAGCGTGCCGTGTCTTTAGTGCCTCAGGTCACCCTCCATTAGCATATCGTGACATATTACAGACACAGGTGCAACATTAGTGCCAACCAAAAGAAATCAGGCCACAACCTGCTCTTCAAGTTGAGTCAGTCTTTTCAGCATGGCAGCAGCGCTCGTTTCCCCATTTCTCTCCAGCAGATCAGTTATGATGTTAACCCTGCAGAAACAAGTGTCAGTTTGAAAATTACTTAAAGAAAATCATCAGTCTTTACAATAAAACAAACAGGAAATTATTATATTACTTTTTTTTAATAACAGAGTGATTTCAATAATTTTTATGTAAATATTGTTTGGTGAAGCAGCCACATCCAAGTCCTTGGACAGAAAATATCTCAAATTACCCTAAATCTATCCAACTGTGTGTGATACATAAGGTGATTATGCATGCAAATTGGTCCTTTGGTCTCTAAAAGCTCATTAAAAAAAAGAACGTGCAATCACATTTTGGCTGGACTGCTCACTCCGTTTTATGGAAACTGGTGTGATGATGCATAGACAGCACACATACAGCGACTTTCGGCTACATTACTGTGAGATTACTTCTGGGCTGTGTCCAGGATGCGTCTCTCCGTGCTCTGGCTCTGCTCCTGCCGTGCAGACACCAAGTATCTGTCTTTCATCAAGGACTCCCAGGTCAGCAGCTCCTCATCCTCTGTCGGGTTGAGCTCATTCTCTGAAAAACAGCATCACATGCTTTGAATCACTGCATAACCTAATTCTGCACATCCATGCGGACAGAAAACCCTGCACAACAGATAAACTGGGAGTGAGTTAAACAGAAAGAGCAAATACTAGCTGCTCAGCGACCTTTTCTTTTCAGTTCATGTTCAGTTTGGGGTTTTTTTTTCTTCTGTATTTTATAGTTATAATAATCTTTTTAAAACACAAATTAGGTTTTTGTTTAAAGCACTGTCAGGGTCTGCAGATGACCTCTGAATACATTAAACTTTCACTGCCACGTTCTCAACAGCACCAAAAACAGGTAAAAATCTGTTGACCATGAGCAGAGGCAGAGGAGATCATCTGCATTAATGAGATAAATAAAGGGTCATACTCTGGTTACAGTAACATGGGGATAAACTGATCCATCTCCATGGCAACCGGGCAAACTTCACCTGCTGACGAACACCATGAGATGTGGCTAAAAGCTCTGAAACTTGTGTTTAGATCTAGTTTTGAAAACGGAAGCCTTCACCTGCATTTGAGATACTTGTTTTGATGTGACCTAAATGTGGGATTTCAGTCATGTGATCTGGTTTTGCTCACATGACTGACCTGCTTTTGGAGCCATACTCACTCCACTGGTCACTCAAGAAACAGTTTTATGTGACAGAAAATACAATATTAGATCTTTTGATCTTGTTATTTCATAGTTTTAGTTACAGTTAGTTAAACGTCACCTGTAGATGTCAGTAGATTGCAATCAACTGAGTTCTATTTTCTAAACTCTCCCAATTTAGGTGCATAATTCTAGATAAGTTGGTATTGGACTTGGACACTTAGCAAATCAGCTAAGTGTCCAAGTCCAATATTCTCACGATGTGAGAATATGGTCAAACTGTTCATCAGAGGGAAAGTGGGATCTTTAGGACACTTGAGCCTGACATTAGATGGAGTGATGCCAGAGTAAAAGCAGCTGTTGTTTAGCCAACTCACTGTCTGCTGTACAGAGATGCGAGGGTTGCATGGCTAATCTGCTGATATGTTTTTGTGTGCTAGAGCAATGACTTCAGTTCAGGAGATGAAGCTTGAGGTGATGAGGAAGAGGATGACCTTTTTAAAAAGATCCCATCTCTTTCCTTAGCGTTTTCACCATACATAGGTATAGCTACCATCTTTCATACCTTGAGTCTGAAGTTGCAGGCACAAATTTAAATCTGCCTTCGTGGCATGTGAACGCCTACAAGTTCTCTTCTTCTTCACCTTTGGGGTACCCTGTATGTGGGTGGTCTGTAGCCATGTACATAAATAATGAAGCATTTTTAATTACACAAAAGTCTGCAAAGGTGTGGATAAACACTTCAGCACTTACTGAACTCTTTGTATATTTTGGGGGGCCTCCGCAGCACCATGCTTCTGATGAAGAGGTAGATATGACTGAGGATGATGAAAGGAGGAGGGGCAGCAGGTCGACTGTGGTACTCCTTAATTAACTCGTATCTTTGAAACTTCCATATTTTGTCTGTGTTGTCCTGGACTTCCTCAAATGTAAAGCTGTGCGGGACGATAACACGAAACATAAGGAAGTTTAAAAATAAAAAAAAGGCGAGGGCTCATCATCATCATCATTAAAACAGTAAGATGACAGAAAAGCTCATACACTTTGATGACAAGGAGGACTCACTTGAAAATTGCTATTAAGAGGTTGAGCAGCAGTATGTTGGCAAAGAGCAAATAAACACAAAGCATGATGATGGTGAGCCATTCAGGAAAGACCGGGCTCTGGTTTTCGTTCAACACGGGACATTTAGGCTTCAGGGGATCTGTAGCATTCACGCTGCAAGAGTTCATGTCAAACTCAGTGTCTGCAGGAAGAAAAATGACATCCTCATTAGTGATGAGCAAAGTTGAAGCCTTTGGAGGAGAATAAATATGTGTAACAAAATACTGAAACAAATTATTACAGCTAAAATTAAAAAAAAAAAAAAAAGTAAAGTATAAGATTCTCAAAATCCACTCACTATCAATATTTTTGGGAAACTGGCCAAATATGATGAGGTATGGCTCGTAAAGCACCCCACGGATGATCCAATCCAGACGATTTTCATTGTGGATGAGGATGCCTTGTTTGGCGACACCATAAGCCACCACCCAGATACTCAGGAGGAACATGAAGAAGAACATGTCCATCATCTGGAGGATAGAAAGGCACCAATCACAAGCAAGAAACACTCAGAAATTGACACATTTAGAAACACGGTTGCAAACTCTGACATCTCATGTATGCTTAGGGAGTAAATAAAGTGTAGCTGAACACAAAGTTGAGGTCTGACTGACTGAAATAAGTGTGGTAACAAAATGATCCAAGTGTTCAAAACACCTTTTTGAAACACAAGGACTACATTTCATCTGCAGACTATGATCGAGGCTCGGTGAGGTAGAAGCCTCTTATTGTATTAGGTAAGCGTGTTTTTTTGGTGTAGCCATAAAACCTCAGGTCAGCATGCTTTGTATTTGTTCTGTAAACCCCTCACCATCTTTCTGACTATGATGATTTTGGGTCCGAGGGTTCGGCTGATCGTGAAGATGGCCATGAGACGGAGGCAGAAGACCACAAAATCGATGCAGAGGATGATTTTACCCAGATAAAACAGCTCGGTTGTCAGCCTGAAGTAGGAAAAGCTTGGTGATTCATAGATAATGCAGTGGGTGGATTGATTTCCACAGACTGTCTTAGAGAGCAAAAACCCACCTAAATGCAAGGCCGATAAGGAACAGGACGATGGAGAGGACATCTAAAATATTCCAAAACTCATTGATGTACATCTTGGCTTTCTTACGAAACCCAAAACCATCTGGATCATGAAAGAGCTGAAAGAGAAAAGAGAATTAGACATAAGAGGATTTTATATTACTTAGCATTCGACATACAATCACCTATCATTTAAATTATTTTGATTACTTTCTAATCAATAAATAAATCATTAAAGGATAAAGAAGCCTTTGAAATGAAAACAACAAAAAAAGACAGAAAAAGGGAGTTACTCAGGGACAGGATTTAGGTAGGTAAACAAATTGACTGCCCTCTGTACATCAAGGGGAACTGTGTTAAAATGGGTCACACCCAGAAATCCTCTGGAGACCTTTCCTGCCAGCACCATGTGGGTTATTAAGAAGGTACAACGGCGACTACAACTGCTGGAGCCTACAAGCTGCAGGCCTTGCCTTTTAAGCTCCTCTGCTTAGAACGTAATGGCATATTGTATCTCTGAGTAACAGATCACAGAGCTCCTCAGTGGGTCATCAACACAGCACAGAAAACCATGGATTGCTGTTTACCCTCCCACTGCCAGCTCCTGTCACCTCTTAGGGCTGCACACTTGCTATAATTCCTCACATCCAGGACGCCACCTGTTTGACCTGCTACCCTCTGGATGGAGCGGGACCTTCAGAGCATTTTAAGGACTCAAAGACAGTTCGTTCCCAGGGCCATTTACACAGTGAATTTCAGCTAGGAGTAAATGTCTGTTTACAGGCTATATAATGACTGCCTTTTAGGGAAATGACTACTAAAGGTAATTACTTTCAAAGATAATTATATTCATTCTGGTGCAATAATTACTCTCACTGGTGAAACAATGTCATTCATACTACCCCAGAGATTACCCTGATGTAATTTTATATTTATTTATTTGTGTAATGCTTCCTTTTCAGGCGCATGCTTATTCTTTTCTGTCCTACTTTAAATGCATTCGTTTTTGCTGCATTTGTTACAATTACAAAGGTTTTCTATTCTCTGTGGTGTTGCTCTGTTACACTGCTCCCTCCTCTAAAAGAAGAAGGGTACTCACCATTTCTTACTGCTGACCTTTTAGACATTTGAGCCTCTAAAGGTGAATGGGGCCACTGTTTGTGTTGAAAAATTTCTCTCTACAATACAGTACAGTGCACACAAAGAGAAAAAAAAGGCTATTTGTTTGTTGTTTTGTATCATTTGTGGGTCTGAGCCACAGTTTCTCACCTGTCTGATCTCCTCACACACCAACGAGAGCAGCCAGATGTAGAGCAGCAGCTCGCCAGCAGAGGGCGTGCTCTGGAAATCGATCATCAGCACCACAGCAAACAGGAAGAGGAAGGCAAAATAAAATACAATGTTCCAGTAAAATTTAACCTGTGGGGAGGTGTACAGGTACATCAGCCTGGACCAGCAGCCCAGAGGCTTCATGGGCTTCAAGCTGTGGACAGAAAGATCACTGCAGTTAGAGAGACAATGCCATGTTTTCATGTATCCACTGTTTATTCAACTTCAAATGACATTTAAGGTCATGCAGCGATGAGGGTTGATATTTGCATTAAGGAACAAGTATGTACATACGGGCCACAACCATTTCTTCTAAGTGTGCTTCCTGTCAGGGTCTCCACTGTCTTCATCTCCTCGTCTTTCGCAGTTTCTCTCTGGATGATTTCATCATGTCTGTGGAAAAGTTACACTTTTGACCACAGCTGAAACTCAATCAGGTATTACTATTAAAAAGAATACAAGCAGAAAGTTAAATTGGGGCATTGTTTAATTAACAATGTCAAAAACCCTCCAAACAAAGGCATTTGAAACCATTAATCACATTCGTCAATAATGAATCGTAGTTTAAATGTGTGGCACCTAGCATTATGAACATTGTTCAGCATATTATGAAGAATACGCATTGCTCTATAATTCATAACAACTATCTCAATGAAAGTTAAAATCTAAAACGATAAATAATCCATCCATTTCTTCCTTTGGGTCACGGGGGGCCTAAGCAGACAAGTCTACACCTCCCTCTCTCCAAGCCACCTCCTCCAGGTTATCCAGGGGAACACAGTGGCCAACCGAGTGTGTCCAAGGTCTACCCAAGGGCCTCCTCAGAGTAGGACATGCCCGGGAGGCGACCGCCCCAACTGGCTCCTTTCAACATTGAGGAGTAGCGGCTCTACTCTGAGTACCTCCTGAATGACTCCTCAACCTATTTCTAAAGAAGAAAGCTAATTTCCACCACTTGTATCTGTGATTTTAAAAAATAAGTAACAATAACAGGCTTAAAAAGGAGGTTAGGCATAACATTTAGGACACAACAATTTTCCAGTTTTTGGCATCAATTGAGACGTTAACAATTAGATTAAAGTACAAGTACATCTAGTACCGACAGTAGTAACAATTAGTCACACACATCCTTACATTACACCAGATGTAATAATCTCCACTTAGTCACTGTGTAAACTGTCACGTTTCTCTCGGTGAACTTCTGTTTAGCATCCATGGTGTTATTGTCAGATTTTCCTCCTATGGGTTTTTGGATGTTAACTATTGTTTGGCCATATAGCTAATCTCTGTAAGGGAAACTTCCAGCAAAATACACATCTAAATCTTGGAAAGTGACTTCATTTTTTCCCCTGAATGCACTGATGAAAGCTTTATCTGCATTTCCCCTCCTTTATCCTTCTTATTTGCTTTAAAAATTCATCCACACATGGCAGCAATTCCATGGTGTATGGAAGATGAATCAGGAGTCATTTTAGATGACACAGTTGTAGATATGTGTTGTACGGTATATTTAGTCAGTTTCTGTCAAATGAAAACAAGTGAGAGTTGTCTGTGCCTGGACATTACATTGGTGGCTTACTGTATATTTATGTATTTGTGTATGTTTAAAATTAAGTTAAAGTAAAACTTTTAATATGTATGTATTGTGACAAAGTGGTAGGCTTGAACTTATTTACCACTTGTGCCTTAAACATATTGATTTATCCCATGTTATTTTACAGTTGGCCATATTGCTTTAGTTTAGACATTGCTGGTGTAACTTTGCTCTACATACTCTCCTGGGTTTGTTTGTGGTAGCGTTATGTTACAGTTTACATCCATGCATATGCTTTTAAAGCAAATACTACTTAACCATCAGGTGGTTTGAATTTTTTTTTCTGCCGTAGGCAGAATGACACGGTAAATTATGTTTGCTTTTGTTGCTTTGGTTATAATTACCTTTGTTTGTCCCTTTGTTCTGGTCATACAGCCAAAACAGGTGTGTGGGAGGGGCCGAACTGGCACTTCCTTTTTATATAAGGTCATAAGGTCATTGATTGCATCATTGGGTACAACCAAATGAAGGGTTTTTCCTTTTGTATAGTAATGTTTATTTTCTTCAGGGTTGTTTTAAGATGGTAGAATGGAGATGCCAGGGAAAAAAAATGTGACCAGTGTTGCAGTGATGCAGTCTATTTATCACTTTCCTTACCACTTGCTCTAACCTACTTCACACACATCTGTACAGTAGCATGGCATTATCCATTATTAGGCAGAAAAGCCTTTTGTGTGTGGTCTAAAGCCAGCCCATCCAACTCCCTAGTAGTCATTTACATATGCTATGCTTCCTTTCTTCACTTGGGAAGAATTTATTTATCTTATCTCTATTTTGCTCCATTCTGTTTGCCAGTGTTAATAAAAACACATATAAACACAGTATCACTGTACAAGCCATTGTACCCCTTAGCTGGCTGGCAGGTCTCACCTGAAACACAGAAAGCCAGTGAAGATAAGAGGGAAAAACACCATGCAGATCAGCACTCTCCACACAGGGTTCTCTACTGAAAGCTTACCACACCAGATCTGAGTCAGCAGAGCCTGAAAGACACGTTTACACAGACTGCATTATAATGCAGCACCAAGAAAAAGTTTGAAATTAAATTGAGCGATTTCTTAATTTTGTAACTTTAATTGATCTACTCAACATTGTGATGTATAACACACTGGCAATCCCCTCTGGAAAAATCTAAAATTTCCTCTACCTGAACACCAGACTGAGCTATGACGTTTTTGTCATCTGCCTCGAGCGCCAGCCGCAGGCATGTCGTTCTGCCCCACAAGTGTGACATGCGAACCAGCAGTTTCTTAGCGCGCGACTCGTCACTGTTGTGGCACTCGGTGAAGACACCTGGGACACACATATACGCAGCCTGAGGATAAATTCAAGCTCCGTAACAATCACGGTCAATTCAGCCATGTTATGATATGTGTTATACCAATGGCATGTTTCTCATAGTGATTGGCGAGTTCTCGCATTTCTTCTGCATCATCTGCATCGCTTCCTTCTCGTGCCATTTTCTTCAGGATCTTACTGGCAGCCAGAGCAGCAGACATACAATCCCTACACTGTTAGTACACAGATACAGAAAGATGTGAGGTCATAAACACGCCACGCAAGCAGCTATGGTTGAAGTTTCCAGAAGTGCTTTCGTCACCTGCTCCCAGGCAATTTCAGCCAGTTCCTTGTTATTCTGGACGACAGCCCAAAGGAAAAGGTCTGTGCCCGGGTCCCTCTGTGTTTCAGGACTGTCCTCCCTGAGCTGAGCTTGGGAACTTGTCTGACTTTTAGACGGCTAAAAAGAAAGTGAAGGAGTCTGTTATTATTATATGATTAATGTTCACAATGCCAGGATTTCTGATATAGTGATACCCTAAAACAGCATATTCAGTCTAAATACTTTGTATATTTTCTGAATATTTTACTCCTACTAACATCTATTTCCATAAAATAAGCTTTCTCAAATTATAAAAAATAAAATTGGGTAAGATACAACACATGATTAATTGGCAAAAAGACAGATTCGGTGTTTCAAACAAAAAAACAGAGTGGATGAACTAACTCACTGGCAGTGACGTTTCATCCATGGACATGTTTAACTGGTCTGTGGTGGTGGAGGGAGGATAGAGGGGCTGGGTGAACTTCCCCAGCAAGTGGCGCACCTCATCAGAGACATAAGTTAGGGAGATCTTTTCGCCTTGCTCCCTGCAAGCTCGAGTTCTGATGCCGAAAGCTTGCCTCCCGCTGCGTCGAGCACTGTGGATCCGCTTAGCCAGCTTGCGCAGAAAGAAGCAGCTGGGCAGCTGTGTGTAGAGCTCACACAGAGTTTCCTCCTCCTGCAGGAAATCCCTCAGACTCACACCGTTCTCCAGCAACAGACTCACAAACTGAGGCTTGTTGCCAGCCAGGGCTGAGAACATGGCCCAGTGGAGGTCGTTGGACTAGAAGCAGGAAAAAAATCAGAACAACATCATCAGAATTTTTGTTGTTTTTTTGTCTAGTATCATTGTTTTAGAAACAAAGGATGGTGTGATGGCAAAGTTCAACATGGAGACAATAATATGAATGGAAAAGCAGACTGCTATTTCTTTCTAGACCTCTTCTCTGCTACTCGTAAAACCTTTATAATATGATGCATGCTGCTGCTGAATCAGCTGACTTTATGGTGTTATGGTGGCAAGAAGGCTTTCTGTATTGATAATATGGGCTGGGTTTACCTTTGGAACCAGTTTCGAACACAGCAAACTCTCCCTATAGTTAAACCTATATGTATGTCAATTATTTACAGTTTTTCACTTCTCCAGTGAAAATGGCATGTGTGGCCAGTCTGGCACCTGATAGGCTCACATAATTACCTATTTCAGTTTTCCCATTCAATAAATTTATCTTACTAATACAAACCAGGATTTCAATGCTTTTCAATCACAAAGCCTGTGCTGTAAAGGTCATGATTTTTCTCTTTCATTTCAATTCCCTTTTCCCCCTAACATCAGAAATCAGACTAAGCAGTCACACAAGAGGTGGGTATCAACTAAATAAGGCAACCCAGAGTTTCCCAGTCTAGCTATGAGTTTGTTTGCACAAAAGGGAAGCATGTAACCAATCAGAAACATGGACAGCTTTACTAGCAACAGAGTGATATACTTTACAAAGAAGGTTAAATGTTAGAGAAAAGACTGGAAAAGCAGTGTGCATGAAGTCCAAGAAAAGTGTGTAAACTGAAAGAAAGTAAGTAGAGAAGAAATATAAAAACGTTAATTTATTATTTTATTTTTACATAATTCAAACAGAATTACATTTTAGAATAACATCACAGGTGCAAGGCTTAGGTGCCTTGCCTTACAGAAGAATAAAATTCAGCATTACTTGCAGCCAGCAGGACAGAAGGAAGGGATAAAGTTATTTGGAGGAATTGATGTTTCTTATTGATGTTCAGCAGGAAATGGGGGAGAAAAAACACTATCTGGGTAACTGATCAGAGAGTGATGTTGGTTTTCTATTTAAAAGACAAACCCACCTTCCACTGGCTCTCCTCAGTGAAGATCTCAGTCTCAGCTATATCCACCCGGTTCCAGGTTATAGCCAGCTCCAGCTGCCTATTCCAGCATTCAACTTCCAGGAATTCACTGGATCTTGAGGCTGAAAGGAGAATTTACAGTGATTCGATTTATTTGTCTCTTTTCTCTCTAAAAAGCTCATCCACTGCTCGGTGCATTTTAGATAGTATCGGAGCGATTGTGGCTCAAGAGTTGGGAGTTCATCGGAAGGTTGCTGGTTCGAGCCCCGGCTCAGACAGTCTCGCTCGTTGTGTCCTTGGGCAAGACACTTCACCTACCGCCTACTGGTGTTAGCCAGAAGGGCCGATGGCGCGATATGGCAGCCTCGCTTCTGTCAGTCTGCCCCAGGGTGGCTGTGGCTACAACTGTAGCTTGCCTTCACCAGTGTGTGACTGGGTGTGTAAAGGGCCTTGGGGTCCCTAGGGGGGACTAGTAAAAGCGCTATACAAATACAGGCCATTTACTATTTGAATGTAAAAAGTTGTTTTTTTCATTTATCCAATGACTAATCTAATTGATTTTTAAATAAATTCTTAAACATCTGAGAATGATGTTTTTCCCCCAGCAAATCTTTTAAAAATATTTATATTACAACAAAAAGACAAGCAAGAGTCCAGTCTGACAAGATGGAAGCATGGACGTGTTTGGTTTATCATCAAAACCAAATATCAAACATAAACCAATTATTTTTCTATTATAGTGTTCTATTATAGTACAACTGGAAAATTTCCAGTTGTACTACCAGGACTGTAGTCATGTGACTATAATGGGAGACACTGGATGACCTACATTAGCTGAGATAGCAGAAAGGCGCCCAGATAATGTGGTTTAATTACCCAGATGGATGGAAAGTCTGGACAAAGCAGATAAACTAGAATGATGACTCATCACGGTCAAAAGATTAAGTGAATGTCCAGTGTGGTGGACTCACTTATGGTTTCAGTGCACTTTAGCTCAGATTTCTTTGCTAAGCTTGGTTTAAATGGGTTTCTTAGGTATTTTTTCAGAATATCATGAGGCGTTATTAGTCTGAAGGAAGCATGGCACATTTTTAAAGACATCAAGTGTAGTTTTCTCTCTGTAAAGATGGTATCAAAATATCTTCAACTGTGGGACATTTGATAGCACATTTATTTTTCTGACTGGAAATATTATACTTGCTAAGAGCCTGTTTGGCACTAAGCCAGTCCTTCTTCATACTTAATAGCGTGTGTTATGTTTGTAGGCTGTCTGGTTAGGATCCGGGCATTTGCTTCAAATCCATATTCTTACCTTTGAGTAGTGCTTGAAGAATGGCCACATCCAAATCCCCGCGATAGTCCTCGCTCACTCTGAACACTGTCAGCAGGTGTGACATCCTGATGATGTCCTGAATCTACAAATTCAATAAAGAAAAACGTTTAAATACTGGAACCACTGTTTCTTTGGCTCTGGCTCAGACATCTCTGGTGAGCACACAACAAACTTCGTGCAAATATTTTCATCTTTGATATTTAGTCATTTAGCTGCAGGAAACAGTTCTGCAGCTAAAACTGTGCTGTTCAACATATGTTACTGAAGATGCATGGTCATGAAGATGGTTATAGGTGGTGTCATCCTGACAAAGAAAAATGTGAACAGCAAATGTAATAGACCTAAATCTGACATAAGACAAGCAGACATGAAACACATGAAGGGAGAGGAGACTTAGACACAGGGGGGTGAGGACCCGAATATATATAAGAGCTATGTTAGTGGATAGGATTTATCAGGGAGAAAGTGAGCATTTTGTCCTCAAAGCTGATGTTAGAAACGGGAAAAATGGGCAAGCATAAGGATTTAAGCGAGCGTGAAAACACCAAAATTGTGATGGCTAGACAACTGAGTCAGAGCATCCCCTAAACTTTAGCCCTTATGTTGCATTTCTGAGCTGCAGTGGTCAGTATCTATCAAAAGCGATACAAGCTAGGAACAGCAAGCAACAGGGCTGTCAAGAATCACTGATGCATGTGGGGAGTGAGGGCTGGCTTGTGTGGTCTGATAAAACAAAACAAAAAAAACAGCTGTAGCTCAAATAGATAGGTGTCAAAATACACAGTACATTGCAGTTCATCCTGTGTGGGGCTGCATAGCCACAGACCAGTCAAAATACACAGTACATTGCAGTTCATCCTGTGT
>NW_005187410.1:2090831-2091862 GCF_000239375.1 Pundamilia nyererei | reverse complement strand
GGGCTGCATAGCCACAGACCAGTCAAAATACACAGTACATTGCAGTTCATCCTGTGTGGGGCTGCATAGCCACAGACCAGTCAGGGTGTCCATGCTGACCCGTGTCTGAGCTTCAGGCCAGGACCACAGAGCAATGAAACAAGGTGGTCTGGTCTGATGAACCGCGTTTTCTTCTGCATCACGTGGGTGGCCAAGTGCGTGTACGTTGCTTACCTGAGGAGCACCTGGCACCAGGGTGCAATATGGGAAGAAGGCAAGCCAGCAGAGGCAGTGTGATGCTTTGTGCAATGTTCTGCTGGGAAACCTTGGGTCCTGCAATTCATGTGGATATTACGTTGAAATGTACTACCTAGCAAAGAACTGTTGCAGACAATGTAGAACCTTTAATGGAAATGGTATTCCCTGATGGGTGTGGCTTCTTTCAGCAGGATGATTCTCCCTGCCACAAAGCAAAATAGTCCAGGAATGGTTTGAGGAGCACAACAACGAGTTTGAGGTGTTGAATTAGCCTCCAAGTTCCCCAGAGCTCAATTTCCCCAATCGAGCATCTATTGGGGAAATAAATAAAGACTGATAATGACTGAACAAAAAACTTATGTACATGGATGCCCACCTCACAATTAACAGGACTTATAGGCTCTGTTGCTAACATATTTTTGCAGCTATAACAGGACACCTTCAGGGATCTAGTGGACTCCAGTTCAAGGTCGATGGGTCGGAGTCGTTTGGGCAGCAAAAGGAGGATAAACACAATATTAGACAGATGGTCATAATGTTATACCTGATTGGTGTATATACATTGTGGCAATATCTAACACAGAAAACATCATCTGAGATGATAATGTCAACTACTAGATCAGTCACAAAATATGACTCATGACCATCCAAGTAGAGGTCTGCATTCCCGCGGCTGTCCCGCGGGAGCCGCGGGACCCGACCAGATTTCTTGCGGCGCGGGAATAAATTTCCAAATAAAATGCGGTAGCGGTCGGTAACTCTGGTGTAATTTGAACGGGAGCGCGCGGTCTGAA
>NW_005187410.1:2078443-2084708 GCF_000239375.1 Pundamilia nyererei | reverse complement strand
ATTCGCACTCACATTCACTCCCGCAGTCACACCTATGGGCAATTTGGATTAATCGATTAACCTATCCCCACAAACTGCATGTCTTTGTACGGTGGGAGGAAGCCGGAGTACCTGGAGGGAACCCACGCAAACACGGGGAGAACATGCAAACTCCACACTCTGGGCAAAAAAGCTTCTATAGTAAGTTCAGTAATTTT
Organism: Pundamilia nyererei; assembly: GCF_000239375.1. Taxonomy (NCBI): domain Eukaryota; kingdom Metazoa; phylum Chordata; class Actinopteri; order Cichliformes; family Cichlidae; genus Pundamilia; species Pundamilia nyererei. The sequence goes on along the minus strand of NW_005187410.1, from coordinate 2,084,511 downwards.
ATGGTATTCAGTATATTTACATACCTTCTTGGTCCATTCTATGATTTTGCCATCTGAGAATTGTTCATACTCTTGACCAAAAAACTTCTTCATCAACTGCTGGATGAGGGCAATAGTGACTCGGATTAGTGGCAGTCCTGACACGTGTGCAATAACATCTGCTATTCTCCCAGAGCCCTCCAAGATCACGCATGGTGTTCCATGGAGCATAGCATTGTAGATGGTCTGAGAGGAGACACACAGGGCAGTTATACAACACACACACACACACACACACACATACACACTGACACTGGGGGAGAGAGGCCAAAAAACAGCTGACTCACATTCAGCGTGCCTGGTCCGCCATCCAAAACCACACACACCACAGGAATAGTCACACCAGTCCCTAAAGATCAAATATTTGATCAATAAAAAAAAAAAATCAAAAGCTTGAAAGATATATTATCATATTTCAATAAATATCTGTGTTGTCTTATTGATTTTTTAGATACTACATCTGTTATCTTTAACCTTTATTTCCAAGACACTTTCTGGTGATCCACATCTCTAGGCAGCTACGCAATTTAATCTCTACACCATAATGTCCGTGGGTTCCATCATCCACCAGCAGGAAGTGGGTATGGTTGCTGTCGAGAGTGGATAGTTGGCCCTGGTTCCCAGTGTCCATCAAATAATGGGCAGGGAAGCATCCCTAAAGGAAAAAGACGGAGAGTGAGAAGAATTTACAGTAACCGAGTGCTAAGAAGATGATGCCATCTCACCATAAGTGTTTGTCCTACCTCTGGATGCACCAGTGCTTTCCTGTTATGAATTATCCCCCATGTTGCCACTCCAATAGTTACAATCTTGCCCTGCATGGAGCTACTCATGGCGTAGTCCCTCACAGCCTGCCCCACGTGCTTCATCACACCTGCGTGGGTACCACCAGTGATGATCCATGCACCTGCGTACAAAGCAGCATATTCACCAGTAGAACAAAATATCTCTAAAATATGAAAGTCAATATTAAGAGCCTTACAGTCCTGACTTTAAAGGAAACCAGGAGAAATATTCAGGATGTTAGAATTACAAGTTTTTACTGTTTTTACAGTTAGTACAAACGCAAACTACATACAGCTGAAGTCTATCTGACTACCAAAATGAACAGAACAGAAGCATGGGAGGTGGCACGTATCCATAAAAACACTACTTTCTGTGCAATGAATGATCTCTCACACACAAATCTATCGCTCGCTTGCTCTCGTTCTGGCTGACCTGTTGTCTGGGCCACTTTGATCAGTCCTCTGTGGAACATGTTCTTAAGATGAGACTTCAGATAGAAATTCTTGGCTCCTCCGGTAACTGAGATCAGTAGATTGGGAGGGGACAGTTTCCATTGTTCAGTCAATAACTGGTACAGGATCTCAGGGCTGGTGTCTGTGGACACTCGGGCGTACTGACGGTGGACATGTACACACAGATTTAAAGGATGGCATAAAGACTTGCAGATGTGCATTTACACAGTAACATAATGTAGAGTAAGGACTGGCTCACCTTGCCTGTCTTTTGTCCCAAACCACCAAAGCTGATGTCTCCAAAAGCGTCAGTGGGCGCTTCACGGACATGTCTGTGTATGTTCCACGACTCGCCTGTGAAGTCTTCTGGCTTGATGGCTTCGTCTGTATGATCGGTTTTTGCGTAGCCACACTTACACACATCCCCACTACAGAAACAGTAGAGAAACAGAAGCCGATGTTTAAGATTTTAAAAAGTATAAATACATTAATTCTTCTTCACCTGCTTTGCAGATATCCAGTAGTTTTAATTAAAAAGCTAATTTGTTTAGAAATGCTCATTTTTTAGTGTTCAAAGTTTGTTTTGCATTCTGTATTTTATTTAGCTGAAAACTGCATTATCATGTAACTGTCCCCACAGCACCACTCTATTACAGCAACAACAAGAAGGTCAGTCCTAAGTCAGTCCTCATCAATTCAGCATAGTGCAGAGCAGCCCAGCTTACCTTCCATCTTTTTCAAAAAAGCAGCATTCCTTCTTGCAAATGTTTTCCTTGATCCAGGAGGCGAGAGCAAGGCGCTGGAACGAAGGGGACAGAAAAAGGTGTTTAGAGGGTCTGGCTGTGTTAACCGCCAGAGTATGAACTAGCCGTGACTCCAAGCCAGCTTCCGACATCCTGGCACAACATGGGAGATTGTGTTGATGAGATCGAGCTTAGGATGAGGTCTGCCAGAGTGGCAGGAGAGAGGAGGCTCTGCAGCAACCGCTTTGGGTGCTCGACATTGCAACAGTGATGTCAGAGCTGTGTTGCTGCTGAGCACGCTGCACGAACCTAATACTTACTGTAGAGGAAAGGTAGCAGTCGGGCAGTGGTTGTGGATCAACACATAAATGCGTTAATGAGTGAGTTAATTGCACTCAGATTTCTTAATGAGGGCATAAAAGAGCAATGATTTTTAAGGAACTAGCACAATTTAAAAATAATTCCTATCATTATAGCCAAACTATTATACTTGTGAACAAAACATGAAAGACAGTTTAGGTTTAACATAACATGAAATAGTAGAAATCAAAGCACATTTATTCAGTTACTGTACTCTACTTTGCTCACACATTTTAATTAAGTATCTTGATTTCATGATGTCTGGCTTCTCCTCCACTCTATACAGCATTTTTCATCACAGGAACTATTTGCCAGCTACACTTTGTAGATTAATATTGTATATATGAAACTCTGATGATAATGTAATGCAAGTCATTACATGAATACTTTTGGTTTTGATATATTACCCCATTTATAGTGAAGTTTAGAAAACAGTACTTTTAATATGGATATGATATAGTTACAATGCCAGTTTTCTTAATCCTAATCCTGTGTGAAAAATAAAAGCTTGTGACAGATAAACACCCACCTTATACAAAGCAGAAACCAATCCTTGATTTATTCCATGTGTTTTTTGCTGCTGCAACTGCTGAGTCACTTGGTGTGGGTGAACCTTGCTCTCAAATTTAGGTAGCATATCTGAAAGCGCAATAATAAAAAAAAGAAAAGCTTGCTGTGTAAAAGATTTCTTGAAGAGCTAGCATCCAAAAACAACAACGAGAAATAATTTACAGCTAGTTACACACAGATAACACAACATGTTTAAGCCCACACTGACCAGCTGTTTCAGACATCATCAACGAAGCCTTCAAGACGCCTCACACGAGAGAGTGAGAGGCTGCGTGACTTTATCACATCACACTGTTAAACTGGCTCCTCCCTCAGAAAACAATATAAACCACCAAGGGATTTCACTAGATGACATAATCTGCTATCTAGCCAGGCTTCGTATTACTCACAGTTACATAGCCTGAGATATACCCTCACTGGCCACTTCATGAGGTACACCTTGCTAGTACCCCTTTTGTCTTTCAAGATTTCTGGTCCATGTTTAGTTGATAGCATCACACAGCTGCTGGAGTTGGCTGCACATGAATGATGTGAATCTCCCATTTCACCACATACTAAAGGTGCTCTATTGGATTGAGATCTTGTGACTGTGGATGCTTTTTGATTAAGGTGAACTCAGTGTCATATTCAAGAAACCAGTTTGAGATGATTTGAGCTTGTGACATAATGCATTATCCTGCTGGAAGCAGCCATCAGAATCTGGGTACACCGCAATCAAAGGGATGGACATGGTCAGCTGTAGTGTTTAAGCAGTGGTCAGTTGGTAATGAGGCGCCCAAAGTGTAACAAGATCTCCCACCACCATCAACCAAGCCAAAGCATAGATGCAAAGCGTCCATGCAATGTTGTTAACGCCAAAGTCTGACTCCAACATCCAAATGTTGCAGCAGACTCATGAGACGAGACATTTTTCCAAGCTTCCATTGTCCAATTTTGGTGAGTATGTAAAAATTGTAGCCTCAATTTCCATTTCCTCGCTGACAGGAGGGGCACCCAGTGTGGTCTTCTGCTGCTGTAGTCCATCTGAGCTGTGCACTCAGAGAAGCTCCTGTACATACTTTGGTTTTAACGAGTAGTTATTTGAATTTTTTGTGTTGTGTTTTCTGCCCATTAGCTTGATGCAGTCTGGCTATTTTCCTCTATTCTGCAACATCAACAAGGCATTTTCACCCAGAGAACTGCTGCTCACTGGATTTTTGCTATTTTTCAAACCATTGGGAAAAAAAATCTAGCACCAACAACTGCACCATGTTCAGTCACTTAAACCACCTTTCTTTCCCTGATGTTCAGTTTGAGCCTCAGGAGGCTGTTCTGACCATGTCTCCATATTGAAGTACTTTGGGTTGCTACCGTGTGACTGTCTGATTTATTACCTGCATTAACAAGCAGATGAACAGGTGTACCTAATGAACCGGACGATGAGTGTATATTCAAAGATGTGAGTTCAACATGCTGAAAACACCTTATGGGATTAGATTCACCAATTATGTAACATGCCTATACACATTTTAGTATCATATATAAGAACGCTTTACAGAATCGTTTGCACACACACACACACACACACACACACTTACCTCCTAGATCCTCCTTTCATTTAAAAATACAACAAGAAGGACATGAAATCACTTCTTGGGACTTCTTTGAATGTCGCACATTCCCAGGTTTATGAAAACGGTGTGTTTTATGTGGTATGGCACTAGTTGCCAGGTAACACAGATGGGATCAAGTTACTGAACTGAGCACTGGTTCACTATCAGGAGATAAATATACTGCGGTTATTGCGGCAAGTAATCAAATTTAAGTTTCTGTTACATATTTTGACACAAAGTTTGTTATCAGTGCTGATCCACTATAAATGTAATGATTGTCCAGTGTCTGCTCTATAATTGGCCTCCAGTAAGGTCATGTTTTTGGCAGAGTTTGCATGCGTAATCTGTAAACATGATAGCACAAAGAGTTTTGAATGAATTCTTCTAAAACCTATTAGAGGTGTAGAGTGGGATCATGTAAACAGTCCATTAAAATTTGACCTCCATGCCCTAAGGTCTCCAAGGTCAACTTAATGATTTATTGGTCAACAACTGACAAAAAACTAACTAAATGTGGTATTTATTGTCAACATACAGAAAGCACAGTATAAAGATTTAGTTAATTTAATAAATGTGACTTCTGACCTCTCCTTCAAGCTCAAAGAGAATAATTATAGAGGTATTTAAAATACATTTCTTACTACCATTGTTTGTATTAACAACAGACAGGCATACTGGGAATGATATAGATGATATAGAATGATTTTTAAAATTTCTTTCAAATTGCATTTAGCAAATGATATTAGAGGTTTTGTCTTGATCTTAATCTTTAACAAAAAAATTCCACCAGTGATGGAGGAAGCGCTCTGATCATTCAGTAAAATTACAGCGAGCACACAGTAAAAACACCTTAAACTGTTACTTAAGGTAGAGAGTAAGTCTTACTCAAGCATGAAAATGCATTTACGTTAAAAGTAAAATTACTTGGAAATTAGAGCAGGATAAAGATTAGAATAAAATGGTACATTAGGCTTTAGGCTTGAATCTCTTAAATGCACCAGACCGATTACACTGGGCTGCACTGAAGTCAGGGTAAAATCTGAAGATGTGATCTCAGTAATGGAGTTTATGTTGCACAGCATGGCCTTTGTCTTTGTAACCAGGATTGGGAGCAGCTCTACCTGCAGGTGTAGGGACAAGACAAAAGTGGACACTCTGAAGTGAAGGGCTCATGATTTCAGTTGTCATTTGAAAAAGAAATAAGGCAGGTCTCAGTATTATAAGCACAACTCCAGTATGGCACTTCCATAAGTCTAAATGGTTTTGTTTGGCGTCACTCGTTTTGTTTTACCAGTTTTACCAGACTGTCAAAGCAGACAAAGACAGAAATCAAGACATAAAGACACTGGTTTCATTCGAAGAATAATTAATCTTTGACAGACTGAAGTTGTTGTCAGAGGGGCTTTTACATCTTGGTGAAAGCAGAGCAGTTCGTCTTTCTCAGTCCAGTCATGACCACCCTATTATTCAAGGTTCAAGGTTCAAGGTTCTTTATCTGTCACATGCATAGTTATACAAGTATAACA
>NW_005187410.1:2070825-2072674 GCF_000239375.1 Pundamilia nyererei | reverse complement strand
CATCAGTTGTGCATACACTGTTTTGTTTTGAAAAATTTCCACACAATGGGATCAAAAAGGGTACATTATTTATTCACTGCAAATAATCCTAAATTAATTTCAGCTTTGAATTAAGTACCCTGAAAACGCAGTCGTAACCATTATATTAACTTTAAACATAATAAGGGGTGGGTGCACCGTTCTTGGAAGTACTGCAATACCAAGTCGATGCGTGGAGTGGACGGAGCAAGCCCCTATTCCATCTCCCTGTTCCAAAAATCAATTTAATATATGGTCCCCGGGTAGGGGACGTATCAGATATTAAACTGATAAGAACAGATACTACACTTGATCTTAGCCAAAAGGCCGAGAAGCGATGTCGCATTCGGCTCGGAGGAAACGGCCTGGTTCCCAGCGCCGTCTCTCTGACTCATGGTTTGGAAGCTGAACTGCTGATATTTTGTACTGAATTATCACACAAACAAGAGCAACCATGTTCCCTCACACATCTTATATCGCTGGGTTTGTGTTGCGGTAAATTTAACTTGCGAGCATTTATAACTCAAACGTTATTGCGGCTTCCTGGACACGTGACACGCTTTGATCCAATAGAAAGACCAACACAAATATCACAAATACTTCCACTACATACACGCTAATTATAAATACACGCAATTTATTTATCCATTTATAAAGTCTTTAGACTTTACTCAATGAAGCGGAGTGAAACCTGGCATGAATAAGGTGTTTTACAGATCGACTCATAATAAATATACGTCTTGTAGAGCCCCCTAGTGAAGAGGAGGGTAAACTGCACCACACTCAGAAACTGGTCTAGCAAGACTCAGGAGCTGAATTAAATGACACGGTCCTGGCTCAAGGTCTTCGTATTTACAGATAAATTTACAAATGTATTTACAAATAAATAAATGAATAAAATGCGGTTTAAATTATAACACTGAGAAGAGTCCAGTTGACTGACGGTGACAGATATGAGAGCCAAAACAGAATTAAAGCGGGGCAATGAACTGACATTCAGTTAGCTGGAACACCTCTCTCTCAGTCAATATGGGAATAAACAGTTCTGTCTATGAAGAAGTCAGTAACTAATACTGGAAGCTGTGCGGCCACCTCACCTTGACGAGAATTTCGTGTATGAGTACGTGTCAGTTTACCTGAAGAGTAGCTAAGCTAGCTAAATTGACCAGACAACTGTGGACGGGAATTTCCGGCCCGGTAAAACTTGCTGTCAAAACTGCAGTCAATAAAATCAAAATTATCTCAAAAAAAGCAAACTTGAAATTTCGAGTTCTTAAGTCAGTTTTCTAAGATAACCCACCCTTTTTTTATTATTATTGTTTTGTATTATTATTATTATGATATTACAGAGACGGAAACACGCTTCCACAGACAACAAAAACCTAGCTCCTTGCCCTACTATTATCTAAACATTTAAAATGATAAGGGCCATGTCTGCTGCTATGTCTTCGGCCATTTGAAGGTCACTTGTTTCTAACGGTCATGCGCAAAGTCGTGAGAGCGTTTGCATTGGAAGAAGCGCACAGTTTTTGACTTCATGACTAAAGCCCGTTAATTTTGCATTTATTTTTGAAAAGTATTTGTTCATAAACAAGATAGAAAATCGATTTAAGAGACTAAATTTAAAAAAAAAATCAACAACATGTCATATTACAATAACTCTTAAACAGAACTTAATAAATAATTTAAAAACTATCTCCAAAAGTTGATTCTGTTCATCTGGACGTAGCGTTTTGTGGGTGAAACGTTTCGTCACTCATCCAAGTGACTTCTTCAGTCTCAGCTGACTGTTTCCCCAATCTTATAAACAGTACATTTGCATAATGACTGA
>NW_005187410.1:2051845-2070268 GCF_000239375.1 Pundamilia nyererei | reverse complement strand
GAAACGTTTCGTCACTCATCCAAGTGACTTCTTCAGTCTCAGCTGACTGTTTCCCCAATCTTATAAACAGTACATTTGCATAATGACTGAGGGAGGGAACAATGGGCTGGGAGGTCAGTTTCTTAATCTTAATTATGCAAATTCTTATGACCATTGATCAACAGCCACTGACCAAAACCCACTGATCAATGGCCACGAGTACCATTCACAAAAAGTTGGGGAATGGCTGCAATCACAGCATTGTAAGATGGCGAAAGATGTACCCTTAGGCCCCCTCCTCGATTCAGAGATGGTCTTTCCCTTTTCACGTAAATGGCCTCCTTGACTCCGCGCTCAAACCAGCGTTCCTCCTGTCCAAGATGTGTACATCCTCATCCTTGAAAGAGTGTCCACTGGCCTGTAGGTGTAAATAGACTGCAGAGTCCTGGCCTGACGAGGTGGCTCTTCTGTGCTGTGCCATCTGCTTTGCCAGAGGTTGTTTGGTTTTCCTGATGTATAAATCCTGGCAATCCTCCTGGCACTTAACAGCGTACACTATGTTACTCTGTTTGTGTCGGGGGACCCGATCCTTAGGGTGGACCAATTTTTGGCGCAGCGTGTTTTGGGGTTTAAAAGCCACAGAGACCCGGTGTTTAGAAAAAATGTGTCTCGGCTGCTCCGATACTCCAGACACATATGGGATCACTACAGGTTTTTTGATTGACTGTGGATTTAAGCTGAAATAGCATTTTCTATCCCTCATGTAAACTAAGACCAAGTCTGGTAAGTCCGGAGCTCTGCAGAACTTCAGCAGGACTCTCTGTACCTTAAATGTAAAAGCGTTAGCTCTTTTCTCAAAAATGCCCTGGTTACACCATTAGAATTGTAGATAGAATTTATATTCTCAATTTCTTTTTGGGGTTGAAGTGCCTGGGAAGGGATCTCAACCTCCACTCACATCTTCCTTCAGGTGATCTCAATGGGTCACATAATAGGGTGAGGCAAGGTCTCACAATGGTGTCACCCAAAACCTCTGCTGATAATGACCCACGCCTTTTTTCACACCTTGGTGCAGATGTCGAGGCACATGATCAATAGTGGGTCAACAACCCTGTTAAGAAACAATTCACTAGGGGTTACATATCTGGGACTCTCCACCATTTGTGTTGATTCATGCTCAATCATCCAGGTAAGGAAATCCCAAAAAGTTAATTCTGTTCTTCTGGATGTAGTGTTTTCAGTGGGAGAAAAGTTTTGCCACTCACCCAAGTGACTTCTTCAGTGTCAGAAGTCACAGACTGAAGAAGTTGCTGTAGACCATCTGTTTCCAGGTCAAATGAGTTGTGCTTTCAGATATGCTCTTCTGCGTAGCTTGTTTGTATAAATGTTTTTTTTTGTTACCTTTCTATCAGCTTGAAGCCATCTGGCCATCTCCCTCTGACATAACCAGGATTTTCACCCAGAGAACGCTTGCTCACTGGATATTTTCTCATTTCATCCCTGTAAACCCTGAAGATGGCTGTGCAGGAGACTCAGTACAGGAACAGGTGTACCTAATAAAGCGGTTGCTGAACGTATGAAGCATGAATTTACAGGACTATGCAGTAGTTTGTGCTATGTTCTTAGATTGTATAGATTTTCTGTTTGTTTTCCTATGCATATATTTTAATGAGTATTATTTTGCTTGTCTCCATTTCATCAGTTTTGATGACTCAGTCTTTAATGAGTGATGAAAAGTCTTTATTCATTCATCACAAAGTTGAAGTGCTTGACTGACTATTCATGTTCTGACAAATGTGAGAAAGGATTTGATTGTCTTTTGCAGAGGCGAGTCTGTGATATGAAAAATGCCTCAACTGTTTTCAGAACTGCATTAAGAGTGGTGAGAATTACTTCTCTGCTGTGACAACTGAGCCAAATCCATTACGAAAAACTGGAGTGAAGATTAACATTAGTGACGTAATATCCGTCAAATATGGCGGTCCGCCCAGTTGCCTTCTTTTAAAATGTGATCAGGCAGGATTGAAGACTCAAAAAGCCCAGAGACACCGGCCATAAGGTCGCTCTGCATTCAGCACTATTGACCGTTAACAGCGTTGCTTGTTTCACAGTAGCTGTTCTAATTTTCTTTCCAATTTCCGTTTTCCCTGCCAGCAAAGCTGTTCTGACTCAGTGGAACCATTAGCTAACAGCAAATAAGCTAACACAGTCAGTTCACAAAATTAGCTGACTGAATTCAGACTAAGTTTTTATATTGTAGACAATGGGTTATTCTGATGTATTTAAAATATTTATTTACTTGCATTTTTTTTGATACAATGCTCTGTATTGTATACAGATATTATAATAAAGGATAGTCTTTTAAATTTAAATAAAGACTTCTCTTGCTCAAGACCACTTAAAAAACCCCACTTACAATAAAGTCTGGCTCATTTAAATGAAATGTAAAGAAATGACAAGTGACTTGAGACTTTTGCAGTTATATAGTGAAACCAAACTGGGTACTAAAACTGGAAGTAGTCATGTGATGTGTAATGATGAGTGTACTAAAGCACTCACACACACTCAGATCCCTTACAGCACAATATTTATTCAACAATATACATTAATTTCTCTACATTTCAGACTTATGTTCATTTTTTTATATTCATCTTGCTTCACCTTTGTACATTTATTTACAAGATTTAAAATAAGTCTTTCTCCATTTATATAACATCATTAGTACAGTGTAATCACATCATCCAGCAGCTTCCCTTGAAGCATTCATAATCGCTAATCTATTTAATACACCGACTGGCGTCTTTGAGCCACAGAGCAGCAAACTGACAGAAGGGCTCAACATGCACTCAGAGTCCAGGTGTCCATGGTCCTCTTAATTCACCCATGTAAGAGAAGTCGTTTGCTCTGTAGCACCACGGCAGGGTGTATAAACAGAATCTTTGAATGGCGACACTGTTGAGGTCTTGCACCTTTAAAAATAATCTTAAATGCATGTGGCCCCTCCCACCCGACGAGGATCGGCGAAAGCCCGTCCACCAAAATAAAAAAATTAAAAGGAGAGGGTGGGGGAAATGTTGCATAGAATCAATTCTGATGTCAAGAACAGAAATTTTAGTGCTGCCATTTTTTTTTTAATGTGGCTTTCTGATAATCTCCTGAGACCTTCCAGACCCCATTTTATATATATATATCTATATATATATCTATATATATATATATATATTTATTTTTTTGGTTTTAAAAAGAAAAAATATAATAAATAGCTGTACCCTTTGACTTTAACAAAAAAAAATAGTATTGTGTTGGATGTCACATCCAACACAATGCTACTTTAAAAGAGACTAAAACCCTGCATTGAGTGTATTTGCACATAAATGGATGTCATTTCGATTACTATCTTGAGAGAGGTGGATGGATTAAAGTGCATTCTACTGTATGAAAACAAAGCCCACAGTTGTCACATGCAGGACAGGAAATGAACTTTATTTAAATAAAATATATTTTTTCCTTTATTGAAATTCAAATAGACTTAAGGATTTATAAGCTTATCTATGGCAGCTAAAATTTCCAACCACAGTCAAACTTTAACGTTCATTTCCCACCCTGATCACATGCAAATAACACTGCGTACGCACACACTCCCACACACACACTCTCGGACATTTGTCACTCTGTGGCAGCGTGCAGCACCAAAGTGGCTGCTGGTACCCCTCAGGTGAGGGGGAGTCGTGTGAATGACAAGAACACGTTAACAGTTTAAAAAACAAAACAAAAACAAACAACAGCCAAAAGGTGCCACTCGACTCACAGCAAAATACAGTAAATGGGAAAACACGGCTCGCCGAGAGCCACACAGCACGATGACAGCAGACAGTGGACCAGGTGAGAGTGTGAACTGTAGCTACTCTCCTCTCTTCTTCATCCTCCACAGTCCAGTCCAGTTCAGGAGGAGGAGGAAGATGATGTGAGGCCAAAGAGCTGACTACTGAGGCTTTTTGGCCTGAAATGTGTAAGGCTAAAGCACACACAGGACTCACTCAGGACCAGGAGCAGCAGCTGTGAGGGTTTCAAGCACAGGAGCACGAGCGTGTGGGATTTTCACTGCACACTGAACTGACTTTTATAAATATATATATATATATATGCATATGTATATATATTAATCATTCATTCTCTTTTTAAACAAGCACTTGAGCAAAACATGGAAATGCAGTACAACCGCTGACTACTACAGTACACAGACGCTTCATATACTGCTTTTATATGTGAACAGCTATACTAAGTGATGATTTTTTTTTTTTTTTTAAATGGCAAATAAAGGTGAAGCTGCATCTAAGGGCACGTTGAACCATGTGTCTAGAGATCCCTTTTTTTAAAATTTTATTTTAAAATAAGAACAGCAGACAGGAGAAAAAAAAGAAGGCATTTTTAAATTTAAGACATCCAAAGGAGGGGAAACTGAAAGTCCTTAAGGAGAGGATGCGTATCGGCACATCTGGCAAAGACGAGGACAAAACTCGGGTTTGGCTCACCGGGCATTTCATGCCAGTGAAACAGCCGGCGCTTCGCAGGGCACTAAACATGCAGACAAGCACGCCGTGCTCAAATCCCTCAGCCCGGACAGGGGGTACTACAGAAGGCCAGCGAGCACTGCGCGCAGATGCAGCCGTTTCACAGCAGAGATCTAACTCCATGTATGTGATTGAAATTGCACTTCCAAAAAATAAAAATAAAAATCAAAGCAGGGCATTTTAGGGACTTAAAATAATAACCCAAATGAGACTGATTGATATATGACAGGAAAAAAAAAGAAGAAAAGTCTGACGGTTTTTGTTTTGCAGGTAAAAACTGCACATGATGGTACTCAACTGAAATGCAAGGCCAGGATATTCAGCCACACTTGTCACACGAATGCGCACAAATCTTTACAGTGTTGTCACAGCTGCAGTGTGAAACCATTTGCAATCCTCCCAATTGGTCATCAGTCTGATTTTGAACCATTCTGCATTCTGATTGGGAGACACGTGTCTGAGTGGCAGGTGAACACACAATGAGGTAGAACAAAATGTTTTATAAGCATCCAATCAGAGCACAAAAACAGGCGGTCAGCAGTGACTGGTATACACCTCCAGAGGGCAGCACTTCACCGGCTCATACATGACGCCAACACACAAGCTTTAACACAGACCTACACGCGCACTAACGAGTGCTCTTAGATGGAAGGATCCATTGAGCGGTTTGAACCGCAAATTTAACATACAGTCAGCAAAAGTGTGCACGGTCCAATGCAGTTATTCATCGAGATTCAGATTTTAAACCAAACCGCAAGACAAAAGTCTTCCCGTAGCTGCACAGTATTTATTTCTCTAGATTTAACCATTTAAAATCTCGGGGAAGGACAAAGCCTCGCCACCCTTCCAGTTTGGTTTTACAACAATCCTATTTGTTAGATTTTACAGATTAAATGAGAATTGTTTCTGTGACAAAAAAACAGGTCATGGCCTTAACCCTAAAGAATCACTTGGGCCTGACAAACTACTGTCACACACACACACAAAAAAAAGAAAACCCTTCTTTGGACTCTGATTTAAAACATTTAAAGATCTGTTATTCATAAAACTCTCTGTCGAATTAAAACAAAAAACCCAAAAAACAGCAATTAACGAGGAAGATAATCAGCAAGAACGATTGCACGTGAGCCCCGGGAATGAAGGAGAAGGAATGAAGAGACAGACCAACCGAGTCCCCCACTCTTCTCCAAATGAGCGACGGTAAGTGTTATTGCTGATTCATTTTTGACTGATTCAGTCTGGAAAACGTAATAATCTGAAATGTCACGGATGACCTACAGCTAGCCTGAAATCCTTGCAGATCTCCTCTCGTCACAGCCTCCCTTTGAGGAGAGTTTCTATGTGGAATGCTCAGCTTGGCAGAGAGGAGGACGCAGTGACACGCTGGACTCTTACACTCGACCGTAGTTACAGCAGGAGCAGCCGGTCACGATTCACTACTTTTCACGTTGTTGTGCTGTCAGTGACTTCATCCACCCACGACGACAGCAGGTCTCAATTACAAATTTTAATGGATGTTTAACGGGGTGGAAACACAGCTCTGGAGATCTCAAATGTGTTTCAATTTCTTAGACACACACACACATACACAGACAGACGCACAGGTAGAAAGACGTCATAGTCGAGCTGTAGAGAGTCGCGGAGAGAAACTGCATGAATCTGTGTGTGTTATGTAGGTATTCGTGCGTGTGAGTGTGCGCGCCATTCCCTGCACTGGACGTTAGACCTGTGATATGATCTGCATGTTGAAGCTGGGGGAGCGTGACTGCTTGGTAAGAGGTGCTCCAGGAGACAGCAGGGCCTGAGCCTCCTCCGGCCTGAGCAGGTGTTCCTCCTGCAAACTGATGGTGGAGTGCCGGTGAGAACCCCCAGCTAGAAGCCCTTCCCTCTCAGAGCCTCCTGCCTCCTCGTGTTCCTCGCCATCGCCTCCGTTCAGGTTGAAATTCGTGCAGTCAAAGGACTTGCTGGAGGAGGTGCTGCCAGTCCTCACTAGCATGGGGCCCGCGGGGAAGCTCAGGTGCTTCTTTATGGGGCTCAGCTGGATGGCGTCCAAGTTGATGCTCGCTGGAGGCGACTGCTGCCTCTGTTGATGCCTCCTCGTGGCGGCCTGAAGATCCGCAGACAACTCCGCCTGTTTGTCTGTCTCCCGCTCTTTCTCCCGCTCCTTCTCCCGCTCTCGCTCCTTGTCCCGAGACAGTCGCGCAGTAATGGCTTTCTTGATGCTGCTCGTGCTGCTGTTCAGGCTGCCACCCCTGGGCCCCACGCTGCCGCCAAGCTTGGTGCCGCTGGGCTGGCTGCTGTTCGACGCCCCAGAGGAGAAACCCTCGTCTGGGTCGTTGATATTGAAGGAGTCCTCCCCGCCGCTCATGCCATCAGCGTCTGAATGTGACGATGAATGAACATAGACAGAAGAAAGCAAAACAAAAGCAAAGAGAAATGTGAGTGAAATCACAAAATGCTGAGCTGAGTATGACCTGACTGAGCAAAACTTTTACTCTCATTTTATAAAACCTTCCAAACACTTCATAACTGCAAAGTTTCATAATCTATAATCTCGTCCACATGTCACAGAAGTTGCTGCTCTGGCTCGTTAACACAAAGCCGTGTCTTCTAATTCTTATTTACAGTGTTGTCAAATGGCTTGTAAAAATTTTAGCAGTAATAATGACTATGATTAGATGATTAGAAATACTCCAAAATAAATTAGCAGACTTAATTAGTTCCCCTTCTAAAAGTGCAACACTTTACGCTCGACAGACTGTGCTTCTTCATTATCTCAGTCATTAAGCACCAAACAGAGGTTCAGTTCAATAGACTGCATAATGACCCTGAGCTCTGATCCTCTGATGTAACACAGATTGACTGAAATCTGACCAGCTGTTTGTTTGGGCAAAGTGAGAGTTCAATACCCTGGCTCAAAGAGCTGAGTTTTTTTTTAATCACAATATGCAATCATCAATAATCTGTAGCCTAATAGGCACGATATTTGGATAAAGACCTAAAGATTAAAACATTTTTAATCCATTTGTATCCTCACTTTGAAAGCTGAAAAGGAAAAAAGATGATAAAGTGTTAGAAAAAAAGCAAGTTATTGACATACAGTATGCAGGGTAAAGGCTGTTAAAAGAAGAGAGATGATCAGCTGTCTCTCTCTGTCATGCATCGTTGGGACAAGCAGACCCGGATGACAGGGAAACCACAGACAGCACCAGAAAAAGGAATGCAGAAAACTGAGAAGAAAAAGGTCTGGACTGACATGCACATAACATGAGGAGAAGACACATGCTCTCCTGCCCCATCCCTCGTCTCTCCTGCAGCACTGGCCCAGCGGTCACGTGGTTGGCCGGCCGAGATGTGCCTGCCAATCTGTGGAAAGCGCTGATGCGAGTCCAAACACCTCGCCAGATCAATAGCCTTCCAGTTAGAGCTGACAGCCCGCGAGGCTTAATGAGCCAGTCTGCAAACCACCACAGGCCAACCCAGTCCCCCAAATGAAGAGTGGTATTGGTGATCTTTACCAACAAGGCTGCAGCCAGTGGTTTTTCCATGTTTTAGCCTTTTGACTACACTTTGCTTATGTCTGGCTCATGCAACAGATTTATATACTTCCTGCCGGTTCCCAGTCATTTCAATGCGCTGTGAAATTTAGCCGGAAATAACTGAAATAACATATTTTGTATTTCAGTTTTTAAGTGGGGAGCATTTTAAAAACTCTTCATGGTGCATTCAAGGTCAATCTGAGGAGCAGCATTTTAAAGTAAACCTGCAAAAATCATTGCTTCTGCAGAAAAAAGAAAATACACATAACCCGCAATATAGCTGAGAGGGTCAGTGTTAGCTTTGCAATTCAAAACAAAAATAAAGGGAGGAAGTGCTACTTAGCATACAAACTATCCATATTTTCCCTGTAAAGTTCAATGCTTTGTTTATGTTTAAAAGTTAAATCGTTGGTCACATTATTAATGAGGATGAACTTTGTGCTTTGCATAACAGAAGTTTGGTGTTACAAGCTAAAACAGCACTTTTCAATCCGTAGGCGAATTTCATCTGCAGAAGTTAAGCTCACTGCACATAAGCATCAGAGTTTGTATTATGTAAAATATAAACCAACATACAAAAGAAGTAAACTTTAACTATATAATGATCGTCACTAATGGAAGATTTGTCCAGTAGAAGGCATTATGGGTAACTGTGTTTTTACATACCTGCATGTTTGATGAATTTTGACTACAGCAGTGTATATTTGAAAAAGGACCTGTTTTCCTACCATAAACAGAGTCCATACAAATCAATAAATACACATAAGGAATTCTTCCTTAAGAGTCTTTGATGATCTTCAGCGGCTCATTCTCATATGTCCTGGTTACAACGCAGAACGTATGAGATAGGATCGCTTTAGAACTAAAGAGGATAGACATTAAAGATTTCTAATAAAGACTGATATTTAAATTAATTTTCAGATTGTTTTTAAAACCACAAAGTTTCGAAATAAACTAAAGCTCCTGCATCAGTCGGGCTCTTTTAAAAATCTGACATCATCAGTTCAGAGTTTTTAAAACTGCTCCCACCTCAGATTTAGCAATATTAAAATAGCACATTTTATACTTTTACTTTGAAGTGATCTGAGCTGAATGAATAATTTCCTCTAAGGAACTCAAAACAAAAAAGAAAAATGGTTGCGGTGCAAAGAATATGCTATAAGAAGTTTAAACATGCAAAAGGCACAAGCAACTTTCAATTTCAATGCAATGGAGAGGCAAACAAACAGGTTTCGACTTCCTGCAAGAGAATCGCAACTAACTGACTGCTTTTGAAATAATCCCATGTTTCTCTTTAATATGTGGCAGATTTCTATCTAACAAAATCATGATAAAGGATTCTTTCAGAGCGGTGTTCAATGAAAACTCACTGGAAGAAGACGAGATGGCACTCAGACATACACTGACCACAAGCCAGGAAATGCGTCTGACGTTTCAAGATTTCTAAACGTTTATGAATGGAAATGGACACACATTTAAAGGATGCAAAATGGGCCTACAATCCCCGCTCGAAATAGTGGACTGACGGCATTCAATTTATAACTTGGCCTTTTTTTCTGATAAGCTAAAAGATCCGACGTTTCTTGTTTGAGCAGAAATCACTGAAGCTTGCTGTAGCGTGTGCATGCAGGGCTTGTTTTCACTCACTGAGCTGGGGAAAAGAAATGCAACATAACGGAACACAAACTTAGGACAGAGTAAAGGTGCTGGACTAATTAAAAAAAAGAAAACACCACAAACAAATCAGAGGTTCTCTTTCTGCAGGGAAGGGTGGTAGCAGCAGATGGGTGCTGCTGGCCTCACAGACCCAAAACTTAATGCTATCAAACACCTCAAGGGGCGAGTTCAGAAAGAAGATGCCGGATACTCTGAGCCCGTTTTGTAAAACTGATGCATATTCCCTGTCAAAGCTGTAGAAAATATAAATCAATAAACCCAATTATCAAACAGGGAGAGTTTGGAAAGCGCAGAGTAGAAGGTCAAGCTGGACACTAAACATGCTCAGTGAGTGACAAGGGTGGCAGTTTAACGTTGAAGGCATGATGAGGGGAAGAAAGAGAGAACATGACATGACGACAGGCCCATGCAGAACGGCCACTAGCCAACCACACTTCCTTCAAACCCAGAATAGGCGACTCTTCCACTCTTAAATGAGGCAAAAACATAGCAAAGGTTTTGCATTAGAGGGGTTGTTGGCTGAGCGTCTTATAAGACTGGATGAGTTAGTATACTCTGGGGAAGTGAAGAGGCAGCCACAATGGAAAGGGCAGAGTTAACCGCCTCAAGCCGAGAAGGGGTAGTAGGAGGAGGGTTGGGATGATACAGATCGAAGGGGGCACCTCCTCCTGAGACCCGCCCTGCTCTGAGCGTCCGCCCCCGTCCCCTACCCTCGAGAGTGATGGGGGGAATGATGCTGCTGCTGCTGCTGCTGTGGTGGCTGTGTTGCCGCCCTCCTCTTTCCTCTTTAGCCGTGGGATCCCAGTGGGTGCGGTGGCGGTGTTGGTGCTGGGCGAGGCTAGGATTGACGATGAGGCTCAACTCTGCATCGGTTGAGTAGTCAAAACAATCTGGGAGTCAACAACACAGATGAGGAAATGTGTCGCTTTAGTAGCAGCAAGCTTCAATCAATTCGGGCCTCATCATAGCCAGAGCAGGCCTAACTACTGTCTCTAAATTCACGGGTAGATCACAAGATATGGAAAAAATAGGAACTACCCCATAAATACTTGGTAAAATGGAGACAGTAGAAACTACAGGCACCATTTCGCTCTTCATCGTAACCAGTGAAACAAAGCACGTAATAGACAGGACAAGCAAAAACAGAGAAAAGAAAAGGAAAAAAAGAGCAATAAGGAGCAGTGAGTGGCACAAACACTGCAAACACAGACTATATGACCACAGTTGCATACAATAACTGACATGAAACACCATTTAGATGATGCTAATGGTGTAACTGAAGTACAGAGGAAACGGGTTTTCTTCTCACTGGAAAGGGGGGGAAAAAAAACACCAGAGAAGTCATTTTCTCACCAAATAGCTCCTTCTTGCGGGCTTTTATAGATCAGGGAAAAAAGTAATAACCTGTAAGATTACAGTTTAAATCATAACCATGCACTTGCTTAACTTTCTTCTTCAAACTATCCTCAAGTGCTATGGATAATTCATGAGGTTGATGAAAGGGCGGGAAAAAAAAAAAAAAGTAATCTACTCTGCGTCCAGATTTACTTCCTGCACTGCGGCCTGGCTCGCGTTCCTGTGTGCTGCAGCCAAGATGGCAGATTTTAAGTCTCACCCTCTCTCTTCCAGCGGTGGCGTCGTATCGAGGCGGTGGTGATGGCCGAGATTGATATACGGCTGATGGTGGGCGTCACCTCCACCTGCAGCACCTTGCGGCCCCGCGGTGCGTCGGGAGCGCTTTCCGGCAGCGAGTTTTTCATGGCGTTCCCCAGCTGAAGTCGACACATGCACAGGTGCAGATCAATAAACAATTAAAGGAGCAAAGCCAGGAGGTATAACAAGATTTAAAGCCTGGTTATGGTTCGAATTTGAGGACAAACAAACAAACAAAAAGGCAGATCAAAGCCATTATTTTACTTCATGGTTTTTATTTTGTCTCGGGATTTAATTATAGACAGGTGGGAGTTTACTGCTGTGCTGCAGGTCTTACCAGGAGAGGCTGGGAGTAAAGCTCCAGCTGGGCTCGGTACAGAATGTCCTCCAGAGCTTCTCGCCCCATCTCCCACTCTCCATTGTATCTGCAAATCACAACAAAAGACACACACACACACACCGGCATTTAACAATGTCATGCTGCGAGCCTATCTGGAATGTCTCACAAGGTGCCTTGACGTCTGAATCATATCCTCTAATCTATTATTAGTTATTTAGTAATGCCTGCAGCTACAGCGAGGGCGTGGTGGATAACTTGGGCACGTATCTAAACAGAGGGATTATACTCTCTGTCACGCTGTTGAAATGCAAGAAAATAGGCTAAAAATTTTTCCTCGCAGTGAAATTAAATATAAAGCATTTAGAAAAGCAAACTTTATGTCACACATAAATGGTTTTCACAGTTACTAAATAGAATACTGGCACATTAACGGCTGCTAATTTGTGTAAAATTGTGTAAATGCAGGATATGGAAACATATTATAAAATTCCAATTGAAAATCAGCAAAGACTGATAAACATGTATTTAACTTGAAAATGTCCAATAAATACTGAATCTTATCTTTGCAGAGCAAGATACTGCAAGATACTACCTGGACTGATGACCATGAAAAAAAAAGTACTATGGAAATAATAAATTAAAATTGCAAAAACACCAGGAAGTGAATGGCTGAACTCTTTGATGTGGTCCTGCAAACGCAACAGTCATGCGAGCGGGGACAAATGTTCTGGACTTCCTTTTAGTCTTAAGATCAAAAGAAATGGGATGAATGGGCAGGTAAAACAGACTCTGTGATGTTCACGAGGCTGAAAATTACTCTACAGTAGAATAAATTTCCAATCTGAACAGCACAAGTGAATGCTGTTTCTGTTTGTGATGTTCTGATATCCCAGCACATTTTGCTTCCTCTCTCGGCATTAGCGGCCATATTAACCTAAATCCCAGACTGTCCTCAGCTAGTGCCAAGTGTGAAGCTTGGATTCATGTTCATCTGGCCTTCACGTGAGTGAGCACTGAGGTGACCTATGGTAGGGATTACTAAAAAGGCCATTATTTTCTGTCATCTAAACTCACACTCACACACAGCCCTTTTTTTTTTTTCTCCTTTTTTTTGTGCATCGCCTGCTCCAACCTACTGATTTCTGCTCTGCATCCTCATGGAGGTGATGAGGCAGAATGCATGCTCATCCTCTCCCAACCGCTCTGCTACACCACTACTGCAACAGTAGTGATTCCAGTCACCATCGTATCAGGATATCCATATCTGAGGACTTGCTGTCATCGAGGAGCTATAATCAGCTTTGCAATGACTGTCCTCGTAGGGGATGAAATCACCTGCTTCCACAATGCGCTGCTGATGTAATCGCTCTCTACAGTGGGTAGCTTCTGCCCTTGGTGGCGCACTAGCATATGCTGTGAGGAGAATTTCTGCAGCAGCTCATGGCAAACTAGAATCAAGAAGACCCTCATTAGCAATGTTCCAGTGGCAAAAACAACATTATGTTGTGTTGCCCACAACGAGCAGCTGGCTACAGCCACAATAAATACAGAATCTCTTTTCAGCTTCATTTACACCATTCGCTCTGGCCTGTGCAGCTTCAGACTGCTCTCAGAGCAGTAAGGTGGTTGCAGCTCTGGAGGTAGATCGGGTCAGCTACTAATCAGAAGTCGAGTGTTTTTTGTTGGAAAAGGTCAACAGACATATGGGTTTGTTTACTAGTCAGAGGGTTAGTAGTTTGATCCCAGACTCCTCCAGTCAGCATAAAGAAATGCCTTTGGGCAAGAAACTGGACCCCAAACTGGACCTGATGCATTGATCCTTCATGAAAGTCAACCAAAACCGATTCTGGCTGTAGCGGGTAGCTAAAAAGCTCTAAAGCCAGCTCAAGACTAAAAATAGAGCTGAAAATAAGTGATAATGTTCCTTTATAACAACAGCATGTGTATATTGCATATATAACAAGTGATGATGCATGAAACTTGAAACAAACAAACAAACTTGAAACATGAAACAAAAAATCATAATATAATGAAATAAGCAAAAACCGAAACACTTTTCCTGCTTTAAAGACACGTACATGGCATGATACACTGCAGTCAGCATCTGCAC
Source organism: Pundamilia nyererei (assembly GCF_000239375.1). Lineage (NCBI taxonomy): Eukaryota > Metazoa > Chordata > Actinopteri > Cichliformes > Cichlidae > Pundamilia > Pundamilia nyererei. The sequence goes on along the minus strand of NW_005187410.1, from coordinate 2,056,399 downwards.
CATGAACTCAGGGTCCAACAGCACTCGGTTGCAAGGTTCCCTCCAAAGCTTCTGCTGTTGCCGCGGGAAGCCGCATACACACAACCTGTGAATAGAGATTTTTACTGGTTAAACAACATCCCTTTAACCTCTGTGGAAAGCACACATCAGATAAGATGAGGCTAAATGGGAAGAACAACTAAAGGAAACATCAGACACTTCCTGAGGAAACACATCAAACACTGAGTGAGGGGAACAAAATCTTAACTTCTTGAGACTCATAGAAGGTCAAGCCAAGGTCAGCCAGCAGGGCGCTCACGTCTTTACTGTGAGGCTAAACTGAAAGAGTGAGTGCTGTTCTCGTGCTCTGAAGTCTTCACAGTCACAGTTTGCCATCTGTCTAGACTAGACTGAGCTTGCTTCAGGCGTTGTCTGTCTGATCGGTCACAGTAGGCAGCGATTCATATCCTGAATCGTCTACATGCTGCGGTGGAATAATTATCTGCGTCATATTGTAAATTCCACATTGATCCTTTCTCCTTAGGGCGTCTCAGTGTTTCCAAAATAGACAGATGGAGACAGGTATCCAGCAGTAAGGTTTTTGATTGGCCAAAAGCACAGTCAGTTCAACTCATTTCAAATAAAACTGCATTTATCAAATCCTCCTGCAAAGATGGCAGTCTGTACTGAGATATGGTTACACGGCCTATGAGGTGTTTTAATCCTAATTTCTGGAAAGCAGGTAATACAAAAAATGTGTCATTGCAGAGGCTGGTTATCACTTGGGTGGAGAAAATGCAAAACAAAAGAAGATACACGCGATTTTGTTTTTCTTACCGTGAGCTCATCCTACAAACTGACTGATAGGAAGAAAGGGGCATGTAGACCACAGCAGAGTTGTAGCAGAGCATGAGGAAACACAGCACCTCAAACCTGCAACCAAAAACACACTGTTAATGGAGTCTAATCAACTTAGTCCAAAAAAAAAAAGTTGGGGGAAAAAGGAAATATCACTTTTAATCAATATCATACCTTTAAAGTATGACACTTTCACTGAGAACAATTATGCAGCGTGGTTCAAGCAATTTATCAACTCTATGAAGTGTTAAACAGTCTGCTTGCCTAAGCACTTTTGTGCATTGTCAGCCAGTGTGCCGCTTGTAGATGCATAGCCTTACATACTGCAGTAATCGCCCTTAAGCTCTCCACAGACTTCTTATCAATGATGCAGAATCAGTGACACTAAAGATTTAAGTCATCTTGAACTCATAGTGGATAGTATACTTGTTGCTGCGGGTTCACCCAGTAAAGAGATTATTGTTAAAATATTTGGCAAACCTACGCAACTCAGAAGCTTTGACAGAGAGGGGCCAAGATTATACTAGCTTCTGGGCACAAGCACGGACAGTTGTGTACAAATAGTTTCTCCTGGAGGACACATGAGTAGATGGTCCATTTTAATGTAGAGCAACATGGACACACACACACACAACTGTCAGACACAAAACCTCACTTTACCCAGTGATGGCAAAATTTACATCACTAGGAGTCATGCATAAAACTAAAGAGGGTGGCGCTGTAGAACACACAGGTGAGATTTGGGTAGTATATGTACAAATTACTAATAGTCACTGAAAAGCAACTGTAGCATAAGTTGTGTGGGGGAAAGTGCTCTTCCTTCTAGAAGTTATGGCAAAGGCTGATCAGGCCCACATGTAAGCGTGACAAATGGAGCAGTTCTTATATATATAGCTTTTCTACTGTGATTGACCACTCAAGACACTTTCATACAACTTGCCTCATTCACCCATTCATATGGGCACTTTTTATTTTCTTAAATGGAAGTGCTTTCTATCCAACTTTCACACATTCTTACGAGCAACTTGGAGCCCAAGGATGATTGGCACGCAGACTGGAACAGACAGGGGATCGAACCACCAACCTTTATAGGGGACCTGCTCTACCTCCTAAGCCACAGCCACCCCAAACAACAACACAGAAACTGAATTATTTAATACAAAAATTTCCATGACAACAACTCATCCGTGACCCTCTGTGTTGTGACAAAACTGTTTGATAATTGTTTAAAAAAAATAGAGAGAGAGAATAAAAAGTTGGTGGTACTCAAATGGAATCGATACAGAACTCTCCCTTTGTTATTATTAGCCTTCAGCTTCCATATAGCATACTTTATTTCCTTAAGTGCATATTGAGGGAGGACAATGAGGAAGCCCTTGAATCTAAGTGGCCTAACTGAGTCTGTGTGCAAGGTGGATGTAAATTGCTTGGTGCTAGATCATCAGTAGCACTGAGCTGGCACCTCTCGGGAGCTTTGAGCCTTCTTCTCATAAACACTATCTCACGCCCAACTCAACAAATGGATTTCCAGATAAGCTAAGAGGCTTGGTCCTGCTGAAAACCATTCAGTATATTTATGATGCTCTGTGTTTATGGAAACCAGGGGGCCACCCTGCTCTGGAAAACACTAAAGATGATGAGTGTTATCTGTGCTTCCCCTAGATTATCTGCTATGGTGGTGTGACAAAACGTTAGCCCCCTTCCTTCCCCTGCCCGACCAAAATTACTCCAAGCGTGCATTGACGATTCAGTTAAAGTCAGAGTTCATGATTCAACAATAAGAAAGAAACTGGCAAAACTGGATTCCATTTCTGCCAGTTTCTTTCTTATCAAGGACAAAACCGCTGCTGACCAAAAAGAAGACAAAAGCTTGTCTCACTTTTGTCAAGAAACATCTTGATGATCCCCAAGACTTTTGTCCCATTAAATCTGGTATTTCAGGAAAGGAACATCATACCAACAGTGAAACATGGTAGTGGTAGTGTGATGGTTTGGGGCTGTTTTGCTGCCTCAGGACTTGGAAGACTTGCTGTGGTAAATGGAACCATGAATTTTGCTATCTAAGAAAACATCCTCAAGGAGAATGTCTGCCCATCTGTTCGGTTGTGCAGCAGGACAATGATCCCGAACACATTAGCAAGTCCACCTCTATGGCTTAAGGAAAACAAAATGAAGACTTTGGAGTAGCCTAATCAAAGTCCTGACCTGAATCTGATTGAGATACTGTGGCATGACCTTAAAAAGGTAGTTCATATGAAAAATCAGGAAGGGGGCAAATACTTTTTCACACCACTGTATATGTCACGGGCATTTATGTATATCTGCTCATTCTATTGCTTCATTTCTATGCAAAGATCACCATAGCAGCATAAAGTATTTTAGAGCCAAAAAAGCTTTCAGACCTGCCAAGTCTGGCCAGAGGAGGCTGGGCGAGCATCAAGGCTTACGATCTGATCATCTTAAAAAGGTTTTATAGATGGTGTACAATAAATAAAGTATTTTATTAATGAAAATAAATTAGTCAAAGTTTGATTCAGTATGGCGAGTTGCACCTTGAAAGACCTCTACCACTGCCACTGCCCCCAATTGAACAAACAAGGATCTCGGTGTGTATAAACTACAGCTAAACATCTAATCTAAATCTAAATCAGTACCTGTTCTGCGCAGTGAAGGTCTCTCTCTGAGGATGGAGGCCGCTGTACACCACTCTGATCAGGTCATGTTGACAGAGCGCTCCCTCTGTCAGTGCCATTGACCCCAGGCTAGAAGGCTATAAAGAAAAACAGTTCATTAAACATTTCCCAGCTGTGGCACCTTTATAGCATGACAGTAAATGATAAATGGCCCTTTTCTTTGTTTAAATGGAAAACTATAACGAAACTTTGTGAGGAAACGTGTTGAGAAAAATGGAAGAACCAGACTAGGTTTACATGTCACAAAAACAAACTGATGGGACAGTAGAGACAAAGTAATCCAGGTTGTTCATGGCCTGATGTTGTAATTTTTGTTGTTTTGTTTCATTCTCTTTATTTTTATTATACAAAAGAAAGTAAGTATTCACAAAAATTACCCGAGTTAAATTTGTTCATGTATTAGTTCATACATATCATGACAGAAAGCATGACTACTGAACAGTCGGTAAAGCCAATGACTCCTTATTTGACCATTTCATTAAATACGTTATATACTTAAATTGGTTCAATTCACCAAACTTTTTTCAAAAGGATTTTTTTTTGATTTTTTTTTGGTTAAAACTTTTGAGGGGCCCCGGAATTCTTGCATTTTTTTGGGGGAAAAATTCTATAAACAGAGCACTTGTGCATTCATGATCTTGTCATCATACTGATCATAAGACAAGACAGCAGAATTTGCTGTGTGGATCTGCTGTGTAGTTTCGCTGACCAAAACCCAAAGCCTTCAACCTCAATTATACAACATGAATTAGCATGTCACGTGGCCTTAAGGATCGTTTTATATCCTCAGCAATGTGACTGCTATATGGTCTGACAATTTTAACTTCCTATTTTAATCCTTGCCCTGTTACAGATCTGATATCTCTAGGTTACCATAAGCACAGAGGATAAACTGAATAACCAAGGTGTATTTCGCTGTCCAGCACTGTGTCATTCCAGAGACAAGCTAAGGTATTCAGGTTAACAAACAAAGTCATCTTAAATCTTCATGTTGAAATAAAAAGAGGAAGAGGTAACGACCGAG
>NW_005187410.1:2042911-2051546 GCF_000239375.1 Pundamilia nyererei | reverse complement strand
CCTCCATGCTTTCTTCACTCTCTCAGCATGGAGGATAGAGCCTTTCAAGCTTATAATTACAGCAATAAATCGCCCTCAGCACATGCTACACACTCAAGTCTCATCAACACTCACACGCACAACTCAGAGACAAGCACCTACTGAGGGCTGTCACTCTGTGCTATGAGGAGTAAAAAAGGCTCTCAAATCTGGCTATGAGCTGCCAGTAAACAGTCGGTATGTCCTTTAAAACCTCTTGGTAATGGAATTCCAGGTCAAAGCAACAGTCAATACTGTGCCTGTTGTAGCAGACAGGTCAGCGTTTGCACGAAGCCAGCGTGACGGTGACAGCGACCAAAAGCGACTCAAACACAAAATGAATGAAAGTTAAAATGCTCTCATTTTAAAATCAAAGAAATCGACAAGTGCATAAATTGTTAAATCTTTTCTTATTAGATTTTTGAAAGACACAGATCTGGCAGAGAGGGACTAACACATACAGACAGCTAACTCCTCAAGGTGATGTTAATGAAAAAAAGACCTGCAGTGCTGGGATGTTGAGCTGCCACCTTCTAAATAGCCATTTAAGTAAGTCCTTCTGCAAGTTGCAGAGTTGCAGTGAAGAGAGGCTTACCTCATGATATATCGATGGTTTGGAGAGAGATGGAATAGTGAAGGAAAGGAGCTTGCTGTTGCCATCTTTGTCCACGATTTCCTGCAAACCCAAAGAAACAGAGAAGGTGTGTTACTGAAGAAATGCAGGTTTGCATTTGAAACAATGATTCTGAAACTGTGAGGTGGGCCTGCTCTGTGGGACATCCACAACCTTTTTTTTTTTTTTTTTTTGAAATCAGCTACAGAATTAGGTATAGCAAATAAAATTTGAAAACCACTAAGAATAGCCTTGTACACAGTTAGAAATAGCTTGATCTTTGTGGCATAGTGCAGTATCCTGCTGGAAGCAGCCATCAGAAGATGGGTACACTGTGGTCATAAAGAGATGGACAATGTCAGGAAAGCCAACAAGGTCCAAACTGTGCCAAAAAATATCTTCCACTCTATTACACCAGCAGCAGCCTTAATACAAGACAGGTGGATCCCTGCTTTTCATGTTGTTTACTCTAAACTCTGGCCCTACAGTCTGAATGTTGCAGCAGAAATCAAGACTTATCAGACCTGGCAACATTTTTCCAGTCTTCTATTGTCCAGTTCTGGTGAATTGTAGCCTCAGTCCGTTGAGTTTGTGTTGCTTTCATGTCATTCTGAAGCAACCTACAATGCCGGTCACTGCATAGTTTCTCTTTTTCTGAGCATGTAAACACTAGAGATGGTTGGTTGGGAAAATCCCAGCTGTTTCTGCAATACTCAGACCAGCCGTATGACATCCAAAACGCCAAAAGTGTCACATTCAGAGTCACTTAAATCACATTGTTCCACATCCTGGAACAATGTGATTTAAGCAGGTCATCTTCATCATTTCTACATGCCCAAACGCTGCCATGTGATTGGCTGATTAGATATTTGTAAGCAACTGAACATGTGTACTTAAAGAAGAGGCTGATGAGTGTATATTAAGCTTGTAAATGTGATTTTTTTCCCTCTGTGGTGGTTAAGGTGCAAACATTTATCAGTACTGTTGTAGAACTGCCTATCACGCACGCGGTTAAGCCTGGTGTTCGTCTATTCTGCTGGCAGATTAAATGTCACTGCCAGAACCGGTGCCACTCAATTCCAATTTCACACTGCGATAGGTTACACAAAGATTAACACTTCCCTGAGAATGATGCCATTTCTACAAGTAAGACCTGATTATCTGTGTTCCTGATATATATTAAAAAGAGGAAAAAATAAACATTTACGGATGTACATGAGAACATTTGTGAAACTTTCTCATTTCCCAGATTTACCCTGAAATTCAATTATGAGCAGCTCAATAGGACTCAAGTGGCTATTACATGTGAGCATGACGGACACTGTTAACAGAATGAGTAAAGTCGAGACAACTTTTCTTGTTTCAGTTTGATCTCTCGCCCCATCCCCCTTACACTAATCAAAGTGGTGAGCTTTTCTGGTTTTTCAGACAATCTTTCTTATCTGCACTTCTCCTTGAATTTGTTGTTGATTCATGCCTTGGTGTGCCCTTCACTGGGTAACAGTACATCTCTGAATATCTGCGGCGACTGCTGAAAGCAAGGCTGTTTATCAAGGAGAAGTCATCGCTGAAGACAGGCAAGATGTCAATGAGCACGAGCAGTATGTACCTATGCGTGTGTGTGTAGGGTGAGTGGTATAGACTGAGGGATGAATTATGCATGGATATACCCTTAGCTCTGCTGGCTGTCATGGAGCTCTTTCTATTGATATCTCAAGCTCTTAGCACATTTCCCCAGGGGTGTTTCCTGGTGATGCAATCTATCTGCGCTCGTCCCATTATCCAGGGTTTTCCCTGTAGGTCGTCTTTCAAGTCAACAGACGTTCAACCTTAACAATGTTTCACTTGTATTAGATCTAAAGCACCTGTGATTTCCATTTAAAAAATGCACTTTCCCACATTCTTATCCAGGGATAGCTCAGTAGGTAGAGTGGTGGCCCCATGATCGGAAGGTCGGGGGTTCGACTCCACTGAACGGCTACCCTGAGGTACCCCTGAGCAAGGTACCGTCCCTACACACTGCTCCTCGGGCGCTGCACTGGTGGCTGCCCACTGTTTCACTGGGTGAATGGGTTAAATGCAGAGGAACTATTTCCCTATGGGGACTAACATGCACACTTTACTTTACTTTACACTTTATCCATTTAAATGCATCTTAAGAATTGTAAAAGCTCAAAATAATGCAACAACCTATATTCATCCATATAACCCTATAGCAGTCTAGTCACACCTCACAAATTAACTTCTGCCAACGAGGTTATGGGTTAGGAGGATTACTTGAAACCTTAAGTCTGGATCAATCAACTTTTGACTACTGTGAGACAAAGTGTTGATGTTCTCACAACTACAAACTATTACAATCAGATTCATGCTTGGCATGGTGGGGAAGCTTTAGCTTTGGCAGAGATATCCCTTTATGGATGATGATGTTGTAAGAGCAGTCGTCAAACTAGAACCAGGACACCTAATAAGCAGTACTCAAAACTGAGGAGGAAAAAAAGCTCAGCAGCAAACAGAAGATACTGGTTATGTTTGCAGGGTAAGCAGTTGACAGATCATGTGAAGGGTTTAACATTGTGAAACTGGACACTGCAGCCACCCTTGCTCCATATTTCAGAATGAGTCTGTCCCTGATTCTGAATTTTGACAGTCAAATCACATTTGGCAGTTCACTGTGAAGATTTGAATAGTCGTTGCTTGTTTGTTTTTACTGTCGGGATACTACATGGATTTGTTGAATTAATGATCCAGGGAGCATTTCAACATTTCGGTTTTTTAAAAAAGTCCTTTAAGGCTAAACTGTATTTAACTTTTAACAATTTGCAAATGAGCCTTAAACAAATGAAACAAAACAAAGATATTAGCATTGCCTGCTAAAAACAAAATAACTGAAATCTCTGTTCAAGTTACTTCACGGCTGATTGCAGGAACTCTACTGGTATGCACTGCAACACTTTATAGTGGACCTGGTTATCCACAAGGTCGCGTTTAAGGCTCAGCCAGTAGCCAGTCCCTGTCTCTGCTACTGTCAGAGACTGTTTCAGAGCAGAGTCCCTGCACCTGACGTCATACTTTATGAAGTAAATTGTCACAGTCAGTGTGTCTGTAACACCTCATACTAAATTTTGCACATAATCCGTGTAAAGGGCATGCTCTATTGTCCAACACTAAGAAGCGAATGATACTTATTTGATAGGGTGTTTAATTTTTTTTTTTTTGTATGAGTTGGGTCATGCTACTGTAACCAGACCCAGAAAGGTGAACACCTACCAAGTTATAAATGCCCAGAAGCAGGGCCTCGATGCAGCCATTGCTCTGACGATCCCTGCTGGCAGTGATGCGCAGATAAACCCACACCAGCTCGGGCAGGAACTGCAGGGTGAAGCGTCGCAAGCGGTCTTCGGCGCTCCGGTACAGCTCGAACAGCTGGTGGCACACAGGCTCCAAGAGCTGGATCACAGATGGAAACAAGAAAATGCAAATTAACAAATTAACACGAGATCTGACACCTTACTGGAATTTACACCGTGCTTGTTAGGCTCTCCCAATAAGGCAGTAAACAAAACTAAATATGGAAACTGAACTGTATTTTTCTGTATATAAAATGTTTAATCCATTTATATTTAACCCCAATATCACAAAAACCAATAAAAGCTGTCATTAATACCGTTAACACAAAACAAAAACAGTTTATAGAACATCTAAAATGGTCCTCTTTATTTTTGTTATACGGGGGTGTATTTTTAAGCTCCTGGATGCTCATATTAAGCATAGCCAAGTTTCATCAATGAGGTAGTTTCTTCCACTGGCTCCGTATAATGCTGATGAGAGACAGTATCCTTCTCCACCTGCTGTTCAAACCTTCTGTCTGCGAGGAACAGCCAGTAAGATAAAAGCTAGCTTCAAGGGAGGGTGGCTTTAAAGGAAGAGGAGCTAAAACAGCTCGTTTCAGAGAAAGAATGAACTGCTGGGATGCACCAATGCCTGGTATAAGATATAAAGACCTATAGAGTTAAAAATGAGCATAATAGGTCCACTTTAAGATAATTAAATTCATGGAAATGTATGTCTAGGTTAATATTAAAGAACAATAGGTTCAGGATGACTGCTATAAACTGCTATAAACTATTACTTCCCATTAGCCTCAGCAGCAGCCTTTTTAATAGCCTGCAGAAATGGACTCACATAGCTCTCGTTTCAAAACATGAACGAACGCCATTGTAAACGTAACACGACAGAATGGACAGATGGAGGGAGCGTCTCGCTTCCAGTTGATAGTGCGAGATGCATAGAAGCAGAGGGGATAATTCACTACAACGAAAGCCTCGGCAGATGTAGTGTCAGGGGAGGCCAGCTGAGCCACAGCGTTTATACAGTCCAGGGGTCAGTGTGAGTGAATGCCCACACAGCACGACTGTGTAAGTGTGTTGTACATGGCTGACTGGGGAAAAAGGCGGCAAAGAACTTGGCAAGGCATTTGCCCTTCATGTCCTCAGCTTGACAACAAAAAACAACAGCAACAAAAAAACATGCAAAATTCAAGCACATTACACTCTCCCCTACTTTATCTCTCACACACAGACATGCATGCACTCCTCAATCACTTGTGTCATCATTAATGGGATTGTGCAGCCAGACTGACAGCACTAATGGAAGTTAGATCCCTAGTTGCTTGACACTCAAATTCGACCGTGAAATCGAGGTGAAAACGGGGCCAGAAAGAACTGGAGGCACCAAGTGTGTCATTAGAGCCAAATTAAAGTCCTCTCTCATTGAGTACCTCAGGCCTTTGCTTAGAAACTGTGTCATTAGGTCCCTTTAAAGTACAAAACACCGGTCTAGCTGTGCAGGTGCAAGAAACATCTGCTTAGTAAGAAAAAGATATTGAGGTGCTTGGGCACTGCGGTGACTGTGTCTTTTCCAGCTTTGGCTGCGGACGCTTTAGTTTGTTAAGCAAAGCACTGCATGTGTGTGCATACAGGGAACACAGTGTACCGTCTCACAGGCAACGCAGACGGCACCGCCATTGTGCCTTCCATCATACACAACAGCAGAGTGTGTTGTGGTGTGCATGTACGCCCTGCAGACACGGCTGTGTGTCAAGTTTTTTTGCTCAGTGCCAACAGAAACAACATCATGACTCACAAGCAGCACATTTCCTTGAGCTAAAAACCATCCGTCTGCATGTGCGCGTCCTCCGTGTATTACCTCGTTGTTGGGGTCCTGGATGACTCTGTAGAGAGCTGGGACCAAGGACTTCTTTAGATGAAGGCTGCCGGCGTAGCTGGGGATGTGGGTTTCTGGTAAGGACTAAAGCAAGGAGACACAGAGGACTATTGAGTGATGCAAACAACTTGTACGTCTAGCCACAAAACTAGAGAACAAGTAAAGACTGTGTGTAATTCTACATCCTGTATTCAATTGTTTCACAGCACACAGTGACTTAGCTGTGTGTCAGCATGCTGTGACATGTAAGAAGTCCCTTGATTAAAAATGGAAGCATCAAAAAAAGACTTGAAAAGATTGACTTCCCCAGTCGATGAGTTTGACAATGTGGTAGGTGAAGTAAGAAAAGAAAACTTTTAGGAAAGCATAGCTTTTTGATAAAATAACTCTGAACCTAACAGATTGATGATGTCTGACATCCTCAGAACATCCTGGGGTGAAATCCTTCAAATGGTCAAGATCGTGTTTTGTAGATGACAGACGGCAGCTATAGCCTCTCAGCGTGAGAGTATGATCATTTTGAGGGCAGAACACAATGTGCCTGGTCTGCACCACCATGAGTCATACCATTCTATTCTCATCTTTCCTCCTTTCTCTAGTTTTCTGCTGTCTTTTTCCATTCCTCTTAATGTACTGCACATTATTTCCTTCTTTTTAGCTCGTCATCACCTTTGCACTTTTCTGTTTTGTAAATGTGCTGAACAGACTTTTGCATCAGATTTATGATTGCTAAGGTGACAGAAACTTTGTGGCCGTGTCATAACGGTTTAATGCACTGTACAAACCACAGTGCTTAAAGGAACCCATTCCTTCTTCACAGAATGAGAAAGAAAAGTGACATAAACACTTTTTTAAACTAGTCTGGAACACCAAGAGTGAAGCAACATTTATTATTAATTAATTACATTCAACTAACTACTTCAACTGAAACACTACAAATACCAGCAACCCCCCCCCAAAAAAATCATTTGCATTGCCTATTAGCCAAACTGTCTTAACCCAAATTTTGCTGAGTGGGGTCATTTGTGTATATTTTGCATGCCACTGCGATATTTTTAAAGCTAGTTTTTCATTACAAGAATATGAATGAAAAAAATAATGAGACGCTTGCTAGCCTGCTATTGTAGTCTTTAGCCTTTTAGATTTGCTATTTGTATTGTTAAAAAAAAAAAATCAATTGTTGAGATAATATTAGCCTTTTGTCACTAATAGCTGACAATGCAGCTGAGCTTAAATCTATACTGGAAATGACAAGCGGCACTGTGCAATACATTGAGAAACCGCAAACACAGAAAAACTATTGTTAGCGCTTCACAATTAATGAGTATGTGAAATTGCTTTCAGTATCTACTAGCATTTACAAGAACATGAGGACATGAGGCTGGAACAGCATCTCTTGCACTGTTCTTATATAAAAGCTAACTGATTACTGAAAGCTGAATAATCCCATAATTTATATGCATCCAAAAAAAAGGAAAATAAAAATGTATGTGAAAACATGATGACGCAGATATAAGCAGCTACTTTGCTTGTGAGTTCAAAGAACAAACTATGCACAGTACATTTTGTGTAGTACAGAGAGGTTATGCTGATTAAACACAGCTGATGATAGGCCCGAGTTGACCTAAGCTAGCCACTGTTCTTGCTAGCGTTCACTACATTTAATTAGAATTTACAAAGGACTGAAATGTTAACGAGATGACAGATGCACAGTTTTTACTCTCAACACTCTTCGCCACAGCTGTTACACACACAGTACGCAGTTCCTCTCTCGAAAAAAAAAAGGGAGAGAAAAAATAGCCTCCAGGAGTAGATTTCATAGTTATGACTCATGAATGAGAGTAGCGCAATCGAGGGCCTTTACCTTGAATTCTGAGAGCCATTCTTCGACAACACTGCGTTCTGAGCCCAGCATCTTCCTCAGAGACACCCCCCCCTTTGGCTGCCTGGTGGACAAACAGAGGCAGAGGAAGGTGGTGGGTACAGTAATGGGAAGGGAGAAAGGAAAACACAGGAGGAGAATGAAGACAGCAATGTCAATTTTATTTACAAGGAACCTTTCATTACACATAACCTCAAGGTGCTTACTAAAGAAGATAACATAAAAAAATGTGTAGTTTACAATGTCTTAAGGCAATAAACAACACAACAAAACTTCCCAAAGATTTCAAATACAGAACAGGCAAGTGTATGTACTCCACATAAGTATGAAAATATCCAAGCTGTGACTAAGCCCAATAAAAACCAGGCTTCGTAAAAGCTGTGCTTGGTGCTTTTTGGGCTTCCTTATTAAACAAAGTCCCATCTGTTTCTCGATAACAGCTAACATTTAGATTTAGATTTTTCAGTGATAATGAAGGTCAAAAACAAAAGCTCTTTCAGGCAACTCATGTTCATATGTATTTAATAGGACATTTGTATTTTTCACTAGAAAATGAATGTCATTTTTTTCTGGAAGTGTTACCACATAACCAGCTTCTAACCAGGTTAAATCTTCAGTGTAACCTAAATCGGCCAGATAAAAAGAGAGCTACTTTAATGACACAGAACTCTTCATTTAAGCTCAACATAACTAACCAACTAGTTGTGTACTACACACTAGTGATTTTCCTTTGGTGTCAGGTCAAAAGCTCTCTGGTGTGTGCCAACATTTGATTTTATATGCGGGGGGGGGGAACTCTGTACAGTGCAAAGGCAGTACCCCAGAAACCATTTACCTTGGCCTGTGATTATAACCCAGCAACAGCAAAAAAAAAAATCATTCTGAAAGACAACATT
>NW_005187410.1:2017882-2042291 GCF_000239375.1 Pundamilia nyererei | reverse complement strand
TGTGTGTGTGTGTGTGTGTGTGTGGATTGGCTGAGTGAGAGGTGGTGAACAGTCACAGGCAGTGACAGTTTGGATACACACTGAAGGTGATGTTGCATGGACCCAGTGTGCCAAGCTGCCACAGTGACAGAAATAAACAATACTTATGTAACAGCAGATGCACTCTGCAGCTTAAAATCAAGGCCATCCTCTCTCTTGATTTGACACCAATGCCCTTCACCAAAGACTACCAGGATTAATTTACTATCACTAACCTTTAGGAAAGCTACTAAGGCTACGTTCACACTGCAGGTCCTAAAGCTCAATTCCGATTTTTTGATCAAATCCGATTTTTTGGTCTGCTTGTTCACACTACAAATAATCTGCAGATTATACAATACAAATAAAATGTTCACGTTTCTCCAACGCTGTCTCCCCACAGTTTCACTAACATCTACACGGGATGGCCAGGAAGCGTTCGCGATGTCTTTTCGGGCGCTTCTCTGGCGCTGATAATTGGTGTCTGTTTTGTGTCAGTGACGTAAAAGATGGATTTAATGCGACATGACCGTTCAAACAGCAGTCGCTTTCTAAAACATCAGATATGTATTGGATTCAGTACCACATACGAAAGTGACCCAGATCGGATTTGAAAATATCGGATTTGTGCTGTTCACACTGTCATGATCGGATATGGGTCGCATAGGGTCAAAAAAGTCGGATTTGATGTGCTTTCGCCTACAGTGTGAACGTAGCCTAAGAAGAATTATTGCTTAACAAGAATGACAATTAGTCTGACTACTCTCACAACCCAAAGATACACTGTAACATTGAGTTAAAGATGCTGTGCTCTTTCACGTCCACATCCACTTTAATGGCTCTTTAATTGTATTTTAGTAGAAAGACTTTTTTTAAACTAAAAACAAAATTCACATTGCTTATTAGGTCTTGTAAAACCTATTTACTGGCTGAGCTGTGGTCATACTTTCTGCGAATATGACTCAACATTTAACATAACATCAGCTCGGTCCAGTGCTTTTTCTAGGAAAAACCTCTGAGTCTTCTTTAATGATCTTGTTACTTCGAGGACACTGAACCTTTCTAAAAACTCACTGACGTCTCCTTCCACCAACCTCTGGTGCTAGAGCGCTGTCTGTTTTGCCCTGGTGCCTTTTGAAAACGAACCCACATTTCTGTGGGAGTGAAAAACCAAAAGGTGCTCAGTGGAAATTGGCAAAATTTAAATGACGAGGAAAATCATGCTGGGAAGAATCTGTACTGCATCTGTGAATTATCTGTGAATTTCTCACAGCAGTCACTCCCAAAGTGACTTATGTCAGTGATTCTAGCTGTGGGGCCAGCAATTTTGCGGTGTTATGCCTCTTACTGGCACAAAAATGCAGATTCTAAATTAAGCATTGGGCGCGGGGGGGTGTTACTTCACTCACGTACACTAAACAGTAAAATGTTTTTCTCCCTTCCTAACAATATAGAGGTTTATTTATTTGTCAGGCATTCAGCATTTGCTTGGCTTTTCCCCACTTAATTTGTGGTCAGTGAACTTGACCCCTGGAGTCTTTTACAGCATTTGAATGCAGATATCTTATACATTTCAGCCCATGCAATAGGTTTGTGCCTCAGTTTTGGTGAAGGTGTGGTTTCAGTATTTTCTTTTTTTATTTCTGTTGCTTACCACTAACTTGCTGATAGATACGTTTAAATGTGTCATGTGGTCTAAATATGGTGACTTCTGGCCAACGTAAATATACCCAAAACACTAACACACTCCAACACAGTAACACATTAAGTGACACCATTGCCGTCTCCATTTATACACGTGTATGGTGCTGACCACACTCTCAATCGCTCGGTCTTCTGCTCCTGCCTTGTCACAAAAACGTGCCCCCACAGAATGCGACATGTGATAGCAGAGAGTTGCAAATAAACTCATTACAGCTGCATCTGGGTCAGTGTACTGAGATAACACTCTAAAATGTGCAAGTTAACAGAACTGAAAAAGTTCATAAAAACAGAGATTATGCAGGCAGTTACGGCACACAGTACTCTTTAGATTCAACAGCTGCGTGTGGGCAAATTTGGAAATATGCATAAAAATGACTTTGTCAGACAACTAGATTTAGCAAAAAACTGCTTTTATCTTGTAAGCCTGAAACATTGTAAGACTACATGTGCACAGTCCCACTGCTCACACTGACAGTAAGCCATACTGCTGTGAAACCCCTGTTTAATCTTATTCGTTAAACTCGAATCCTTCCAGGCCAGAAAATGGGCACAAACTCTAAGGCCTGTTTGAATGTACATGCTTTTTTTTTTTTTTAATTTAGACCATTCTGCACAGTTTAAATAAAATATAATTAAAAACAAAACTGTGTTCTTCCTGCCAACAGATACAGACACCAATAGCTGGATAAAATGAATCAAATGTGGAAAAGCTCTCAGTTGAGCTTCTCTTTTTTAAATCTACATTTTGATACCAAGCTCATCTTCATACTTTTACATTTTAATAGCCACAAATGTAGCTTATTGCTGTGAAATAGAAAGAAAAACTGTTATATAGAACATCTAAACACCAGTGTGGACACTGATGAATCTCTAGGTCCTGAATTAGTTGTTGCCGTTTGTTTTTTTAAATACTTAAAATGTGAAGGTTCACAGAGGGTCTCAGGATCAATAGAGCTGCAGATGAGAACTACTGACACTAATCACAAGGAATAGGATGTTCCCCTTTAAAGTTTAGTAAATTAGGTACAAGGAACAACTTGTGCCAAAAGAAAATTTTCACAAGCTAATCAGGCAATTTAGAAACAAACTGCAAAGAGAGCACAAATTGTTTAACAAATGAAAAATGGGCAATTAATTTTCCCCAGGGCTCACATGTTTTGGAGGGTCCCACCAATTGGCTTATAAAGAAATAAAATGAAGACTTCGCAGAATTGAGTTTAGATTATTGGTGCAGTCTTCCACAGTAGTCTCAGTTTCTCACATGGCCCTTTGAGAAAAATTAAATAAGCGGGTCAGGTTAGATGCACAAGTGGATTTTCTATGGAATGACCTTGATAGCATTAATCAATGCTAAGAAAGCAAATGATCTGTAATCAATTCTCCTTAATTCAAATGTTTTTATGCAATACTTAATTACTTCACTACCTGTAACTTGTCCGTAACCTGAGAGTTACAGATCACTCCCAATCATGTGACTTTTGTTGACAATAAACAATTTAAATAAAGTTTCGTCTGGCTACTTATTATTACAGATATCATTTGTTTGCACACTGGTCAAAGAGTTTCACAGCTTACATCATGTCTTCCTCCAACTGTACCTCTCAGTCTTTATTTTAAAAATGAACTGCAGACAGACGTGTAGAAGCAGAACATCCACATCCAGAGGCTAAACTTTAATGCACAAATCTCAGGGTGCTTGCAGATAAGCTTGACAATGTTACAAAACAGGCTCAAAGGAGAAAGATATCTGATTTGCTGCAGGGCTGCAGGAGCTGAGCAGATGATGAGATGAACTGGTGGAATTTTGTGTGTGTGTGTGTGTGTGTGTGTGTGTGTGTGTGTGTGTGTGTGTGTGTGTGTGTGTGTGTGTGTGTGCGCACGCGCGCACTTCTTAAATCCGAGTCTGTGAATTGAAAGGCTCTCTTTTAGTCAGCTTGTTCGGCTCTTTATGAAAGGCTGACTCATTTGTTTCCTCCGGCTTGTCAAACCATCGCAGAGTCGCTGAGGCAAGCTTGTCAGTTACCATGGGAACAATAGTCAAGTCCTTTTCAGCCACTGGTAAATATTCCCAAATAATAACTCTTCGTTTTCACAAACATAATTTAGATTATATCGCTGTAAGTCAGAGGTTGGATACAACGCAACATGATGTGTGCCAGCATTTGTTCTCCTTCGTATGTCTTTAGCACCGCAATGTTAAAATGGTTTTCAAAGAAAATAAGCAGAAAATGATCAAGAAACGAGCAATGAGCAAGACTGTCATGAATATCAACACTACAAACAATGTGAACAACATAATGTAGTATACATCTATGCACTTACCTCAGTGTCCCAGAACTCAAATCTCCGCTGGGAGATGCAAATGGTTCTCCACAGTGTCACACATCTGTCACTCACTGAGGGTCACCTGCAACAACAAAAAAAGAAGAGACCCATCAATCACCATCACAGGAGAATCATCCTCAAGACATTTAACTACAGTCGTACTGTTTAAAATTACTGTCGTCGATGATGGTGAACAGTGTCTATCCATAATTTTCCCAGAGATTTCATAAATGTGTTTGACCCATCTTTGCTGGCATTGGCTAGAATTTAAAAAAAATTTAAACATTAGAAACTGACATCCAAACAGACGATGCAGTGTAAGCAACATGCTAGTCAGTCAAGCAAGTAACTTGGGGTGACACAGAATAAATCAATGTAGGAATGGAAATTTCTGAAATGTTAGCAACCTTTAAACAGCCCCATTTTTATCACTTAAATTTTTAGTTTAGTTGCTTTTGTTTAGAAACACCTGTGTATGGCTTTACAGATGTCACAATTCAATTCATCCATCCATCCATTCGCTTCCGCTTATCCTTTCCAGGGTCGCGGGGAGTACTGGAGCCCATCCCAGCTGTTATAGGGCGAGAGGCGGGGTACACCCTGGACAGGTCGCCAGTCTGTCGCAGGGCTAACACATAGAGACACAGACAACCATTCGCACTCACATTCACTCACAGATTCACACCTATGGGCAATTTAGATTGACCAATTAACCTATCCCCACTAACTGCATGTCTTTGGACTGTGGGAGGAAGCCGGAGTACCCGGAGAGAACCCATGCAAACACGGGGAGAACATGCAAACTCCACACAGAAAGACCCCGGCCTTATGGTGGAATTGAACTCAGGACCTTCTTGCTGTGCAGCAACAATTCAATTCAATTTTATTTATATAGCGCCAAATCACAACAACAGTCACCTCAAGGCACTTTATATTGTAAGGTAGACCCTACAATAATACATACAGAGAAAAACCCAACAATCAATATAACAGGAAAATATTCTGCAAATCACAAGCTCACAAGTCCAATACTCATATGCTCAATAATCTGCCAGCCCAAATGATTATAAAACCTGGTACTAAAGGTTTGCAAAAATAAAATAACAGGGACGACCTTGCGGGGTTAATCTAATGGCCACTTGAGGCTGGCTCCAAGAGAGAGACAATCCCCACAGACTGTCATGTTAACTTTAGAGAATTGAAAAGCATGTTTACAGCCTAGTACAAAGAGAGGTTGGTCTCTATGGTTAATAAACACCTTTACAACAACCTGACAGTGAGTGAATCTTTATTTTAAAACTCTTCTTGGATACCGGGGTCAGAGGCACGGCCACCTTGTCATAGGTGCACCCACAGAAGGAGCTGTAGCTATCTTTGTGCTGTTACAGCATTATAATCAAATTATATTACAAATAATAAGGCCCGCTGCCTTATATAAACTGTACAAGATGTTTTTGCTGAAGTTTTGATGAGTTAAAATTTTGTATTTATTAATCTGCTGTCTAGCACTAATTAGGCTTTTGTTCATAAAATGGTAACAGTTCCAAAATAGCCCACGGTGCTGACCAAAACACTAATGGCTTCAAAATACCTAATCCGTAACTACCTAGGGTCGCCTTGGTTACGACCGCCTTTATAATATCTATGGCAAAAAAAATAAGATACAGTTAACAATTCATTTTAATCAACATGTCAATTGTTTTCAGGTGTATTGCCTGTTTGGTCTATGACACGTCTGAAAACAAAAAAGCACATCCACAAGGAGTGACGTTAAACACCCATTTTGTCCAAAAAAATGTCAGCAAACTGAGTCATCAACTTATCTTTTCTGCTCTAAAGATTGATGCTTTGTAGTAATTGCAAATAAACTCCAAAATGAGCAACAGCAAATGACTCAAGTGAGAGATATGCAGTCATGAAAATGGACAAAGCAGCTGACGATACGGAAACCAGGGGGACAGTTGCTACAACAGTTCACTACAAGACACACAGCAATTGTGAGAAACATTTCTACTATGGACAGATGCATTACCAACAAGCAAAATAATTTCTGTGTCATAATGGAAACCCGTGTGCATTTTTCTCTAGTACTTTTGAAGGTTATTTTGAGTCACGGCACAAGGAAATTTTCAAGCTCTTATTGTTGCATAGCAACAGTCAGCTGGCCAACTTGTTGTCCTCGCCTGCTAAAAATGCATCCTGAGGATCCACACCCATAACATTTCACTGCATTTGACAAAATAAATCATTGTTTAGTGACACGCAAAAAAGCCTCTGCAGATCCCTGAGAAGCAGAAAGAGCCACATCACAGAGCGACCCATTTGCTGTTAAGTATTTCGAACACAGCCTTGTGTTTATCTGACCGAGTCTTACATTAGCAATTCATCACTAAGAGCCAAGGCAGTCCCATCTGTCTGGGATGATGTGTGTACCCTCTCCACCTATTGTAAGCTCTAAAGAAGCTGTTTATTTTCCGTCACCAGATCGAGTATATTCATTCTGTATGACTCATCAAATCTAAGGGTAACAGCGGCTCCGGGTTG
Organism: Pundamilia nyererei; assembly: GCF_000239375.1. Lineage (NCBI taxonomy): Eukaryota > Metazoa > Chordata > Actinopteri > Cichliformes > Cichlidae > Pundamilia > Pundamilia nyererei. Next base: position 2,035,700 of record NW_005187410.1, on the reverse strand, counting down.
AGTGAATAGATCAAAGAGAGGGACAAGGACTGAATAATAGAATACAAACAAAATCTGTGACCTAAGTAGATTACATGTACGAGGACAGAAACGTGTTATATAAAGATAAGGTTTGAAAGATTTTATCATTAGTTCTTTAGAAACAGAAGTTAGAATAGTTCCCATTAAATGTGATCACTGTGTCTCACTGACTCTATATGGTATAAAACGCAGTATCTTCAACCCCAGGGTGGGTCTATAATAGTTTTTTCATTAACATGAAAGGACTTTATCAGGCCCTACCCAAACACAAGCTGCTCAGGAATATTTGAAGAACATGACATAATCCCAAGGCATTAATCTGGCCTCCAAACTTTAAAACTTTTAAACAAGCCGATTACAACAACACAAAATTAGCTGACACTTACTTGGGTGATTCCTCCCGTCTCCAACCATCTCATTCCCATATTTGCGTGTAAACTGTGCACTCCAGCCAGCCGTCACTGTTGGCTAAATATGTCATGCACCTAATGAGGTCCCGGCCAATGACAATAGGCAAACTTTCCTTGAAGGAATGCTCTTCCTCTATGCAAGACCTGCTCATTGTCCTTTGGCGGGGCTCACAAGGGATCAGTAGTGTGCCAACCCATCCTGTTTACAACGCTTCCAATCTTGTGTCACAATTCCTGTGCTCAACACTCTGCTAAACAGTGCATACAGCTAAAACAAAGCCAACTAACCAACCTATTAAACTACACTAAGTAATTTGTGCACTTTGTTCCAAGACAGACCAGTTAACACACAACACGCTCCACTGTAAATTTGCAATGAGGCAAATAAAAGTTAACATTTTATTTGAACTTTTATTTGATAAAAAACTAAAAGCTCAGCTGTTCAATGGAAAGTAAAAAAAGAAAAAAAGAAGTTAATTCAGGCATGTCTGACATTAAGTACTGGAGAGCAAAGCTGCCATGTGGAAGTCTCGACTCTCATGTAACTAACAAACCCCCCAAACCACAGTTTTAAGTTGTTCAGCCTTGTAATTCAACAACATACATTACCCCTATTACCCTAACTCAGAAGCTGCAAGGAGTCCTTCATCATTTTAGCATGTGGAAGGAGTCACAAGGGTTCACAGCAGTCGTCAGATTGCACAGTGCTACAGACATAAGGGCGGCTCCGTAAAACTATACTAAGTTAAACACTGATGCTTTGAAATTCAAACTTATATGTGTTTTGCTAAAGATACCAAGTTAAGATTGATTTAGATGTAAAGGGTTTTGCAGTTTACGGTGTAATAGACTAGAGTACAGATCTTGTGGAAATGGTCTGAGGACTTTATTCTTTATATTTATAATAATCTTACTATAATGATCGTAGTGTGCATATGCATGTATATATGTCTGAATGCCTGTTCCTCAACTCCTAGACGTGTTAATCAGTCTGGTTTATATAAATATTGTAAGGTCTTTAGCTTACAAGATAAAGCACCTTGAGGAGACTATTGTTGTGATTTGGGACTATAAATACACATTTTTTTAAATTGCTTTGAATTGGGTGAAACGTACTATATAAACTACCTAGGGTACCAGGATAATCAGCATATAAACTAATTCCCCAAAGCTATATAAAAAACTCACATCCTTACAAATGATATACTTTAGATGACCTCAAAACAAACTGCAACATTACAACTACTTCACGTGTATGTTGTTGAAATTATGTGACATTTGTAAATACGTTTTTGCTAGCCATTTTTGTGATCTCACTATATTCGCTGATATAATGAAGATAAATGGTAACCTGATGAAATAACATGCGTGTCCATATAACTAGCAAAAACCTCCTCTATTTAATAAAAATATTGCAAGAGTTTAGTCTCAACAGAAGAATATTTTATTAAAATCCTCACAGTATTAAGGTGAAAGAGTGATTTCATTCACATCACCTGTTACAACTTAGAAAGCTGAGTAGCCCAGTCATACAGACATACTCTGAAACCTGTAATCTCTGAGTCTAAACACTGTGCCCATAGGCTAAGCTTTCAAATGAAAAAACCATCTTAAAATCTGTCAAGCTGGTAAAATCCAAAAACATCATAATCTTAAATGCTGGGTCAAAGCTGCTGTGTGTGCCATGAGCTGTCTCCTCTCCTGTACTGACTGGATGGATGTACACGGCTAACAGATGCAACACTGAGACGTGTTCAACCCTAATGGACAAACACGTTTATGACATTAAGTAATGAGTATGTGTGCCATCTGTGTTTATCTTACTGCCTTAATACGTAAACCCTTTAAACTTGAGTTTTACTGATGGGCAATATACTGTACAACCGATGATTGTGTCAGTAAAATAACAGGAGACACATGGGCGACAATGCGTGACATGAAAAAACACACAACCTTAGGAACTTGACGCCTTAGCAGCTGTGTGTACAATAGCCATCATTCACTACAGACAGATGAATCACACAGGTTTCCGTGACTGAGAGACTTATTAAACCAATGTCAACAAACGCAAGGTTAAAGCCACACAAGGTACAGAGAGCCACTCTTTGCACTCGGAGCAGGGGAGACAAGATCAGCACTCAAGAGCGTTACAGTTATTCTGTCCTGGTTATAATCAACAGCAGAAACAAACTATGCTTGTTTGTGTAAACAAAGATAAAGTAATCAGCTTGGACTTTTTGGCGACACAGTTTCAATTTTTTCTAGCAAGTGATGGCAGCTTTGTTGTTTTTGCTGCTGAATGAATCCCTGTTGACGAGCGGTCATGAACAGACCCAATCAGACAATCAGACTTTTTCAATGAGCATGCCGAGGAAAGAATTTTCAACTTTTTTGGAAATTTAAAAAAATAAAATAAAATTCACAACCAAGTCAAGGTAGATGTGCTACAAATTTATCTTTCACCACATGCAACAAACATATGTTGGAAAGTGAGGGTTCAAAACAGACTTCAGAACCATCTGCAACAAAAAGGAGAAACAGAAATGTTTTCACAACAGATGCAAATGTTCGAGTAGTGTTAGCCAGCAGTGTGAAAACTGGGTGCAGTACCTTTAAGTAGAACTTGCAAAGTCCTAACACTCTGGCAAAAATGTAAGTCATGTTCTGCAGATACTGTGACAAGTGGTTTGTGATCACACCAGTAGTTTCTTTCATCTACACCACCAGCATTTCAACTTAATATGAGCCAGCAGCTGTAATCAAAACTGATAAACACCCACAAAGTTCTGTAATTCAAATATTCAGTGTCCGTTTTGAAAAGCGGATTTCAGTCACTATCCGGTCGTTCAGTGATGACACGACGAATCCTACTTCCGGGCCTAAAGTAGTCTGCGTTTAATATGGCTTTTGTGTTGTTAACATGTTTAATGTTTTGTATTTTCTTCTATTTGATCTCAAAAAGCTCCTAAAACAGTCAGTGATCACTGTTGACCTCCCTTGGCTTTTATTACCGCTAATCATTTATTTAAGCTCAGTTTTTAAAACCTTAGGATGTAACTACAGCCCAGCCCATTATGCCACCATCAACCTACAAGTGGGCAACTCCCCTTGCTCCAACTTTGGCAGCTATTTGGATTACAGTTGGGTTTAAGCTGGCTCACTCCCACAATTATGGCAGACTTTGATATCAAGCAGCTGCTTCTCCAGAAAGGATCTCATCTGAAAGTTAGACTTCAGCTATAGCTTGTTGAAATGCAGCTGGAGTTAATAGTCTTTATTCTGCTGAGGAGATCTGTGAGCCACAGGATCACGCTAGCCACAGTAGGTAGGGAACTCCTTTGGTACACTGAACCCATCAAGAGCAAAGCAGAAAAAAGATTATAATTCCCAACTGTAGGCTAAGATGTTAGAGTCCATTTGGTGGACTCGCTTAAGAGGCAGCTAATACTACTGCTCAATGATTTATCTGTTACAAAGAGGAGAAATTTCTAAATGGTATTATTTAATAATGATTCGTTTTTAAAACGCCTTTGCTGATGCACATGCAAATGTATCTATGGGAAATATGGTAAAGGAGGCGAGCTCATGCTTACAGGCTGTTTGCCATTTTAATATTTGCACAGGTAAGTTATCAGGCAAGAGCAAATTGGGATTACTGTTTGCTTTCACTCTGTTGTAATCTAATCTAATCAAATTCTTGATACTCATGAAGAGGTAGGTGTAATTGAGTTTTTTGCATTACCTACTTCACTTTATGACACTAAAACTTATTTCTCATGGCAAGGGTGCATTTCTTTTCGTCATATAAAAGAAAAAAAAAAACAACAACAACACCTCTACTCATCCTAAAAGTGAAGTAAAACTTGATATGAAACATAATCAAAGTCAAGAACACATGTGAACCAAAGTCATAAATGCTATGTGAGAAATAGTGACACATCCCCCAAAAAATGGGGGACAAGAAAAAAAATTCCCTAAACGGAGGCTGCACACATATGAGTACTTGTTTCAACTTCTCTGCCCTAAATGAGCTGGGCCAGGTTTCAACAGTCCAACACTGGGGACGTTTCAAGGTCAGCTTAGCTCAGTCAGCCATGAATTATTGAACCTGAGCAAGCTGTCTCTCCCTGCAGTTTGGCCCCCTTCTAACGCCATCCTTTTGCCTTCAAGTTTGCTCGCTATGACCATAACAAATGACATCATTACCAGCGACCGTTTAATGATCTCTGTTGTGTACATTTCCTTTGCTTTAAAAATCTGTTTAGCAAGAAAGTCAGAACCCAGAGTCAAATACAGTCTATGTTTCGACCATCAGTACAAACAGATATTCTCCAATCAACTCCAATTATACTCTAGTACCATTATATAGTTTTGTAAAGATAGTCTAGAGAGGCTTAATCCGGTTGTTCAGTCTGACGTCACTAGCCGTGTCTGGGCCTAAACTCCGATGCAGGTCCATATATCAAACGATCACTATGGGCTTACTGAGAGTTGAAAAACTGTCTAAAGTCTTTCATCTTTAATAAAATGATCAGCGTTCTGCTCTACCAGGTGTAACAATTGAGTTTAACATCCAGGCATCCATGAAAACGGAATTTATGACATTTAACGGAGTTAGAAGTTAGCAGGGAGTTAGCTCGGTAGCTTCTATCTAAATACAGTATAGCATGTCCTGACTGCGGGGTTTTGGAAACAAATTAAAACGTACAGCTCTGTTATCACTTCCAGCATAAATGAAGACAGAAAACTAAACAGCAGTGACGTTTGTAGGGTTACTGAAGTTTGGCTAGTTGGTATATAATGATGTGCTACGTGACCGCTAGCGACACAGCTACGTTAGCATAATATAAACAAGCTAACTTTTTTCCCACTCGATAAAAGTTAACGTGAGTGTTCTCGGTGGTCAGGAACAAATGTAATCGCATGGCAGGATGCTGTAAAAGGACCAAACGTCAGCCAGGAGAACAACTGAGATTATCCATCCACAATAGGAGGTTAGTCATTCATATACTGCTGCATGGGCTGGGCTGTAGTTACATCCTAAGGTTTTAAAAACTGAGCTTAAATAAATGATTAGCGGTAATAAAAGCCGAGGGAGGTCAACAGTGATCACTGACTGTTTTAGGAGCTTTTTGAGATCAAATAGAAGAAAATACATAACATTAAACATGTTAACAACACAAAAGCCATATTAAACGCAGACTACTTTAGGCCCGGAAGTAGGATTCGTCGTGTCATCACTGAACAACCGGATAGCTGGTTTAGACTAAACATTTACACACATCTCAGACAAAGCTGGTACAGGGAGTATTTTTTCCTCTGAGATAATTTCCCTTAAGATAGATGGACTGGATGAATACAATGATCTATAAGAACTGTTTTGCCTATTTTTAGGTCGTCAACGTACTACGTGTTTCAAGTTAGGCTATTTTTGTACTAATACTGTGCAAAGAGAATGATCAGTCACAACCTTGCCCATTAACATGCAGCAAAATTCAAATCACAGACGTTACCAGATGACTAAAATGTTCCTCGTTGGTGCTCATTATTATCACAGACTTTATCCAGACATTTTCCCTTGGTAGGTGGATTAACTCTAATACCTGACTATGGTGGGGCAATCTGGTATAATCTCCCTGTGCCTATACCCACTGTAACTCCAGCCTGCCACTCACCTGCAGAGTAGGCTGTCCACTCAGGAATGGAATAAGTTTATTTATAGTTAAAAAAAAAACCAAAAAAAAAAAAAACCTAAAGCCCTTTTCCCCAGTCTGAACAGAATGATAGCCACATACAGTTTGAAGAGAGAGAGGCAGACAGGTAAACACACGCCTCTGCGGGACACTAACTGACCAAAAGGACATTTTGGTGAGTAAAGGTCACTAAGAAGCAGGCAACAATGACTAAAAGATCAATGTGCTCCTGTGCAAATCAATACCGCTACCCCTCGGACACGTGGACAGAGTCACAACTACCTACTTCTTTAACAGATGAAATATATATATATAGCAGGCAGATATTAATAGAAAGAAAGAAAATACAGGTGTGAATAATAGGAGAGGTAGAGAAAGTGAAAAATTGGCTGCCATTTCTCCCTCATTCTCTCCCCTCATCTCTCATAGGCCAGGCAAAGGGGAACTGAGGCGTACGCACATCCTGGGCTAAAATTAGCTCTGCTGCAGCTGCAGGGCCAGACGTGTTGGGATGGGCCCGTGCATCTAAGTCCACACACACACGCACCCACGCGTACACACACACACAGAGAGAGGTTCCACCAATTAGACAGGGTGAACCACAACACACAACAACACAGGTGACTGCCAACGGCATCCAGCCCCCATCCTGTGCTCATCAAACTGAGACACACAAATGCTTTCAATGCAAATGTTGTGTGTACACAAATCCAGACACAGGATAAACAGGTGCAGTCTGACAAGAGCAGGGTTCTCCATAGTGCCCGTTCAGTTTGATTCTTTACAGTGAATAATCTACAGTGAGTTTGAGTGAACATAATTTTTACACAGCTATTGCCTCTTTTTAAAGTAAATTCCACTATACTGTAGGGCAATTTCCTGTGAAGAAAGTGGAGTGGTACTGTTTATTTTATCATAAATAAAACATGTACCTTGAGGTGATATGCTTGAGATATCAGAAACAATTTTACTACACACAGAGACATGTATACAAGTGAGGAAATTACAGCTATAGCAGAAACATCACCTGTTTAACAAAAATAAACAAATACTGATGGCCACCATTGCTACCCTGCAGTGTCACAGTAGATGCACCTATACATTTGAAAATCTTAGGTGATTTTCAGAAAACTTGACCCTGATCTTGACCTTGACTCCAAGGTCACTGATATTCAAACTCGTCCAAGATTTTTAGTACCTGCACCTATGGTATCAATTTGAAAGTCCTAAGTGACTTCCTTCTTCAGTTATCGAATTCACAAGATTTTCTCTAAATTTGACCTCTTACGTTGACCTTGACATCACTGAAATTTTTAGTAGATGCACCAAGGGTATCAATTTCCAAAATCCACATCACCCTGTTCTTGAGTTATCGCATTCACAAATTCGGGTGTCTATGCTGTCTGCCCACCCACCCACACACCCAGCCCACCTGCACTGGTGAGTTCCACTGTAACATCTAAGGAAAAGCATTCAGCACAAACCATCTTACTAGGCCCATGTTGGCATATAGCACAGTGTTGGGCCAAAGCTATGCAGCCTTGGCTATCATCTGCCCCACAGATTACATTTTGCTCCATGCAACTTTGTCCTCATCCCTAAATGAAATTCAAGTTGACATGTCACTGTTTTGACACACTGCACATACAAGTGCAAAGGGTCCAAATGAGACACCCAGGAAGTGATTTTTAAAAAAATGCAACCAAGTGCAGCCCATCTCTACCAAGACTATCTTGAAGCCACTTCTAAATAACCGAGCTCCAGATCATATCTCCAAAAAAGATCTCAGATAAGGTTTTCAGGAAGCTCAAGTCCACCACTCACAGCTCGATCTTCCCCACAACAGCATCCACAACACTACAGACTGTCTTAATCTGTCAGTCACCCTCATGCCTCTTCCCATGATACTTGCGTCAGTACATCCAGGTCTTGTGAAAAAGAACCCAAAATAGTTGAGTTCCTCCACTTGAGGCCCACCCACTTCACACTCAGAAGCATACAGCTTCAATGCAAGCTATAGGTCATCAGCCAATGACGTTAACAGAACCATATCATCTGCAAAAGAGAGTAGAGATCTTGATTGTACCAGGTCTGTGGGCTTTCGTGGGCTTTTGCCCAGTCAGTCTATATGCGTTTTATTGAACTGGAAAATGCATGTAAACCACATTCTGGGGTATCCTATTGGGAGGCATGGTCACATTACCAGTAATAACTCAGACATGTTCCTCAGCAGAGTTTGACTCCACCAGCGCTGCCTCTTTTAATATAATAATAATGGTTAAATGGCCAACCTATTATTATTTTTAACATTTAACTACAAATAAGATCTTTGTCTATTATCTATTAATGGATAGATATAAGTGCAAAGCTACTTTGCAAAGCTGGCTTAGGGCTAGGCACCACTGTGCTCCAATGCACGAACACAAGCTACGTGTTAACATTACTCTGCACCACACAAATGCCTACTGTGCTGCATTACATTTACAATTGTAAAACAGGAGCCATGAGGTGGAGGAGAGTGCTTTTCTCAGTCACAAGTTCCCTGACATTTTAAATAAAGACACATGACCACTAATCCCACTACTGGCAGTGTTTTCACAGCGTGTGTGTCATATATTTAATGTCACTCTAGTGAAATAGAGGAAAGCGCTCTACTGATGTTTAAGCCCTCAGTCTTTTTAACAATGAGCAACTCTGAGCTTTCATGACATGCCAAGACCACTGGACTGCCCACAGGCTGAGACCGCAACCCGAGGATTTGGATCAGAGAACTTAGTCCCTGAACTTCCTTCCACCCCAGTCATACTGTATGATCGAGAACAATGTGGACCGCATTTTGGCTCCATTCATATCACTGCAGCAGACTCAAAGAAATTACATCAGCTGCGCATGGCACTGTTCTATGAAATCTGCAAGGGACTGTAGCCAAGTTAATAAGCATTAGCCTCAAAGATCTGGTCATTCTCTTGCTCAGTTACTTTAGGACCTACACATCTTAAAACAATCAGACTAAGTAAACCAATTTTACTGCATTTCAGAGTTTCTCTAAATGTATATTTCATGGGCAAGGTTTATATAAACCCTCCAGAAAACATCACAAGCCTCCACATTCTTCCTTATCGTTTCCATCATATCACAACAACAAATACCGGTAACTGCCAATAATTCAAAGGCTCCTGGAATCAAACAAGCTTTGGCATCTGCTCAACTTCAGACAGGCGCTGAGTCGTGACTGGCAAGCTAAGCAGGAGAGCGGAAAGCTGACCGAAGGGAAGGTAAAGCCCAGCAGAGAACAGGAACTTCTAAGAATATGATGGCCCAACATTACTGGCCCTTGTCACCTCTCGGTCTCTACAACAGAGGAGGAATCCGAAGCAAAAACGTTTGCAAGCTCCCCCTTCTTAAGGACTTGCTGATTTCTGCCTTACTGTTAACTGATGACTGCACATCAGTTTCTGCTTGCTGACAAAGTGTTATTTGTTTATGAGAAATGGAGCAACCAAACTAAACTGGAGATCACACTTAGTTGAATCAGTGCTAGAGCTAACACCACTAAGCCAGCTGTCTGCAGATGTAAGGATAATGCCTGATGTGAAGAAACAAACCCAGGGTGGTAAATTAGTGGGTGGAGGTTTCTGCTCTACTTGTGCTAAAACTTATTATTAAACTAGATGCCCCTCTATACGTAGTTAAATGTCTACCAATTTAAAGGTAGACATTATGGGCTCCAGAAAACCCCAACAGTTGATCAAATAATTAGGGATTCACTCAAATATTCAACTGTTTGGATATTGTGTTGTTGTGTAAATATTGTGTTTTCAACTTCTGGATTGGGTACATGACATCTCTCTCACCTCTCAGAAGCGATGATCACCTTCAGGTCACCTAACTGTTTCTAATTAGTGACTTTGTCATCATCTATTAGCGACCTGTCAAACCTATTTAGTAAAATCTTGCCATAAAAGTGCCTAAGAAAAAAATCTTTAGACAATATTGCTTTGCTACTCGCACTGCTATCCTGCTGGGTTCTCTCCCTCCACAGCTACAGCTGCACCCACATGGAGGTAGTGCATGCCATGTCATGAAAAAAGGTTAAGATGTATCCTATTGCTTCCAACTTTGACTCTCACTGATCATTCCATCCATCTTCTTCCACTTATCCAATTCAGGGTCATGGCAGAGCCTATCCCAGCTGTCACAGGGCAAGAAGCAGGCTACACCCTGGACAGCTCGCCAGTCTGTTCAAGGGCTAACACAGAGACAAAACAACCCTTCACACTTGCAATCACACCTTTTGACAAGTCACAATCACCAATTAACCTAACATGCAGTCATATCTCTAGACTGTGGGAGGACGCCGGAGTACTTTGAGAGAACCCACACAGGGAGAAGGAGAACATGCAAACTCACGTTAACTACGTTAATTCAGAGTCTAGCCATAACCTCACAGATGTGAAAAAGAAATTCAAAAATTCCTCCACAATAATGAGATAGTTGCTGCAGGACAATGATATAACTGCAAAAAGACACAGGCACTGTGTCTTAACCTTGCTTTTATATATGACTATAACAAGACAACAACCAGTTGGCAACCAGTTGCGTCAAGTCCTCTATTGCAAAGAGACGTTGCAGACGAGTTATGCTCACTGGAGCAGACGGAGATCGACTGCAATGTGCAAGCAACCTGTCTGTTAAACCAGACAATTATAACATTTGCCAATCCACCTGTGAGTGATTGCAGTTAGTATGAGTTGGGCCAGGATTCTCTGGAGACAGGTTGCCTCCCACTAAGCGACCTTTGCAATTACCTTAAAAGCAATCGAGGTTGAAGGTGTTTCATGCTCAGTCTGTCAGAGATCAATTAGCTGCTGCAAGTACTTCGAATCGGTCACCAAATGTGCACAAGGAGGAGGTTGCGGTCCTATTTTAATTCTAGTGTGACTGAGCCATTAGCAACATTTCTACTTCTTTGGTTTGCCATTTAATGTCAATTTTTAAAGTATGAAAAACACAACTTTCATTATGCACTAAAAGCCTTGTTTGTTTTCTCAATTTGCCATTAACAATGTATAAGACAGGTTTGAGCATGGTTGATAAATACCTGCCGGTAATTACCTATTCGCTGTGCCTGAGTATAGCGGCGGCTTAAAATTTAACTTGATCTAACGGCACAACTTTATCAACAGAGGTATGCAAACATAGCAGTCAGTGACAGAAATGCACTAAAGCAGGTGAAAGCTTGTGACACTAGTATCAACCAGTCTTACTGTACAAAAGAACGAAGATAAAGCCTGATATTGTCTCACATGGGAATAGGCAACTTCCCTTAGGGGATAGTACAGTTAATCTTACACAATCAAAACATTCACACAGACTCCGCAACAAAAAAGCAAATACTGCCAGCAAGCACCAGCTAAATATAAACAGGGACGACTTTAAATGTTTCCGCTTCAAGCACATGTAAATGTCTTTCACATCATATCAGACAGGTTTGACACAGGTGTTTAATAAAGAGCTGGTACAGTGATGTGTTCTCCCTTTGTCTCATATTTGATGCAGTGTCCACAAGCACTGGTTATTAAATGTTCTGTGCAAACAGTATGTTTAACAGTTCCTATACATGTCAACTATATGTGTGTTTTAAAGGCTTTGGGTATTTTCTCATACACTTTTGTACAACTGACAATTTAGAAGTGATGGCTGCTTTTTTAAGATGCAATTCATAAGTAAAACAACTACGGCCTCAATAACACAGGCTTAGAGACCAGTCTGTGAACCCCTAGGGAAAAATGTGTTCTCTGACTGAATCACATGTGATTTATGGCAGTCACTGGGTGAAATTGGTTGCAAAGGGGCATACAGTGTGGAGCCTAAAACATTTTTCCTAGTGACTCAGGGATGGGGGATACATCACTGAATGGTCTCAATACCTGTGTGACTTAAGCATAAACAAGCATTAATGTAAGTCAATGAATGAATTGACAGAAAATTACTCAACAACCACCTTAATAAGAAATTTATCATATTAGCAGATATTAGTGGCTATGATATCCCACTGGACAGTAGGGCTGGGCGATATGGCCTAAAATTCATATCGCGATATAATTTGAAGCATGTGCGGTAACGATATATATCGCGATATATTCTTTTCTTCTGTATAACGTATTTTCCACACTATAAGGCACACTTAAAATCCTTTAATTTTTTCAAAAATCGAGAGTGTGCCTTATGTATGAATTCTGGTTGTGCAAAGTTTTTGACTTTCCCCATATTTCAAAAGTGCTTCATCTCTTTGCTATGACTCTCGGCATAATTTGAAGATGATAATGGTTGTAGTCACTGTGATGCTTTTGACCAAAACAGGCGTAGCTTGATGACATCATCAACATGTGCTATCGCGATAGAGCAGTATAGTCAAAATCTCTATCGTTGGCCAAATTTATATCGTTTCTATCGTATATCGTTTATATCGCCCACCCCTACTGGATAGCTCAGCATATTTGGATTTTTTCAGACACCCTTCCTGATTTATGGCCTTTTCAAGAGATTCATATCTACTCCCAGGACATAACCAGTGATCTTTTGCTTGTTAGGTGAGTGTGTAAACCCATACACTATGTATCCATTTAGATCAAATAAATAAAATGTATGACTTAATATAAACCTTTTATCTGTGGGTTTTGGATATTTGCTCACCTTCTGAATACACTTTAAGATGTTCAAAACTACAGTTTGGCTTTCACGATACGACAAAAAGCTGTAATTATGCGACAATGTTTAACAGTGCAACGATATATGTTGGCTATACAGATGCTATTACTTTCTGCTTTATTTGTAACGAAAAAAAAATACTATTTTGAACATTACAGCAACCATTAAAAAACCATGAAAGTTCCTATTCTATGTCAAGGAATGTTTTGCAGTGTTTTTAATCACATATTGTAAGATTTATTGGTCATCAATAACTTTAACACACATTTACAATATTCTCTTATATTTTAAACACTAAGTAAATAATCTGCAGGTAAAAAATATTGTTACAGCGATATATGCATGATGGTTAAATTCTGTGCTGATGCCAATGTTAAAATTTTGTTAATTTTGTTGTTTCTGTGTAATTTATTTCCTCTTTTGTACAAAGGAAACAAAGAAGCCTTCATTAAGATTAACTGTAAAGTTAACATCAGTGAACATTTAGGCATCACAAAACCGATGTGAAACACGTGGCCGTGATTATACATCAGTGGATCCCTACGAATACTGGTAGCTGTAGGAGTAGTTCAGCACAAACATCATGCTTCTCGGCCTCTCGGCCTCTCATGAACTCATGTTGGAGAGATTCACTGTACATCACTGAGACAGCCAACACACTGACAGAGCTCATACCTGGCAGCGCAGTGAATCAACCACCCCGCGGCTCTCTCTGCATGCCAACCACATATCCAGCTGACTCAAGACCGCACGCAACATGATAAAACGGACTCCTTTGAAGACTTTAAAGTATGCGTAGAAACCAATTTAAATGTTAAATAATAGCCAACAAAAACAAAAAGGCTCTAATCTGAAATCCCCACATATTCAGACTCTACAGGGAGGAATTGTGAGGTTTCTTGTCTGCTTGTGGACTCATAGTGACAACAACAAACATGGTGATGCAGCTCTTCTCTGCTGGAAGGAAAGGAAGGGCAGGGGGCTGCCTGCCTGTGTGATCCTCTGGCGCTGTGGGTGAGTACAATGGAAAATAGTCCCCATTGCTAATCCATGGCAGGCTAATTACAGCTTTGATCCCCTAAGCGTGTGCATCACTGTTGGTGGGTGGGAAGGAGGCAACACACTACTGGGCTCAATACCGTTATGGCAAAACTGGCTTGGCTCAAAGATGTCTCCATTTACTCACAAACGGTGCAGAGGTGGAACCAATATGCTGTCAAATCTTACATACACTATATTAATACAAAGGTCATAAGAGTCCTTAAACCATCAGCCAATAATTTTATGAGCATACAATCCTTCATCGAGCAAATCCACCAGCTTCACAATATGATCCAAAGTCACCGACAAGGTTACCATTTACTCCACTGAGCAGCACATGAAACCCAACTCCTGGAGACATGAGACACAGATTAAGTGGGTAACTGGAGTTTCTGTCTAAAATAGGCCGCTGCTCTGATGATAGCCTAGTCCCAAAACACATGGTGGTGGAAATACAGCAAGGGAGGAGGAGGACAGAGGAGGATGAAGGCTGAGGATGAGCAGCAGATAACTTGGAATTATCTAGAGCTTGAGCTCCACACCTTTGCTCATTATGCCATTAGTGTAATGGTGGCTTATTAGCCTAGACCAATATCACTCCAAGCAGTATCCTTTTAATTTACTGTTTGCTGTCTTGAGCCACAGCAAAATGTCAGTATGGAAGAAGGAGTGTAAAAAGTAAGACACAAACATGCTTAGCTTTATGATCACTTTGAAAAACCTCCACCATCTCCAGTTCATAACCTGTGCTGTTTTAAAGGAGGTTTTTGTGGGTTTTCAAGTGGCTTGCATTAGTTATCCCACTATCAATCAGGATCCCCCTCCCCATCTCAATGATGGCCATTTGATGTGTATTAATAAAGCATATTTAAATGTAGGTGCAGTTACACTAATACTGCTTGGTTGACACTCAGTTCCAAGGCACTTGGGTCAAAGCATACAAATAGACCTCAGCACCCAGTTTTGTTTTGTTTTTTTAAATCCAGCCTTACTTTAGTCATCTATTAAACAGCCCTAACCTCCATGAATGACGCTATATCAATAAAGTTTGATTAACTTATTGACTGATTAATTGATTGAGCAGCAGAGGCATGCATTAGGTGAATTAGCACAGCATTGTTTAAGTTATTTGTTCATACCTAAGCCATTCCAGCATGTAACTATAGGAATGCATCTATGACGGGACCTGAAATCACCTTGAAGCTGCTGCAAGTTTAAGGTTATTATGGTATAAATGCACACACATAAACAGACTGGCCATGCTAGCGTGTTTCTACACATGGGTTATTTATTCAGAAGCAACGAATCCGCCTTAAAAAAAGTTATAAATGCAGTCGAGAGTTTTAAACCTGGGACTTCCGCTTGTTGTTTTTTTTGGTTTGTTTTTTTTTTTAATAAAAATATCAAAATAAAACCGTTTGTTAAAAAAAAATGCTGCAACGTATTGTGCGATTCAACTACGTATAAATTTATGTTTGTATAAATTGCGGTGGATACATGTAGTTGGCGGGGTAATGTCACAACACAATCACTGTTTAACCTTAAACACTGAAGACACCGTGCAGTCCTAACGGTCACGCAGCTATGTTAGCCAGGTAGTTAACTGCTAGCAAACGGTTGCTCCGACACTGCCACGAAGCCTGAACCTGTACGCCAACGTTAGCTACCTTAGCTCGGCTCGAATGCTGTTAGCACGCCTGTTACAGTCAGCAGCTGTTGGACATCCTCGTTTTTCCATCAGTCGTGACCAGGCCGGGGCTGCTGACTGCTGCCAGCCTGGCTCCAGCCCAGAGCAATCTGCTGTGTGGTCCTTTTCCTAAAAGACACCCCGCAGACGTTGAAGCTTCCTTGCCGCGGTTTTACATCCACATCAACACAACAACTGTGCTGTGATGTTCCAACTCATCAGCAGCAGCAGCAGCCCCGGTCTGCGACTACCTGGAAAATCCTTCCTCTTGTAATAGTAAATTAAATACTCACTCGAACTGAAGCTGGTTATAGTGATGCTACACAGTGGCTCTTTTGGGGAATCGGGAACCGTGTTTGGTCAGAGCGGTCACCCAGGTCGTGTATCTTCCCTTCTTCAAATGGTCCCTCGCTCCGCCAGCAGTACCTCCGTATGATCTCTCCACACTGCAATGATGGTGCTGAGGTACAGCGAGACACGATTGGCCAGGCTGAGCGGAACTCAGTGAGCTTTGGTAAGCAGAAATCTCCGGCGACCTGCAGGGGGAGTAGCAGTGGTGCGTTCAAGCCCGTTGGAAAAGTTACAATCAATGGTTTAACACGCTCATATTGCCACAGATAGCCGTTATTTTATTTATTTATTTATTTTTTTAAATGTGTATGATTATCCCTTCAGAGTCTGAAACCCACCATAAGCCACTGAATCTGTTTAAGAAAGAAAAGATAAAAAGATTAAGATAAGAATTTAATATCCCGTTGTTACAGCAGTTAAAAAATTAAACCGAACAAATATATGAGATGTGATATCTTAAATAGCTGAATGGTATGCAGCTCAGTAAAACAATACAGCATGACAAAGCATATATCTAGAGAAGGTAAGACTATTGTGAAATCAGAATAAATACAGCTTAATAAATGTAGTAAAACCAGCATAGCAAATACATAACTTAAACAAATATTCAGAGCTTTGCTGTTTAATTTTTAATGAAGAATAATTTAAATTACATTAAATTAACTTTCAATTGTTACAATTTAAACATAATGTTACCAGACAATGTATGAATAATAAAGGGACTTATTATAGCATATTTGCCTCTGACACAGATTTGCCTCTGTGCAACAGGGCAAGCATGACTGTTTTGTTCCACAGTATGAGGGTCCACCTACCCCTTGCTGCAACACTCAGTGGGTGAAAGGTGTTAGACAGGAAGCTGTTTCTAAAGAGTTTATTTTTACAGAGTTCAGTCAGGCTTCTGGTTGAACCTCGAGAGATTTTACAGACAGAGAAGCAGGATTATCATCCGTAGTGGTTCAGTGTTTAACGTGAGGCTCAAATCTCTCAGCACACGACTATCCCAGCATGACACAGCATGATACACACAAAATCCAAAGAATGAACTAATGTCACTTTGTTGTGGAAAATGCAGTCATAGGCGTTCAAACGGGCAAAAAGATTATTTGCTAAGGGAAAAAGTCAGGTTATTGCAAATTATGATCCAGTTAAGTGATACATTTATATTTTTTCCAGCTTGTATGAGAAATTTATTTTCTCTCTGGTAAAAACAAAGAAACAATAAAACAAAACAAAACAAAAAAATCTATTGCAATGACAAATTCATATAGCACATTTAATTGTATGTAAAAATCAAAATGCTTAACATAGAAGCAAAAACACTTTACAGAGAGTTAAACACAGTTAAATTTAGGCCTGTGAGAAAAAACAAGGTTTTGAGTCTGTTTTTGGATTAGACAGAGTTGTAACTGACCTCAGCACCACAGCTATGCCTGATTTAGACTTCCGCGGGAAATCTGCATCATAACTTACAATGTAACCTCGAAATGTCCTTTAACCCTTCGCAGCAACCTTCTAAATGACATGAGGTGCACCTCCCAAGACATGTAACCCTATGTTGGGGTCGATGCAGCCGACAACGATTGAGTGGCGTGTGGAAGGTTGCAGCTGACAGTTAAAGGGGGTTTCGTCATAAGTTAGACTGTAAACTTTTCGCAGAAGTCAATCTTAACTGAAAACACCCTCACCGCATTTAGATCTAATTTTGTAACTGATGAACTAGGTTCTCTGTGAACCATATTCGTGTCCTGATTATTCCATATTTTTCAGTGCTTTTTAAAAAAAATCTGCAGACAGTATATTTTCTTTAGTGGCAGATGTCGAAAGTTTTACATGTGCAGGTCTAGGCACGGTGGCACATACCTCTGCAGTGAAGTATGTAAACAAAAAAAGTACGTCAACAA
>NW_005187410.1:2015947-2017833 GCF_000239375.1 Pundamilia nyererei | reverse complement strand
ATATATATATACTTCACTGCAGAGGTAGTTTTAAAGTAGAAAATCTCACACCGTGCAAAGGCAAAACAATAGCAATCTTGCACAATTTTGCAAGGTGCAAAACGTCCTACCCTAAGTAGTTTATGTACATTTCTGCTGTCACAGAGTAATTCCAGCACAAATTTAAGTAGGTATGACGGTCTGCCACCTAACTTTGCCCATCACATTATCACTAAATCTTAGCTGTTAAAATATGCTTCTAGCTGAGATTAACAAAGGTAGGACGATTTGCCACTAAATTTTAGCTGTTAGTATGCTTGTAGGTCACACTCACAAAGGTAGGATGGTTTGGCACTTAATTTTACCCGTCAGAGTATTTTTCTGGCTAATATTCACAAAAGTAGGACGGTTCGCTACTTCATTTCGTGTTGGGCGCATGCGCAGAAACAACGGGTAGGATGGTTTGTCAAGTAGGATGGATTCCCAGAACACCTCTCGTGCTTCCGCCATGACTTCATTTGTGGGTGTGGTCTACTATTTTTCTTTGCTTTCGCTTTACGTTGGATTAGACAGAGTGCGTTGCGCAGTTTTTGTAAAAGGACAGAATCAGGAATTACTTATATGGTAATATAAGTAATTACCATATTACCAGCGGATCCTCGCTGGTTTCGTTTTACGTTGGGGAGTATTTGGTAAATCCCCTTCCTCGCGTTTTTAGGCGGTGCGTCATTATATAGTTTTCCTTCTTCTGATTTGCTACGTGTTTGTTGCAGGACTCTTTTCGGTAAGGTCTCTCTATAATTTAATAACTATCCATTAGCAATGACTTATTATATTTTCACGACTTTTTGTGGATCTCAACATTGTGATTATTGTGACCCACAGGCTTTGACTATAATTCTTTATTAAGGGCTCATCTCCTCTTAAAGTTTTACCAAAGTCCACATGGCTGTTCCGGATCAATTTCAGCTACTTGCTATAAATGAAATCGCGGAAGCTCTCAGCAGCAATGAACGCAGTAGGCTCTTCTATTTATGTGAAAGCTTGGACACGGACCACAGTGTGGCTTGTATGAAGGAGATGCTCAGATCAAAAGTGACGCAGCATCAAAACGCTCACCTGTTTCTGGCAGAGCTCATGTGGCGTTTGGGGCGTTTGGATATCCTAAGGAAGGTGTGCAAAGTCAACAGGGATGACTTGGAGAGGACCAGACAAATGGTCCCACGTTTCAGGTAAGACATCCTTTAAGATGAGCTGATGAATTGTAAAGATTTGAAGAATCGAAGTTAACAGTGTTTGTTCCACTTACTGCAGAGTATTGATGACAGAACTAAGTGAGGAGCTGGACACTGAAGATTTGGACAGTATTAAATTCCTGTTAAGCTGCAAATTATCTCGTGAAAAGCTTGAGAAGACAAAGGTAAAAACAACAACAAAAACCCCAAATGAATGAGACATGATTTTGTTTTCACTCATTTTCAAATTTATGTGGGTGGGGATTTATTACTAACAGCATTAACATGGTAATTTTAATGTAATTTAAATTATTATTAACATGGTGCAGTCAACGATGGGACACCCCCCCCCCCCAAAAAAAGGCACCCGACCGGCCAGGACAGCGGCGACGGAAATCCGAGATCAGGGAAGGATCCAAGATGAAGCGGGACAGCACCCAGGAGCGCTCATCAGGACCGTAGCCAGCCCAGTCCACCAAATACTGGACCCCCTGACCCCGGGGACGGGAGTCCAAGATCCGCCGGACATCGTAGACAGGACCCCATCGACGAACCTGGGCGGGGGCGGGGCCCGGGAGGGGGGCGCCAGCGAGGAAGTGACGCGCCGTTTAAGCTGCGAGACGTGGAAAACCGGATGGACCTTCATGGCGGGCGGAAGCCGGAGACGGTAAG
>NW_005187410.1:1954215-2015927 GCF_000239375.1 Pundamilia nyererei | reverse complement strand
CCCCCCCCAAAAAAAAAAAATTTAAGTAATTAATTAATTTAAAAAAAACAAAAACATTTTAGACATTTTTGCCATTTCTTTTGTGTTACAGAGTTTTCTGGATATCATTGTTGAACTTGAAAAGCTGGATTCAGTCTCTCCAGAAAGACTTGACTTCGTAGAGGACTGCTTGACAAACATTGGCAGGATCGATCTAGTCAAAAAACTGACCACTTACAAGAATTCAGGTCAGTCTGTGTTTCCCTTTTCGCTTTATATACCGAAGGGCTTGAAATAGCATCGCCACGAGAAAGGTTTGTAACAGTTATGCAGTGAGAAGTGGGAAACACTTCCCTACTAGTTAAACAGAACTGGGTTAAGTTTTATGTTCCTCATCAGTATAGCATACCCGAAACTATCGATACTCACAATCACTCATAATTAATGCAAATATCTATTTCAGTATTTCAGAAACTGCTGATCTACTTGGATTTTCCCACGCCACCATCTCTAGGGTTTACAGAAAACGAAACAAAAACAAGAACTTATCCAGTGGGCGAAAATGCCATGTTGATCTCAGAGGTCAGAGGACAAGGGTCAGACTGCTTCAAGCTGATAGGAAGGCAACAGTAACCCAAATAACTACTCGTTACAACCAAGGTACCCAGATGAGCTCTGATTGCGCAACAGGTTGAAGCTTGAAGGAGATGGGCAACAGCAGCAGAACACCACACCAGGTGATTTCCATGGGTTCGCCAAAATTGGGCGACAGACGATCAGAAAAATGTGGTCTGGTCTGCCGAGTTTCACTTTCTGATGGTTCAGATGGTAGGGTCAAAATTTGGCTTAAATAATAAAAAAGCATGGATTTGGATCAATTGTGCTTTGCATTAATGGTTTGTGCTGTTGTTGGTGGTGGTGTAATGGTGTGGGAGATATTTTATTGGCACCACAGCCTACCTGAGTATTGTTGCGGATCATGTCCATCCCTTTATGACCACAGTGTGCCCATCTTCTGATGGCTGCTTCCAACAGGATAACGCGCCACACGACAAAGCTCGCATCGTCTCATACTGGTTTCTTGAACATGACGATGAGTTCACTGCAATCAAATGGCCCCCACAGTCACCAGATCTCAGTCTGATAGAGCACCTCTGGGATGTGGTTGAACGGGAGATTTTTCACATTGATGTGAAGTGTGACGCTATCACGTTGTCATGGACCAAAATCTCTGAGGAATGTTTTTCCTTCACCTTGTTGAATCTATGCCAATGAGAAGAATGGAGGCAGTTCTGAAAGCAAAAAGGCATCCTATCCAGTATTAGCAAGATGTACCTAATGATGTGGCTGGTGAGTGTAGTAAGCAAAGAATAGGAAGTTTATTACATTTTCCATACCAAAAACTCAGTATTAAGGGTAAACACCTTTTTTTAGTTTGTGACGACCTGTTCTGAATGTAGCCTTCCTTTGGCCCTTGTTCACCTGGGACTGGAACCCTTGACCCAAAACTGGATAAACAGCTAAGAAAAAGAATGGATGGATGGACTTTTTTTGTGACTGTGCTCTGTTATAATGTTCAACAACTTTGTTAAAAGATTATGATCATGAAAAAATGACATCCAAATGCATTTCAGTTTTATTTAACCCCTGCAACCACAGCAGTAGGGTAGATTCAATTTTCAGTACTAATTTAATGCTGTTTATTTAACGTGTTGGCTTGTTTCAAATGTAATAGGATAATTTTTCTTTAAACAGCGACAACAATAGAATAGCAAACACAGAGACATTATGTATGTATATATGCCTGTCTTTTACAGCTGGGGCACCCGAACAGCAGCTAAATTTGTCTCTGCAGCAACCCCGTAGAATTTCTGTGAGTGAGACACTTTGCAGATGTTAGTTCACATAATGTTTTCTCCACTAAAACCATAAAAATATCTCCTCTTTCGTTTCCTCTACAGCATGTCACACAAGAGCGCCGCATTGGTAAGTCTAGCAAAATACCACAGATGTGTAGCCTAAGACTATATTTTTAATCAAAATACCTTCTCATCCCCATGAGACTGATATCTAGTCTCGCAGGGGCTTTACAGCTGGAAACCCCCTGTTGGCCCTGGTGTTTACTTTCTTCTTCTGTTAACCATATCACTCTTTGTTTGCAGTAGAAGTGAGCCCACGATCAGGTGCCTGTCTAGAGCCGAGCTCTGAGGTGAGGATTCCCCTCCTTCTCTGAGTATTTTGATTATATTTTCAAGTGTCGAATGACTCAGTTGCATTTACGACATTTCCCCACAATCTCATTTGAATTTCAGAGTCAGCCAGATTGCTATAAATTTAACACTAATCCCAGAGGACACTGT
Source organism: Pundamilia nyererei (assembly GCF_000239375.1). Classification (NCBI taxonomy): domain Eukaryota; kingdom Metazoa; phylum Chordata; class Actinopteri; order Cichliformes; family Cichlidae; genus Pundamilia; species Pundamilia nyererei. The sequence continues at coordinate 2,013,588 of NW_005187410.1, read as the reverse complement.
GTGATCATAGACTGCGTGGGTAATGATGGAGGTGAGACACAAAGCACTTTGTACTTTTCTACTTAAACGGAAGTACCAAAATCACAGTGTAGAAATCCTTAATTAGAGGTATAGTCGTGCATTTATAATCCTGCTGGGGGAGAAAAATAAAAGGATGATCACCACATGCTGTAGTAGGTTTTAAAGCTGATGCATCATTGTGTACGCCGGATAAACCTACAGTTATACGCTTATCTGTATTCGATGTATTATTGGGTAGTTTCCAAACGAGGGACCAGCCCCATCCTAGAAAAATTCTTAATGGGAGAAGAACAAGAAAACTATTGTGCTACTCAGATTTGTATTTCTTTGGGAATTTATTTTATGTCTGCAGCTTTCGTGAAAAGGGAAGCTGATTTTACTTATTTGTGGTTTATTAACAGTTGTCAAAATGTAGCTATTTTAGAAGGCAGGGGAAATTCAAAAGGCTGTGAGCTTCTGAAAGAAAGAGCAATGTGTTGTATTTTATAAGCCTAACGTGTGTTTTATTGTAGCAGTATAATTATAAAAAGTCTGTTGTAACTACAGCTGAAACATAAATTTAGTGTAATTCAAAAACAAACAGTGTAGCACAGTAGCTCAAATTTAATTAAAAGTGCCTTACAGCTGCATATAACTGCGTAACAGGTTTTTACGTAGCAAGTTTTTGCTGTTAAAATGTGCATTTTAATCATTGTATTAAGATCATAAATGTGCACTTACCCTTTCAGTAGTTTTGGTTGCCACTGATCTGTGTTTTAAAAATGTAAAGCTACATTTGTCTTTTTAAATTATTGTCAAGGTGATGCTTAAATTCTCGTTTCATCTTTGCTCACTCCTTCAGAAAAATTGGAACAAACATTTAAGGCGCTTCGCTTCAGCGTGAATCTCCACCAGTATCTGAGTTCTGATGAGGTGTTTTCAGCTCTCGAAAATATTCTCGATAAGATGGAGAAACTCAGAAATGATAGCTTTGTGTGCTGCATCATTAGCCGTGGCACAGAAAGTCAACTTTTGGGCACAGATTCGACTGGCAATGGATTTTCTATCAACGAGGTCAGGCGTCTTTTCAATGCTAACAGATGCCCGTTGTTGGCGGGCAAGCCCAAACTTTTCTTCATCCAGAGATACAACGTACCTAAGTTGTCCCTGCGCCCCAGGATGAACCCGGACGATGGGCACCTCGAGACAGATGGCTGTGATGGGGCTGTCACAGCAGCTATTCCTATGGATGCAGATGTGTTCTGGAGTCACTGCTGGACAGATGAGTGTCAGCTGGAAGAAGAGGAACATAGCTCTGTGTATGTGAAGGCTCTGACAAATGCTTTAAACAAAGCCCAAAACAGGTATAAACACTATTTAACTTTACCTCATCATCATGGAAGTTTTCTTATAAGTTTCTTATAAGCTAAACTGTTATTTGTTTGTGCTCTTACAGGAAAATTAAGATTGATGATATTCAAATGGAGGTGAACAACGTCGTCTTTGAACACAGCAGAAGTAATCCTCAAGCCAGCTACCACCTTGATGTAAAACACACCCTGAGGAGAGATCTGTACTTACAATAAAGAATTTATTTACTTTTTATTTGCTAAACACCGTGAAGTATCTGGCACCAGTACTGGTGTTACAGATAGGCCTTAGAGTCACTGTGCCTCCTCAGCTGAATTGTGCTGATACCCTTATGTAACTAGATGTTAAATTCAGTTAGTGTGGGGACGAAAAAGTTAAACAGCCACACTGATAATTAGTTAAGGCAGCTCGAACTCAAGTTAATTATTTGCTTAGCAGTAACTTAGTGCTTTTGCAGCACTGAGGAGGCCACTGACTTTATAGCGGAGGCACCTGTTCAGGTCCTGTTTCCTTGTGATAAAAAAAATAGGACATTCATCAGCTTGCGCAGCTAAACTATACTTGTGGACTTCTTAATCTTTGAATGCAGGTGTCTCCATCCCAATGCCCCGGGTCTCCATAATCATGCACCTAGCCGTGAAGTCTGCCCTTACAAACATTTGTGGAAAAAATGGGTCATTCTAAAGAGCTCAGTGGTACGATTGGAAATGAAATTTTTAGGGACCAGAGCAGCTAAGCCATGCAGCGGCTGATCGGCTAAAGTCGTAGAGTGCAGTCGGGCTGAGGTATATAGTGCGTTAGAGTCACTACCACACTGCTGACTCATTAACTGCAGAGCTCATCGGGGATTAACTTCACAAACATAGCAGACATAGTTTGCTTTGAGAACACAATCAATTACACATAAATGACAGCATGAAGGCTTCTCTGTCTTTTTATTTCTGTTTTTCGCTTTATTTTATTTCATTTTTTTATGTAGCAAATGAGTCAAATGGCCCTCAATCAAGTTTGTTGCCCTTCCAGTTGTATACTACGGCTGACAGTGTCGGACACACAAGTATTGATGCAGCTCAGAACTTGCTCAAGAAGAACGTTTTTATTGCGTATATAGTGACACCTATTGGTCATATGTAGTCATGACATGTTATAAAACTTTAAATGTGTATTTATTGTTATTATTAACTTTAATTTTCACCCAGCGTGTTGGTGCATGTTTAATAATATATGTTGTGTTTCAACAGATTTATAATTTTAGCAGATAAATCAACTACAACAGTTCCCAACGTTAACTCCACAGGCAGCAACATTTTAAAATGTAAAGGTTTACCAAACAGGACGCCCAGTCATCCGGACTGTGATGAAAGTTACAGTGTATGGGGGGAAAGCAAAAAAAAGTAGGCTTAAATCTTAAAGATGACTTGCAATATTTATTTATACTCCATGCTGTACATTTGTGCATTTGTAACATTTTTTTTGTCTTGTTGAAAACAATCTGAGCTAATTTGTGCTTTAAATTATTATTTTTAAAATGTATGCAGAAACCTTGAAAATTTCTCTTAATGAAGGAAACACTATCATGCTTTTTTTAAGTACTTATATATATTTATGTATATGTAAATAGAATTCCCTCTAATTCATTTTGTAATTTTGTAATTTAACCCACTACTGTAGTTTGTTTTTGTCACCATGTAAGTACATTACAGTTTTTCGTTTGTTTTAAAATATGTATCTATGTTAGTGTGCTGCAGTGCAATTGGAAGGATGCTAACATAGTTGATACAAATTTAACATTTCATACAAAGATTTTTGTATGAATTGAAATGTTAAATTTGACATCCATAAGCTATTTTTCGCCTTTAATAAAAGTTAATTGTGTTGTATTTAATATTGCATCTGAAAAAACATGTTTGCATAGTCTATATGTGTTTTTTACTTTTATTTTTAACATTTTCTATCATATTATGACATGTTGTATTACAACAAGGTTAAAAGAAAAATTTAAATAATGACTGGTACAATGGTTAGATTTGAGCATCACTTGACCTTTTAGAAGTTCAACTCACCGAGGCCATGTAGTATTTTATTTCCCAAGAAACTCTGGAATCACAGAAAAGCAGTGACATCACATGTTATGTAAATGTAAATGCCCATGCCTCCACTTTGAACAAAGAGTTCTGCAAATAAAATAAATAGTCTACAAATCCAACCTTAAAGACCCCTCATTACGCTTTTTAAAGATTCTGCGCACAATTGCCATCAATGTGAAATTAACGCGTAATTATTTCTCTCTTTATGACATATGTTGACCTCTTTTTCACAGACACTGTGGTACTGTCCACTTTAGAACCTGCTGGGAGCATCAAAGTTGGATCTACTGGTCTCAGTAGCGTTGACAGGCACTACTGCAAGAAAATCACAAACCATGTGCAGCTGCACACTGCAGATTCTGTCTTCCAATATCAGTTATGCTACATGTAAAAAATGAAAGTATACATAAATATAGTGAAATATGCCGTGGTTCTGTAAAGGCGAAGTACAGCAGTAGGAAGTGAAGCTCTTGCAGGACTAGGTTTGATGATGCTGACCTCTCCAGGCTTCCAGCCTTGAGTGCTGCCATATGAACTTTGTTTACTGGAATAGTATGAAAAACGCTATGAAGCAATGATGAAACATTTTCTAGTTTAACAAACTATTTTTTAAAAATTAATTAAACATACTTTGAATGTCTATATGTGAATGTACAGAGGTATTTGAAGGTAAATGTACATATATGCACACAGGCACACAGAGAGAAAGACTACATACATAAATATTGTAGTATAAATATAAAACAATGGAACACAGATTATGTAGGTCTGTGAGTGTAATGGTGTCTGTGGCTGTGGTACAGGTATGTATAACTGTATATCTTTGTTGTATGCATATGAATGTGCAGGCATGAATGCACCTGTATGCGTATAGAAGCCATTGGCTGGCCATTTAAAAATGAGAGGAATGTTGCTGTCATAAGAAAGGAAGGAGAGATAAGATCATATAAGGTTATACTTCTTCCTGCTTCCTTTAGAGCCTAAAATGTCAGTTGGTTATACACAGACGAATAATATACAGTGTGTTTTGTTTTATTAAATGTCCACATCTATCTATATGTTACCTTATAATGCTTTATATGCCTTATAATATAATGCTTCTATAGCTGAAAGCCCACTTGAACCGTCAGTGATTTATTTCAAGAATTCCACTCCAGCTTCCACTTTTAGCTCAGTGCATTTCTAAGTGTAACATTTACATTTCTTTCAGCGCTTGAACTTGAATCTTTAAGCGCAGACACTTAAATCAAAACTTCAGCTCCCTTCAGCACGTGTTCCACCTCTTCACAAAGCTTCATCAAAATTAGCTGTTTTTTTGTTTGTTTTTTTATGTATGAAAAGAAAGACAACGTACGGAAATGAAACACAGTACAAAAGAAATCCAGTAAAGGTAAAGGTCATAATGTGTGCCACGAAACCGCTGGGTGACAGCAGGAGGCAGGCGAGCTGTACGCGGAGGAGCAGGCGGCGCACAAACATGCACCGTGCAAGCGCACGAGTGGGGGCCTCGTGAACGCGCACGGTTGGGGCTGCTGTTGCTATGATGCAATGGCGACTGCGCCGTGGGAAGCGAGCGAGGAGTTGAATGAGTTCCCTCCACAGTTGAGAACAGGCAGCCGCCGACAGTGCCGAGGAGGGACAGACTAGAGGCTGGGAGACGCTGGCAAGGCCCTGTCCCAACACCCTACATGGAAACACGGATCCAGGTGTGTCTGCTAGCCCCGCAGCTAGCCGTGTCATGACGTTTGGAGACATTTCTCACACATCTGTGCGACGTTGCAGCCACACGGGAGAGGAGGCACCAACACCCTATTTGCTCTGAGCCTGAACCAAGTGAGGTGAGGAGGGGCTGTTGTTGTTTCATTGATAATCTTCTGGGCTTGGTCGCATTGTCCTCTCCTCACCGGGCACCAGTGGATCCGTTCGCCCTTCGTGCTGGACCACCATGGCTGAGAGGAGCTCCACCGGGCTGCTGACGATGATGTTAGAGCCCACGCCGGCTCTCGCTATGACCCTGCCTGCTGAGGTCCGGGAGAAGCTGGCGGAGCTGGAACTGGAGCTGTCGGAGGGTAAGTTGCCAACAACATGTACACAAACTAGCACAGCGAGTGGCCCGGAGCGCGCTTTACGCATTATCCACGCGTGTGACAGCAATCAGAACCACCGCCCTTTTATCTGGGTTTTGTACTCGTGTTTGAAAATATGCCAGCATCACCAGAAAAAAACAATCCAAGGAATCTTGCATCAAACTGAACTTCTGCCTTAGTTTGGCTGGTGACTACTGCTCAGGGACGGGTCACATTAAACCAGACCGGACAGCGTTTTGTTTCCCTAATAATGAAGGCAGTGCCGAAGTTTTTAAATACCACACAGTTACGACTCCAAGTATTTGATCGGGTGGCTCTGTCCTAACAGATGCACCGACACACCCATGATACTGATATGTGAGAGCATAACACCAAAGGGTCTGAGGAAAGATTTGAAAAGGTGTAGAAAAAGTAAGTTACAAAGTCAGAGGCCTCACTTAACACCCTGACCCTAACAAGCTGGCCAATTTATTCAAATATGTGCCAATAAGTGTAATGAAGGGGAAAAGTAAGCATGTGGGTGATTTTGTTTTGTGGATATTGCTCCTTGTTCATTTGCTTGTTTGTTTTATTACTGTGCTTAAGTCGCACTTGTAGGCGTGTCTTCTGTTTGACGCTATATTAGTTCTTAATTATAAACCCAAGCAAAGAAAAAGTTAGAACAAGCTGAAATCTCATCATTTGCTCAATTATTTTGGTTTTATATTTTACTTTTAGGTGATTTTTTTTTATGAATCTTTTTTGTTTTTTAATCTTTTAGACCAATCATGATGGTTTTCGGTCTTTGTTGGTTGCTTGCAAATACTTATAAAAGTTAAGGTTTCTGCAGCACAGACTGTAACAGTTATAATAGTCTCCAATAAGAAGGTAGTAATGAGTTTTTATTGGCGGTTATATCCATAAAAATTTAATTTCACTACTAGTGAAGCGAGTTAAAGAAATTTTAAATGTTGCAGTTTGAAATTCGCTTGATATTTTCTGTAAACAGCTCCTAAACTTCCTCATATTTGGTGATCATTACACTGAAGCATTGGCACGTAGCTCGGCACTGAGTAAATAAAGATGGGCTTATATTCATGTGCAGTGCTTTTGATGAAAAAGACTCTTGTTCTCACCAACAGTTTCCATTGTTTCCTGTTAATTCAATGAGACTCATTGTTGAACTCCACTTCTTTATTTCTCACGTGGCGAAATTAGCCGAGCTGCAGCAAAGTCTGACTAATTAATGACCTACTTCAAGTCTGATTAGATTTGGAATTTGACCCCAGGGTGGGACCTCTTTTCCCATCAACTCTGGAGAAGATGTTAACTCTATAAACTTGAAAAAAAAAATGGCGTGAAGTAAAAGAAAACCCACTGATCAGAAAGTCAAAAGTCAAAATCTGGACTGAGTCTTCTCTTCCTGTGTGTTGTGCAGCAGCATCACGCCGGGTTCAGGAGTACACCCGAGGTGCGTGCTTTGATAAGCACATTAACTGCGACCCAAACCCTCTAATGGGATAGACATGTTTTCAGGAGCAGCCACCAAACTAATCTATATCTGTCCAGTTTCCTCTTCCTGCTCTCCAAATGTCACATCCTGCCATGTTGAAGCTCTGATAGCTCTATCTCCTCTAGCTTCTCTTCCACTGATACACGCTGTTGTCTCTCCCGCTCCCCCCACCCGCTCGGTCTCACTTTCTCTCCTCACCTCTGTATTTTCTCTATTTTCTCTCACATCAAAGAAAAGGGAATGTCATTTATTTTCCCCTTCTCTCTGCATATCCCTGTGTGCTGCTGTGAACTTTTCACCTTGTGATGTTGCTCCTCAGTCACCTCCCCTCTGCCATCCTGGCCCAGGGCTCAGTAAATGACTCATTTTATGAGAAGTTGATGAGAACTTGAGAGTCGCACAGGTTTTCTATCCTGTTCATTGAGCTCTTCTCTCTGGGACTTCACATGAGGCACGTCTATGTCTGTTGGCGAGACGCATCTTGATGTTTTGTTTTGGGTTTTTTTACCATGCACGAGAGTGCCAACAGTTGTGTGTGTCCTTGTGAGTGAGAGGGAGCACTAGCATTGTATAATTCATGAAGCTGAATAGATGCGTCATTTATGTTTTCTTAAGCAGTTTGTCTGCAGCTAGCTGTTTGGATAGCATGAGATGATATTCCAGTGTCAGCATCTTAGGCCTGCTGATGTGTGAAATAAACAATCTGTGCACTCTGATTGGGCTTATAATAAAAACTGTTTTCTCCAGAGATGCATTGATTCTCGTATTTTCAAATCTTGTATTTGGATCACAGTGAGTACGTGTTCAGAAATGCTTGATTTCACTCTGCTGGTGTCCTCAGCCGATTTTGTTTTTCATGGAAAATGTCGCCTAAGTAACTCTTTCTCTGTCCCTTTAATATTGCGAATATGCAGCGTACTTCAGCGATGTTTCCTTATTCAAAAGGCCCATATATTTTAATAATTGGAAAATGCTCTGCAGTGCAGACTTGAGGCTTCTCCGCTGGAGCAGGATAAGTGAGCACACTGACTTACTTAAACTCTGGATAAAATGTGAAAGTGGTTTAAAGTCAGTAAAAGTGCGATTCTTAGCATTCCTCCATGAAATTCATGACTAAACCAGTGACATTCAAAGCTTAAAGCATCTCCAGCAATATAGCTACTGGTAGCCAGATGTTGGTGCTTTAAAGCCAGATCCATTCTGGTTGCTGCTATTTCTGCTCTTTCTCTCATGTAGACCTCAGACAGATACACGGGAGTCACATCTGGATATTTTCCACAGTTGTTCTATCCCAAGTGTGGCAACAGCAGGGAATAGTCTGATCTTGACGTGTTTTTGAGGGAGCTGCCCGGTTAGAGTGCAGTGGAGGCATCATACACGGCGCCCACACGCTTGCTGTCTATATAACAGAACGCTTACCCCTTCCTTTCTCATGTGGGCTCTTTTGGCTATCACAGAATTCGTAGCAGCGAGAGAAGTTCAGCTAATGTGTTCTCTGAAAAGTTCAGGCTTCATTGCGTGTGTGAAAACGGCTCTAGAGATAAGTGTGGTGTCATCAGACTTTCCAACTTTCATCAAACTTGCAGTACGAAGCTGATTGAGAAACTGTGTTTTGTTTTCGGCCTTCAGTCTTTATGTAGGCTGGCTTTGTGAGACACGTAGCTTTTTCAAAAGTGCTGCTTCTCCTCCCACCAAATTCTACACATCATTAAAACGGACCTGTGTTGTTTCTCCGCTGATCTGGATGCAGATCAGTGGCCAAGAGATGGGGCTTAAAGGAGGGCAAGAAGACGAATGATCCCCATTATCTCCTGCAGGGAGGAAAGAGGGAGAAAGACGTGTCTGCTGAGTAATTCATAGGGTCACTCTATCATTCCCTGCTTTTCTGCCCTCCTCCTCTCTTTGCTCTCTAAACCCTCTGATTACGAAGTCTTTTTTAGTCCAGTGCTTGCTGGTGTTTGCTGGGAAACTGCCAAACTCTTGGTTGGTCATTGTGCTTTCCTTGCCTGCTCCCTTTCAGTAAACATTTACAGACGTGCGTGGCAAGTTTTGCTGGTAGTTTAAATGTCGTCTTGCTTCTTTTATAAGTGTTTAGACTCATTGAAACCTTTGTAGAAGTTTTGAGGTGTTTGGAAGATCCAGCAGCACAAGTGTGGCTAATGCTTTCTGCAAACACAATTTTAAAAAAGTGCTTATCACAGTTCAGCAAGCCATGGTTTTCTTTTAATTTGTTCTACTTTTTTACCTATATTCTAGTTTCAGTCGCTGTCCTGACCCAATTACCCCTGAAGATCATTAAAGATTAACGATTTATCCAGTCATTTAGATAAGAGGAAACTTTAGTCTCGCAGGTAAAGAGGTGATCAGGCACTGCCCTGTCAAGTAGTAAAGAAGTAATGAGATGGTGACGATTAAGCTCACACTTGCCTGTCAACCTCTGGCACAAGCAAAGGCTTGCTGGTGTAATGACGAGTTGTTTGCATCGAATCGCTGCTAATGGATAAAAACCTTTACTTTGTCACCATTCCCTCCCTCAAAATATGCCTTAATGAAAGGCTGCACAATTAATCAATTTCAATTTTGCATCTCTACAGTCTCATTTTTACCTGACAATTCTGCCACTTGTGCTGCAGAGCGGGGATGCACTGCGTCAAAACAAGCAGCAGTAAATTCTCCCTAAACAGTAATGGCAAGACCGCATTACAGCACTTGACAGAGTGGAAACGGCCAGAGAGGACAGAGACGAAACAAATGTGTCTGCGATGGAGAACAAAACGAGCCACAGAAAGTTGCTGTTGTGAGAGATTTTTCCAATTTCCCCGAGGATTGTAGCCGTCAAAAGCACACATTGTAACTACACTGAGATACATGTTAGAAGGAAACTAGCTGAGAGTTGGTCATTTGGGACGGGCTCCAGCCTCCGTCTGCAACTCTCACTCGGATAAGTGGTTAAGGAAATGGACGGATGGATTACAGTTATGGCTTCCGGAATTTATGAAACGCTAAAAATGAGATAAAACAATTATTTTCTGCATTTTTTTTTTTTGCAGCGGTTTCATCTTTCTCTAAACACCCCCTCAAACTATCTCCCCTACTGGCTGTGGTAGGTTTAATTTAGCTTGAGACAACGAGACAGGACGAGAAGTCCAGTAAGGAGCAAAATCGCAGTAACCGTGATCCCAATATGGAGCAAAATAATTGCGACGAGCATTTTTTATTTTTTGCCATAATTGGGCAGCTCTACAGTAGCATACCATGAGGCGTCTGAATCGATCGTGGTCAAAAGCCTGGATACTTGGTGTGGAGAGTGAGTAGCTTTGGTGGCCAGCGCTTTTGTAAAACAGAACCTCTTTGGAAAGCATGAGTGTACAGGAAACCCCTGTGAGCTGGCTCTGAGGTTTTGTTAACGAAAGACCACTCACTGAGGGGTGAGCCCACTTAATTCTCCTGAGTCACGGCTTACTGTGGTCACTTGTGGTCCCGCCGCCCGACTCATGAAGAAAGAAACATGGAGTTCAGCCTATTGTTGAGCAGAACCAAACATCAGATAAATATGGGATCACGCTGTATGCTAAGAGCTTCGAGAACATGTAGGATTTGGGGCGATTAGAGGGCTTTGTACACGGTTCCCAGTTTGCTCTGTAATAGGATCCAAAGGAGAAAAATGTTGAGCTTTGGAGTGATCTAGCAGGTTGCGGTAGCTGCTCCAAAGTCCAGCTCGCGGATGGAGAGGCAGCTTTGCTTTAGCTGTGCCCCTGCTGTGGTGGAGCGTGGAACGTGGTGGGTCATAAATATTTCACGGGTGTGCCTCAGAGCACAGCAGAGCTTCGGATTCTCCCGCTGCTCTTATGTACAGACCCCTCTGCTTATGCCAGTCTGTTTGCTCTCGGCTTGTGTCTCTGAATGCTTTGTCGAGGTGGTCCTTTCTATTTATGGGATGCAAAACCACATAGCTGTGTTTTTCATTTAAACCAGCAATGATCCACAGAAGCAGCTATTGTCATACCAGTCTGCTTTGTTCCTCTCTACTGTAGGTCCTTTTTAATTTTTTTATTTTTTTAAAATACGTCTCAACATCCTGACTCTTGTCTTTTATGGGAGTTCTGAATATTTAATAGATGTAGTGTGTGAATGTAATATCTAAAATATGACCTTTTCCTCCACTTGTTTTTTCAGCTGTGGATGAGTGTACATTGTTACATTTTCAACAGCTCTGTAATCTTGGTGTCACTCTGTGTTAGAGTTATAATGCTTTCAGTTTCTGTAAGTGCAACTGATGTTTATTAATAACAGTCAGTACAATTTTAATACATGTTAATATTGTGACGTTTTACCATTCTTTTAAATTCCCTGCTGTTTTGCATCTCCGTGGAAGGATTGTGACAGATTTTGTCTTAGATGGATTTTAAAGTTTGTTCTCAGATAACACACAAGTGCTTCTCGCTCTGTCTCTGAATGCATTCAGCAAATATCTCAGTGAGACATTTGATTCTGGTAATGGATTTAACCATAAAATGACACACACTTACTGGTGCTGTCTCAACAGTGTTTTATTGCTTGCGGTTGAAACTCATGGCAGAAAGTGCTGATTTTGGTCACGCTGTGAAACCCATCTTCTGTATGGAGCTCTCAACATACAGCAGCGTCCAATGCATGTTGCGATTAAGATCAAATGACTGTAGACTTGTTTTAATTAACATAAAACTAAATTGATGAGTGTTTTTTTTTTTTTTTTGCAGTTTTATAGAAACGTTACGCTTAATCAGAGATTAAGTGCCAATCAGCAGCCGAAATGAGAAGCAAATGAGCCCATTTAGTTGTTGCATTGGCACATGGGCACAGTTAAGGCTCATGAAGGTTTAACTGTAGTGTGGCATGCATGTCTGCTTGCTATTGTTGCAACGAATTATGTAAGTGTACTTGTCGTATTCAGCACTCTGGTATGATGAAGCAGTGACCTTGATTATATCTGCAGTGCACTGTGGATTGTGGATTGTTTAACATTTTGCATGCATAAGTTATGGGGTGGACTAACACCTATTTTAATCCAAAAATGCTATTTTAAGTGTATTTGTAATCATATTTAATTGTATAGGTTTTTCTTTCCCAGTGACAGTGGCAATGCAAAGAATAGTTCTTTCTCCATTCATCCATTCATTTAGAAAGCTCGGATAGCTGACTGGAGGCATTACTAAGATGACTGATGAGCCTTGGTTCCACAAGGACTTTCTAGCATTTCTTGTGGGTATATGTCAGATTACGAAGCCAAAAAAGTTAATTAAAGAGCCGAAATCATTGGACCTTTGCACTGGTCAGGGCTCATTAATTATTATAAAGTAGAGGCTGTGCTATACTTACATTGGTAAATGCTGGCAGCTCACCTGGCTGCTACTGCATGTGCTGCATACAGTCTAATGTATGTTTCCCTGTGTTTTTATGTTAGCTTGAGTGTCCTGCTTTTGTGCTCTCTTGTATATCGCGTCTCTGTGCACTAAGATCATTGGGGGTTTTGGGTTGTTTTTTTTCTGTCTAATTCCACTACCTACATAGCTGTGTGCAATGGTGCCAGCTTCCAGCTATGACACCATCCTGCCTATAGCTTCCACTGAGCTCTGTAGTCTGCTAAGAAGCGCTGCTCACTGTTAAAATACGAATAGATATAAAGGTGTGTTCTTTTTCTTTTTTTTTGCAGCTCAAGTTCAGAATGGCTTCCTTTGTTTGATGTGTGGCAGATATTGTGTCTTTGGTGCTATCGGTGACTCAGTGTATGTGTCCTTGCTGCTGAAGAAATGGCATGTGCAATAGAAAGCATGGCTGTGCGGCAGGCACTGGTGCCAGGGAGATCTGCTGACCAAACAAGCCGCATGCCTTACTTCAAGGACACGTTGCAATTTTCACGCTCTGTCCACTGGATTCTTCTGCCCCAAAAGGCTTTCGTTATGCCTCAATCAGCTTTCTGGTGTAAATTCTTTCCTGCCAGTTCACCTGTCTGTATGTGGGTGTGCTTGATTCCTGCCAAAGGCACGGCTTCACATTAGGGGTAGAAACCAGCTCAGGACAGAAAGTGGGATAATTGCAGCGTGTTCTCATCGGGTGGCTTTTATCTCCCTAAATGCTGTAAATTAAACCTCCAAAAGATAATGAATTTTCCCTCCACAAGAACACAGTGTCCACAACACTTTTACTGCAGTGTTTTCTAAGTGCAAAGTGAATTGCTTGCAGAGTATTGAAGGGTGTGCAGGCGTGAGGTTAGTGAGCTGTGCCGAAAGCCTTCCCACTGTACAAAGTTATTCAGAGCCCAAGGTGAAATCATCAGTTCATCCACACAGCCTTTCATCACTCTTGCTGTTTTATTTGATCAGAATTCTTCGTGCTTAATATTTGACTTCTGCATTTGCAGCTGAATATATTCACAACACGTTTCCAGACATCAGAGCTGTACTTACCCGTGCACCCTTTCATGCATTGATTCATTGTGTAACATCGGCTGCTTCTGTTAAAATCTTCTGACACAGCGTCAACACCACTACATCTCATCCACTGCACTCATTAATGCCTTTATGAAGATGTAAGCTAATAAGTAGAGTATTTCAGGTGATATTTTATTCACAGGATAATAAGGAGTGGAACTGTCTTGTGTGGAAGCACCTTTTCTTTTGTGATTGTTTTAAGTCAGCCAGTGTTTAAAATTCCACGTTCAAGTAAAATGTGTGATGCTAATTCACTCCAGAGATGCGTCTGGTCAGCGCTGTCGGCACATACCAGCTTCTTTTGAGTCTTTCTGGTCGGGAGCCTGCAGAGCTCAACCTACATAGCATGACGGCACCATGTGGCGTCTGCTGAACCCGGCCAGACGGCGATCAGACGTCAGTAACAGTAAAGAGGAAGGATGATAAGGACCGCATGTGCTGTTGAGAAAATGTCAAATTTTGATTCTGGGGCTGTTTGTTGCAGAGATTGATGCCCAATTAGATTGCGCTGATAATAGTTTGGGATGGATTCCAAAAAAACCCCACTTTGATGTTGGAATAAAAGCTAATGAGAGCTTTCTGAAAAGTCAAAAAACAAACTCTGATTTTTCTTTTCTCGCTGTTCAGTCAATGTCTAGACCCACTCAGGTGTGATACGCTGATCAAAGACAAACACAGCCCTTTGTAGCTGCATTGTGAGCCTTCCTGGTGAAAAACAAACATACAGAAAATGCCGGGAATGTGCTGTGACCTATCAACTTAACCATGAGGAGAGGGCTTAACAAATCCCCTGACCACTGCTGGAGGGCACAGCTGCATACAGCAAAAGAGAAGGCTAGCATAGCAGATTGTCCCAGCCTTTTACAAGAACAAGGCTGGTTACCCCCTCGTCTTTTCCTCATTCCCTTAGGTGTCCCTGTGGAATATAAGAGGGAAGTAACACACAAGAAACAAGCCAGCTTGTTTCATTTCTTTTTTTATTGTTGGGGCTAAAGGCAAGCTTCTTTTTTTTCTTCTTTTAGGTGTAAAACTTAACTTGGCAGACTCGACTCACATACCAGAAAATGTGTTTTCAGCCTGTTCGCTCCGAACAGGCAGACAGTTTTAGGTGAGCTGTGCTTCTGTTTCTCTCCAGAGACTTCTCAGCACGTAACTTTAGCCAGAAAGAAAGCAGGGATGTAAAGCGAAGGCAAGTCAGGACTGCATTTAAAGCTCCTAAGGCATAACCGAGAAAATATGGGGACTCCTTCTGCATTTGATAATTACCGACTAGTGTCTAAAAGCAAAAGGCTGTAAATCAACTCAATAAAATCCAAGTTATTTATTTTTTTATGAGACTTTCTTTTTTTTGGCTGAAAGTTGTAATTGCTGCATTTCATCACATGGTATGTAATATCTGCTGCACAGACTCTTAAAAATAAAAACAAACAATACAATTACACTACGGCTGCTGTGGGACATGTTGTTTGAACTTAGCAGCCTGGTGCCGTTATCGAAGGTTTTATCCAACTGTAGGATAAATAATTTAATGAGCACTTGTAGCGTTATGATGTCCACATTTTAATCTGTTGTTTACCATGTTTTCAAGTTGTAGCATGTAAACGGGGACGGGTCTGAAGTATATTCTTTTACGAGCTAGTGCATCTTTAGTTCACTTAAAGCACCTAAAGCAAATTTGGCATTGAAATAAAAGTTTCCCATCCAGTCAGACAGATTCTGTACTGTGACAGTGTGGGGGCACAGCTGAAGTGGCTGTCAAAACGTTAAAAATGTGAGGCAGATATTTGCCAAATGCTGATAACGCCTCTTCAGATAGGACAAGGAAAATCACATGAGATTGTAATAAAAGCCCTGGGGCTACCCGACTCTTTTGTAAAGGAAAACAAAGGCAAACTCAAGGTTTTCACAGGGCTTAGGTGCTGTCAGGATCTTGGGGTTAAAATAATTGAAAATACTTGTCAGTTTTTTTTTCCTTTTTTTCACATTTTAATTATTTAAAAAACAATTTTAAAAAGCTCTGACACTTTTTGTGCTTGTGGATAAATTCTGTTAATCTCACAAAGTAACATGTTTGAGATTTTCACAGTATTTTTTGTCCTGTCTCCCTCCACTCACCCTGAACTGCAGGAGGTTTCTTCCTGTTAAAATGAGTTTTGGAGAACAAAGAGTTTTTCTTGTAATTTAAAGCTCATTGAGGTGGCCGTTGTTGTGATTTAGTAATATATGAATAAAATTGAACTGAAGATGTAAATATACATCAACGCAACATTTGAACCATCAACCTAACAATTTGTTTTGAGACATGGACAGATTTCTTCTGGGGTTGCCTGATTGTGTCTGACACCAGACAAGAACTTGCTTCTTCATGCTTTGGTGAATTGCAGGATCGGCCTTCTTAAGGACATATATGCATCTTTAATGTGGGTTTGGAGGCTGGAGCAAAGCCTGTGACTTCGTTGTCCTTCTGGAGCTGTACTGGGGATACACTTCTGCCATTGGGAAGGGCGTTTCCATGGGGGTTTTGTTTTTGGTTTGCCACATGTTTAACTGTGTCAAAGTAATCTCCATATACCATTATTTTGTAACAGAATAGGTTTTTGTAAAAAAACAAAAAAAAAAGTTAAAATAAACCCCAAAAACATCAAATTTGAACCTTAGCGAACCTATAACAAGCTTACAAGTAGTTACAATAGTAACCCATCTACATTACAAGCGTTTAAGATTGACCATATTCCTCTTTCCATATGAACTGGTGACAGACACGAGTCTGAACCAAAGGGAACATTTCTGGATTTATAAATCACAGACCACTAAATACTCCCGTTCCCCACCCGCCCTTTGCTTTTTCTATTTCCTTTTTTTTTTTTTTAAATAAACCTTATTTGCCTTTGCATTCCTGTTGTCTGTGGCTGCTGCTGCTGTGTGCATGATGAATGTTTTGGGCTTGGTATTGATATTTTCTGGGCTCCTGCATGTGTCCAGGTTTTGAAGATTGGTGGAGCTTCACAGGTGGAATATTCCCCTCTCACTCTAAGTGGAAGCTTTCCACAAGGTCCTTGCTGGAACACCTTTATAAAAGATCCAGTGAACTCTAATAAACCCTATTTCACTGCCTGATAAAGGGTTGTGTGCCGAAACACTTTTTTTTAAAGGTTAAACTTGACCATGCTGTGAGAATAAACTTTATATGAAAAGCAAGTGCCTTGGAGTTCTTTGATGATTTAAGCTTGAAATATCTGTAGTTGTGAAATAGGCTACATTATTTATATGCTGTCTCTGTCTGCTAACGTTGTTGTTTACAGGATTTACTCCCTGCCAGAAAAACTATGCATCATTTATCTCTTTTTGTTGTCGTTGACACTTACCTTATTGATGGTGTACAACTTGTTATACAAGTCGCCTGCTGTATGAGTTAACTGCACAGAGATATGTTAGATAGTGAGTGTCTATCACATAGCAATCGCACATTCATTAAATCGCTGATTGACAGCTCATTAAAGCCACCTCTTTGTGTATCTATGTGTGTGTCTGCGTTTGTGCACACAAAACATTCGATCTGATATGTCGCTCAAATACCTTTTTACATTGATTCGGCTTATCGTGCTCCACAAAAGCACTAGAAGGTGTTTAAAAAGGTAAGATATTATCCAAGTTGTCTGACTGGTGCTGTAACGCTCTGCTCCCCACAAATAGAAACTTTTAAATCTGGCTTAACTTTTAGTTTTCAAACCTTATTGTCATCGCTTTGGTTATTTTGACCAGTAGAAATGAAAGCCGCAGCCACTAACATACAGCCTAAGTTATAAGAAGCTGAAAGGATAATGATTAGGTAATGACATAATAATAATAATAGTAATAACACTAATCGTGATGTTGCGATGGGTTAAAAAGCAATAGGGACATCTTCCCTGCTGCTGAATTAACTGACACAACCATGTGCTGCAAGCCAAACACGTCTCAGAGAGAGTCTGAGATGATGAGAGTTTTAACTCCACGTTTAAACCTCTAAATATCAGCTTCCTGTGTTAAACACACCTCAGCTTTGAAATAACACAATAAAAGGTTGTGATAGTCAGGAACAAAACCTCTCTCCCGCCTCTTGAAAACTTCTAAAGATGAGCCAGCAAACGGTTTCTTGATCAAAGGGGAGGTGCAGCATCTTACTAAGTCCATGTTTGGCATTGTATCAACTGGGCTTATCTATGTAGTAACTGTATGTCTTTGTAACTAAACAGTAGTTTTCCTGTAAATTTGCTGGGCTTTTAAAGTTAAAAAAAAAAAAAAAGTCAGCTAGGACTTATTATCAAAGGAGGTTGTGTGCAATCTCCATTCCTGAGTAATGATGTATGAATTTGGTCTCATTCTCTGCAAGTTCAAAGTCTAAACTAATCAGTGTGATACTTTCTCTGCCACTAACAGATGTTCTACTGATACTGCGCTCACAGTGGAGCGCGGGGTTGAGGTGTTTTACTCCGAAGAACCTTTCCAAGCTAATGAATACATTTAAAATGAGCAGAACTCAGGAAACTCTTTGTCCGTACTGAGATCATATCAGTATAGGTGCCAATGTGCGGCGGTGTGGTGTCTGGCTGCTCTCATGAAATCAAACATTTGGTGTTTGGAGTTTTGGCGATTGCCGCCACGCCCTGAAAATATTGAATAACCTCCTCGGTGTTACGTGTGGAATCCCAGGCACTTTGGGGTGAACAATGGCACGGATACAACTTTAAGCTGACTCGTAATCTAATATAACACACACATATGCACACACGTCATTGCTCACAACATTCCTGACATAGAGGTCTCAGTCCTCAGTAGACTGTGGGTAATGCTCACGGCTGCCGTCCTATAACAAGTTTGTGCAACTCGCCCCGCGATGACAGGTGAAGCTCAGTTGTTACATTTTGATTCTCATATGTCTGGTCACCATTAACGGCGCTCCCTCTGCTTTGTCTGCTTTGACTGTTGGCCAAGAAACTAATTACACAACCCCATATAAGGCACCCCGATTCCCCTCTCTTTTACAGCTGCAGTTTACTTGTCTATTATTGAAATTTTTAGCTGTGTGCTCTCAGATGCTGCACAGATGTCGTGCTTGCTAGACATTACACGTACTTACATCAGTACCTTTTACCCAATCAAGCTTTGTAACGAACATGTTGCTGCATTGCACGTTTTTTTTCTGTAGTTTTTTTTTTTGTGTGCTTTAAAGCTCCTTAAATCCTTGTCTTAACTTCTCTAAGTCATAAGAATCAAACAGGTGTTGGATTAGCTATTTCACATCGTTGGCTTTATTCTGTCTTCCATTAGCAAAGCGAATCTTAAGTCTCCGCTGCCAACAAGTGGCGGATATCTGCTGGCAGGCTCTGCTTGTATGTGAAGCCCCTGACGACACGCTTTGTCTGCAGCCTCCATTTGTGCGGTATGTGAGCGAGTAAGCCATATGACCTGAAAATCAGACAGCTAACCCATGACAGAATTGCTGCTGCTGCTGCTTCCTTGTCCCCTCCTTGTTATCTAATTTGATAAGTCAAACTAAATTTGATTTTACTGCTGTGAGGCTGGGTCTATATTTAGCCAGCGGGACATTAAATCATACTACTCTTGCAACCAGGTGATTTTACTTGATGCAGAAAGAGTATCTATAGTATTTATAGTCAATACGTGAACCTTTATTTAGTTTTCAGTATTTCTTTTAAAAAATGTGGTTTACTCTTACTTAGTTTCCAGAGTGGGTCTTCTGGTTTCAACGTTTTGTTTCGGAACAAAGGGGGAATTTCTGGTGGTTATCAGAGGGAAATTTTAAGAAGTTCAGAATAGGTATTACATTACAAACCCAGCATTTTCTTTGAAGGCAGCTGACTCAGTCGTGTAGGCATCACTGTCTCTATAGTTTTACTTACATTTCACCAGTCTAGTTTTTATTTTTATCCCAGACTGGAAAACAACAACTTCTTCCAAACCTAGTTTTAGTTAACTCGAGACACATTTCTGCACAGCTGCCATCCAAACGGGGGGAATTTACACCACAAAGGTCTGCTTCAGTGGGAAGATGCCAACTATATTGCTGATGAATTATGCAGTTCCTGCTGGTTCTCAACTTGTGCACCTCCTCAAGTTATCCCTTTAACAGTTCCGCTTTTTTATTGTAAATAAAAAAAAAAAAAAGTTTTGCCCCTTTCTGTGTTGTGTACTGTAAGCAGTTATAGAAATTCAGTAATCGTCATACTGACCAAGCTACTGAAAATGTCTGAAAATGTGGAAGAAGTCACTGAGGGAAGATGATTTCTATTTAAAGGTGACCTTTAATTCCAGACATGCAGTTTGGTCTGGTTTTCTGGCCTTAAATCCACTCCATCCAAGTTGAATCTATAAAGAGAGTTGTATTTTCATGTCTGCGTTCAAACAGTCAACTGGAAAAAAAGAGAAGCGAGGAAAATCGCAAGACCTGCATTTACATTTTCCCTATACAGAAAGGACCCAGTGAAAAAGTGCATTTGGTATTGTATTGCATCTGAACTGTAATATTAGTACTCTTAATAACAATGCATGCTCATACTAAACATGGCCAAAGTTTCAAATATTTAAGTCAGCATATATGAGGCACAAGTTCTAGCTTACAGCTGCTCTAAGCACTTGGTTTCGGACTTTTCTTTTTTAACTTATGGCTCTGTATGCTGTTAGTGAGGACGAACACCCTTAATATCTGTCTGAGGCATTCGACTCTGGCTGTGAGCACCGAAAATTCAGTTTACAATGGGCAGCCGATCAGAAGAAAGGAGAGAGTAAAGGGAGAGTAGCTGAAACTCCTTCTGTCAGGCTGTGGATGAACTGAGTCTGCACCAAGGCCCGTATAAGATAAATAAGCATTATTTTGAACTGTCAGTCATGCAAAGCTACTCTAATAGAGTCCAAGAATAAAAAATATACTTTTGGACATGAACATAATGTAGCCCCATTAATCACTGCATGTACTGGTGCATACAGAAGTAAAAACATCATCAGTATTGGCGAGGTCTTTTTTTTTTTCTTTTAAGCAAAGGATCTAAACTTTCAAAAAGATAACTGCAGCATCTAAATCTACTCCACGGATCATCTCTTTGATCCTCTGTAAAGAATCGTCAAGTATTTTCTACAGGCCCCAGCAGGGTCCTCCTTAAGGCCTTGACCAACGACCCGCTGTCACTGATGCCGCGTCAGGATGAGTGTTTTATCCCCTGCAGGTTACAGAAGATGAATGATAAAGGCTAAGACAAAAATTCAGCTGAGCTACTATCAATCTGCAGTTTTCTGTGGGGTGAAAGGAACTGGTCGCAGGCTGGAGACCATGTGCTCTAGGATAGTCTGGCTTCACGGTCATACGGGACCCCTGCTCTGCTCTCCCCCCCTTATGTGTTTGTACAGATAAAAAACACACAGGCAGTCTTTCTCTTGTGTCACACAGTCTGTTGGTTGATTTAGGCGTGAGTTTGGCCCCCAGCTCACATGTGTATAAGTGCAAAAGCAGACCCTGTACTGGACGTCTTGTCTGGGTCTCTGTGGAACTGACCATTTATTCTGGTTCTTTGCCTATTTTTTTCTCTCCTGTGAGGTCTGATGGCGAGCACTGGAGAGTGCTGTTCTCAGTGAAAAATGCTGTTACAAGACTTAGCCAGGAAAAGAGTTTGTTTTCGTCTTTGGAATTAGCTCCACTTGTTTTTGAAGTATCAACTCACAAGTTAAACCCCACCCATAGCAATCCAATACTGGTTCCACAAATAAGGAATATTTTGTCTGGTGCAACGGACTGGTATTTATTAATTGCATTTTTTGGGGATGTTTATTTTGAAACAATATGTTACAGAAGTTCAGGCATTCCTGTGGTGAGTTTATAAATCTTTTGGCTTGATCCTGAAGATTGGCCAGTAATTCCAGAGGTTTGAATCGAACCTATTTACACACAACAGTTGGCACATGCGTGATAATCGTAAACGGTCTCTTTCTAAGAAGTATACACAACTATTTGTCTGTGTTTCTGTATGAAACACCATGTAATGATTTTGGAGGGTCCCCAGTGAGGGAGAGGCTTCAGCATATTAGCAAATAGAGGCCGATTAACCTTCAGTGCTTTTAGTAGATGGTATCGGCTGGATAGTGTTACTGAGCAAAAGCCCCGTGAATGATATCACTCCAGCTGACTCTCTGCTGTGCCTTATCTTCTGCATGTCCTGGATGAACGGCGAGCAGCTCAGCCTGCGCCTTTGAATTGTGGGCGTGTGAGGAATGTGTGGTCGGACAAAAAGGCATTGGAGGGCTTTGAGGCATTTTAGAACAACCATATTATTCAGTTATTTTTTATTTTTTTCATGCGGCCGTGAGAGGTTTAAGAGTACCTCGAGCAACTGGTGAAATAGACTCCAAGAAGTAGTCTGTTTGACAGACATGAACAAACAAGCCTCTTTGGTCGCTGCTATTCTGTTTGTTTATGTGATTTAATGCACATTATCTATCATGAATCACCGGGATTGTTTTCCTGCAAGATGTAAATTCTCAGCCTCTGAAGCTATACTTCAAGGCTCTGAGGAAACATGTTTGTCAGAGTGATCGTTCACACATGCTTCAGGAGATGTTGGGTTTCTTTGGGGGATATTGTAAGTCTGCTGTCAGTCTTTCCCTTTCTTCTCTCCCTCATGCATGCTTTAAAGAGCGCGAGGCTAACCTCGGCTCACCTCAGGCTGGAATCTACCGTATTTTTCTTTTTTCCCTGGGTTTGTTTCCTTCTCTCTGCCTGTCAGATTCCTTGCTGAGAGGCTCACTGAAGGGTGTGACTGCTGAAAATAATGCTCAAAGTTTCAGAGGGGAAGATATTGATTGAGGAGCCAGAGGATGGAGAAGCAAAGCGAAAGTCGGGATGAGGGAGTGGCTGATGGTGAGAGGGGAGACTAAAGAACTGATAGGTGGAAATAATGACCAGAAGAAAGATGAGAGTGTGAAGGCTGGAATGATAACAAAAGATATCTCCTCGGTGTAGGGAACGGGATGAAACATGTAGAGAGATTTGTGATGTGTGTCCAGGAATAGATAAATTCAATTCGCCTGTCCTGGGATTTTTCATACTATTTATGACAAAGTAGCCCTTTCAGTGATTTATTGATTTACAGCAATTGATCGTGAAAGGTAAGACTGTGAACATGTCTGTAGATGTTCTTAAAATTTGTTAGGCCTTTTCCCAAATGATGCACACTGTTAAACACGGTCCATTTGGGTGCAGTTTACACTTTCGCCTTACGAGCAAAGGATCCCCGGTTCGATTCTGGGAGGAGACAATTACTACTCGGATTGTGTCGGGAAGGGTGTCCGGAATAAACAAACTGTCAAATCAAAAAATGTGGTGCTACCCACTATGGCGAAACCTTGTGAATAAGTGATGTTTACTCTGTGAAATCCAAAATCTGATCAGCTTTTAAAGGAGCTCAGGAATCATTTTTAGGGGAGCCTCAGTCCGACATTTGTTCCTCTTCAGCAGTTCACTGAGATCACTGCTTATACCATGTAGAAGCATTTAAGTCAGGATTTTATGAAATCTGAGCATCATTCTATAACCTGCAATGATCCTACAGTCGTCCTACATTCTGCTCGTCTGAACCACATATCAACAACCAGCTAAATTAGCAGATATATTAATGCTGTCAATGTCATACCAGGGCTATCTTTATATGCAACATTGCATTCGAGTTCATTGATTTTAGAGCAGTGATTCCCAAATCGAGGGCCATGAGACTCTGATGAGCTGTGAAGCTGCAAAAAATAATTCAAGATAAACTTTGATTTTAAATTTTGTAAATCCGCTTAAAATGAGCTCGATTGCATATCTAATTCAGGGCTGCGGCTGGGCTGTAGGCTGTCCCAGCTGTGTTAGGGTGAGAGGCAGGGTGGGCTGGTGGCAAGTCTATCACAAAGCTAATACGGAGAGACAGACAATCATGCCTGCTAACATTTACATCTGTGGCCAATTTAGAATCACAGATGAATCTTTTAAGCATGCTTTTGGACCTTTGTGCCCTGAGAAAACCCCATACATGCACACGGAGAACATGCAAACTGCACACAGAATAATAAAAAGTTATAAACACATTGGATCTTTGAAAGTTGAAAATCTTGCTGATATACAGAATAAAATGGTTTGTGGAAATCAAAATCATCCACCCTTAGAGGGCTGGATTCTGAATCACACCAAAAATTAAAGTGTTCAAGAGATTAAAAATTCAAGCTTGTCCTGAGCATTTTCGATGTTTCATACTGAATCCGACTGCTAAAATCTCAGGAAAGAGGTGAGCCAAACAACCTAAATACAAAATCCTGAGAACATAAAACAATTCGGTGAAAACACAACTTTGTAGTTGAGGATGTACCACAGTTTTTGTTGGACCACAGACGATTTTTAGATTTAAAAATGGGATGCAGTTACAAGTTGGCTGCTTTGCTGGATTAAAGTAGAGAGGATGGGAGGTGCTAAACTGGATGAATTATCCCAAAATAGATGCTCTTTTATCCGCACACAGTTTCCTATTTGTTCCCGGGAATTTGTATAAATCATGACATGCCAGTCTAAAATTATATGCCACTGTGTGACCAAACATTAAAGACAGAGGGTGTAGTGACTTTGGCTCCTAGCTTTCAAGGTATCAATCATGTTTCTGGCCTCTGTTGAATAAAAAAAATAAATAAATAAACAACTGAACGTTAAACCAATGCCGCTTCTTTTTTTCTAAAATAAGGAAGAAGTGAATTAAATGAAAGACAAAGTTTTCCACATGCAGCACTAAGTTCTCACTGGTTTCTCCTGTGAGAAAATAACCCTGAATCCACTGCTTGTTATCACACATTGTGCATTATGTATGACAGATAGAGAAGTCTATGGGTTTCACCTGGCCTAGCCCTCAGGCTGAAGTATAGCAGCTGTGGGATACTCTCTGTGGCTTGCTTTCAGTATTAGAGTGAGAAAGTAATGCTGAGAAGCTGGAATTCATCTAACTGTAAAATGATCAGACTGTAAAAAACAAACTGCACAGCTGAATAGCTGGGTTACCTCAGCCAGCAGGTGTTTGTGAGAGTTTGTTTGCACCTGGTCATAGAGGAAAGGATGATTTGACGATGACATCATTAAAAGGCTGTGACATTAAACCTATTATCTGCCCTTTTTGAGTATTAGCTCTGTAAAAAAAACCAAAAACATGTCTGCTTAGCTTGAATTCAGTCAGTGAGGAGACAGAGTGTACAGCGTTTTATATTTGAGGTCAATCAATAACAGAGGGATTGAGCCCAGTGTGGTAATTATATTGTAGTAATTAATCAGAGTTACACAAAAGACAGAGAAGAATAAAGGCTTGTGAATTTTTTCATGACTAAGCAAAGGCATTAAAAAAAAATCCAGGTCAAGGCACTGAAGGTAGATTTGAACAAGTAATAAAAAGTCTTTGTTTCAGTGGGCTAGCGCTATTAAAAGTAACAGGACTGTTTATTAGCTAGCTCTTTCTTCAGGATGTGATGGAAGGGTTAGTTTGACTGCTCAGTGTTCGACTGATTGTGTGTACAGTAGGGCGCTTGAGGGTGTGTTCTTTGAGATTTCTGCCTTTTAAATTTTTTGACATTTGCTCAATGCATCCGCGGAGACGCATCTGCCCCCGTGGTAGAAAATGGGGGTAAGAAATGTGCAGTTGCCACCAGATACACGCTGTAAAGCCGCAATCCTGCTGCGTCTCATTACATTGCTCTTGTTGGCTACTGAATTTAATGAGCCACCAGGTCACAGGGGACTACTAAAGCTCTGCACTTTCTCTCTTATTCTCTGACCATTGGAGCAATTTGTGTGCTTCCTGCCTTCAGATAAGGTCTTCAAAAGTGGCTTTAACCAAACGCTGGGATTTGTGACTCAACTACCAAGCATCCCTATTCTTTTCTATGAAAAAAAAAGGCTGGTCTTCTTCCCTTGCTGACCTCAACCGTGTTGTGTGAGAGCTGCTTGCAGGTCATGCATGCGTGTACCAACATATATGGGTGCCTGCTCAGATGAATGTGAAAGTGGATGTGTCCTGCGGTTGCTGACTGGAATGTGTGATGTGTGTGCAAGCAGAGCACAGTCACGGGTCAGCTAGTGCCTTACTCGGTCACACATTTCCTCCTTTCTCCCTCCCTGCCACCCTGTTTCTCTCTACCTTTCGTGGAACTGGGCATCTCGCCTGGAGAGGGAGGTGGTGAGGTTAACAGCATCCTTCAAAGAATCACTGCGCTCCCGGCCACATTATCCTTCGATGTGTATCGAGGCCCGGTAATTAGCTGATGAGTCAGTGTATGGATATTGCTTTTATAGCAGTGCTGAAATTGACTAGCCAAATAAAGATTGAAGTGGACCTATTATCCTCGTTTCCACCTTCATACTTTTTTTCTCAAAGTCTGCTAGTGTTGCTTTATAGTTTAGTGCTTTACAGATTCGCCTAACAAGCAAAAGATCCTCTGTTTGATCCCAGGGGGAGACGCTAATCCCTTTGGGGTTGCGTCAGGAAGGGCATCTGGCATAAAGATTTGACAAATCAATCATGCAGAGCTACCTGCTGTGGCAACCACTTGTGAATAAGGGAGCAGCTGCTTCTTTTTCTCCTCTGCTAGAATAACTTTAAGCCTGTAATGCCAAGTCTATCCTATTTGATGAGTTTTTCAGAGTTTTGAGGCGTCACCATCATCAGTATGATCTTTGCTTCCCACCAAAAACCTATATGTAATATTATGATAGTTTTTTAAGCAGTAAATTGCAAAAAATAAATAAATAAAAGGATGCAGAAAATGTGGTGCAAATGGAAACTTAATATGCAAATTGATATTTATTTTATTTATATTTTAAATTGTCAAAATAAATACACCAATCACCTCATGGCTTTGGCTTTACAGGGTTAAAATAATCCTGTTTTTTAAAATTATACACCAGCCTCAGTTCAGCCTCTGAAACAAAGTATTGTAGCTCCTTTCCCATTAAGGCCAGCCTAACTTTTTTCTGATTGGCTGCCACTCACAAACAGGAGGTTCAAGTAGCAGATGGGTGGGGCCTCTATGCCCACAGCTAGAAACCATTTGTCTTTGATATCATAAAATAAGTAGAAACAAATATCTGAAAGCAAGTATTTTGAGTCGTATAAAGCCGGAGCTGTTTTCTTAAAGGAATTACTCACACACACGAGGACTTCATTAATTGAAACCTTGGCTGGGTTTAATATGAGTATCCACTATTGTAGCAGCGTGCTTATATAAATATGACAGATCAAAATAAAAAAGCATAATGGTTCGTATTTGAGGATGTTTTCACGTGTTCACATGTGAAGGCTTGAATTTTGACACTAACCGATGGTAATAACTCAAAAATAAAGTGGTTATATCACTTAAACTTAGTGTGCAAGGTTTGATAACTAGCCATTTGACCGTTGTCCCTTCTATGCGTGCTCTTGTTTCCTGCGTATCTGTGCACTGGCAGCTGGCAAACACCAAAGAAAATGAGTTTAGGTGCATTTTTGTGTTTGCACAAAGATGTTTTTTGTGAATTTACTGCTATATTGCAAGCAACTCATCACTTGTAAGAGCACAGGACCGCAGTTGTCAAATAGTGTTCAGTCAGCCAAAGTAACAGCCTAGAGGCCCAAACAAAACCAAACAAGTTTGATTTGCTAATTAAATTTCACCTCTCTGAAATGTTGGCTGTCTGTCGATGTGTGAGTGAGATGCATTATTAAACCCGCCATGCTCTGAAATTCGGCGGCTGTTTCGCTGGTACTGAAGAAGCGTTTGCTGCTACTCCATTTTTCTTGTATTGGGGTTTTATTTGGATGGTCGGTAGTGCGGTAAAGTACTAAATGTGGATGAAGGGTTTGCTGTGAGATGACCAGTGTAAACAGTGTTATCAGGAAGGCTGCAGGAGGAAGCGTCCATCAACAGCTGAGCGATCAAACCCCGCGCTTCGTCACGCTGGTATTTCCGAAGGCTAGATCCTGTTCTTCTTGTCGGATATTAAAAAGGGTCGTGCACTGATGAGCTTGTGTCTTTCTCCATGTGCACCTGTGTTTTTAATTACTTCTAAATCAATACTGAGAGCTAATTTCCGGTTACGGATTGCTTTTATTAAACGCAGCTCATCAAATCAAGCTCGACTTAATTTTCTGAATCAGTCTACCTCCAGACTTTACTGCACACTTGATGTTACCTTACTTTTGACCTCTTGAACCTGCCAGACAGTCTGAATTCAGATGTTCACTTTGTAGCCGGCTGTCTCTGTCCACATGCCGAGGTCATATGCGATGGTTTTTACCCTCAGTCAGGGGCCATAAGCTTCAAAAGAGCCTGTTCCCTGTGGATGACCTTTAACACATTGGTGCAGCCAATTATACTTAGGGGCTGGAAGCTGCTCTGGTAAGCTAAAGGCCATCATGGCCACTGATGAGCAGCTTTACAATGCCAACAAATTAACCAAAGGTCTTTGAGGTCACATCGGGCAGGCGGCCGGGCTTGATGACATCAGTTTGTGAAGCACATGGTGTGTCAGTGTGTGCATGAGGCTGAAACTGAGAGAGAGAGAAACTGCAGGATTAATGTTATTGAATCCTGGTGGGAGAGATTAATGGAACAGCGGTTTCATTAGGATCAAGAGCATAAAGCTGAGTTACTGTATCCTCCGCTCGAGTGAGCGACAGAGGAATACAGCGATTGTATTATATGTAGTCTACTCTTATATGCCTCCTACAGTTATTTTTTTTTGTTTTGTTTTTTTTTTACATGAATCATATATCCTCGCCTAAACAAAAGACAGTTTCCATTTTCTCACTTGTAGCTCGAGGAGGTTGAGAATTGGATGTTGGAAGATGAGACAAAACTACAAAATTCCCTTCAGGACACAACACAGAGCCTCATTCTTTGGTGCTCGTATGAGAAAGATGTATATAAAAAAAAATAGAAATATGGAAGAATGAAAACACAAAAGAAGACGAGGAGAAAGAAAGGCAGGAGATGGAAATGAACAAAAGGAGAGAAACTGTCTTTTGTTCAAAGTTGTACATGGCAGATCTCCAGGCTGCTTTTACCCCGATGTCATGCAACACATCTCTGACCTCAGCTAGCATCTCTCCTAGCAGCGTAGCACCGAATGGTATGGCAACCAGATGACTGATCTGCAAAACTATCCAGTGATGTAGTGCTTTTTTTGTGTGTGTGTGTGGAAACTTTCTCACCATACATGGTCACAGTGAATTATGTGTAGCCTGCAGATAATAAATTAAGGAGGAACAAAAACCTTTGAGTGCGTGTGTTTGTGTGTGTGTTTTATATCGGACACTTTCCTCCCCCAAAAGGAGGGGAAAAAAAGATTTCATTTGTCATCCTGAGGGAAGTCCAATGCACGGGCCAGCTAAAACAGCACAGAGGCTCATGTGGAAATGTGGAGCTGCTGCCTTAAACTCTCCCCCCCAAAAGTACTTTTAGTGATGCTAAGTTGAAGACCAAACGGGCCGACAGCATAACCCCAAATAAAACAAAGTCTTTACTGCTTACTTGAGTCCATTTAGCAGCTCTAAAGTTCCCCACTCTCTCACCTTTACTTGGTCTCATTTAAACCACACACTAGAAAAAGATTTGAAATAATTAAAAGCACCAGATCGGTGGCAAAAATCGACATTACGTGGATTGTGTCCGAGGTCTAAAATAAAAGTTTTTTTTCTGCACAGGTGTCTGATCAGATGTGTTTATTCTGAAAGCCGAATGTCCGTTGGTGAACGCGTTGAAGCACCGTCTGTGTTTTGTGGTGTAAACAGGAGCATCGTCAGTGGCTGTTTCTTTGTTTGTGTGCGTCTTGTTGGCTCTTGTAGTCAGCTGTGTCTTTCTCTTGGCTGTGTTTGTAACAGAAGGAGTGTGTGTGTGTTGAGCTCATAGAGGTAGACTGGCCGTGACTTATGTCCCTGGTTTCCTTTTGGAAGTCTACGTAATGCTTACCTCAGTCTCTCTTGCTGTGTCTCCTGATAATGTGTTTTATCAAGTGCAGTGATGTTTTCATTTCCCATTTTTTCTCTCATCATTTTATTTTCTTTACGTCTTTTACAGTTTTTTTGGTTTCCATACTAAAATCTCCTGTTTCTCGTCCTTGTGCTGCATTACACCCCAGAGTCATTATTCCTGTCTTTGTCCACTCTTCTTGACTAAGATTTTCCAAAAGCAAGTCCCTTTTTAAACCTACAGCAGACAACCTGCCGATTTGTCCTTATAAGGAGATGATCCAATTAGCTTAGGCCACCTGAGAGAGATGTGTAGTTAATGTTTTATTGGAAAGGCCTTTCTCCTGACTCGTCTGTGGAGTTTCATTTTAAGAGCCCATAGCAAATCTTCTTTACCCAAGTTGCCATTTGTATGGATCTCTGGAAAAATGTAGATTTTTTTTTTTATAGCATTCAGTTACGCTGTACAATATAAAATGTTTAGTTCAACACATTAAATGGACTATTAAATGCAATCTACACGTGGTAGACCAAACACGGCACTACTGCTAGTGCACACTTGATATACTGGTTTTATTATTAGCCGATAAGTGCGTTTGCTTTTTACTGAACATGATGCAGAAAAGGTTCATGGCATAATTTTCAAATGATATCAACGATGTTGTCCACCTGCTATAGCATTAGCTGTGTGGGATGAATCACGGATCTCTGAATGGAGAGATGGAGACGGCAGGTTATAACCACATGAGGGCACGTAATAATAGTTAACCTTATTCATATACAGTTATGGATGATTTAGCCTAACAGTCACATCATTTCCCTGATCATTTATGTCTTTTTAAAGCGCCTTTGGGAGGGTGGGGTGGGGATATTAGAGATGTAGAGGTGTGACTTACAACTTTTTGATTTTAGAGGTTTCACGTGATTTGAGAGATGTTGGTTTTATTTATTTCCTTTCCTTTTGTGTTTTTGGATCTTTATGATTGTACGTCAGTTGATTGTGCGATAAAGACACAAAAGTTCTGTACTGTGCAAAAGTCTTGAGTCACTCCTTGTGTTTTAATATTTGATGTTTATGACCACCTTTATTCTTCAACTCAGCCTGAACTCTCTTAGGTATGCTTTGCTTTTATTTCTTTAAGTAGTCTTAAGAATAGTTCCACAGGCTTCCTGAAGGGCATTCAATGCTTTTCTCTGGATGTTTTCTTTGCTCTGTTTGATCTGATCTGCACGCCATGCTGACATATACTGAGTTTTCAGCTAATAGCTCTTTGGTAATCACCTTATTGGTGCAAAAATACAGTTTTATGCCTCTAAAACTGTTATCTTTGGCATATTTTGCAGATTTAACTAAAGAAATTGGGGGGAAAATTACCAGGCTGCTAGTAAACAGACTAGTAACTTGATGTCATGAGAAACACTGGTTCATCCCTTGATTTAGGTAACTACTTTACACTTGAATGATTCATGGGTCAGTGTTAAGCAACTTAACACACAAAGAAAACATTCCTGTGAAAAGGGGCAAGTACAAGGACTGGACTAAAAATGAGTGGAAAAAGCAGCAAAAGTCCAAAACAAACCCAAACTTTAAAAGACCTCTGCAAAAAAGTACAAGAAAGTCAGGCTACTTGGAACCAAAATATAAAGAAATGATTTTTTCACAGTGTTTGGGTATCCAACTACTCTTTTGCTGTTTTCATCCTTATTAACCAGCTTGCACAGCTGGAGTTTTAGATTGACAGATGAAATACTCAAACCTGTCAGCGAGGCTGTTAGACCGTGTCTTTAGTCAGGGAGCCCATGTTTACATAAGTAATCCTTTCAGCACAATGGATCTGTGTTATCCATATCACTCATTAGACCTGGTCAGTGTGCTGGAGAAGAGATAATACCAGCTGAGTGCCAACAGTTCAGGTTTAATGGAGATCTGTGCGAGGTAAGCTGCAAGATATTTAGGTTAGGTCTGCATATCTCGAGAATCTGTAAGGATTAGGAATTAGGATTATCTATAGATATGTCTGTGTTGAGGTATTTATTGAGGACGTGGCGTCGGTGCACGAGACTATATGTCTGCACAAATGCATACGTGTATTTGCATGAGCCTGCATGCATCTGTTTAAACAAATCCGTATAAAAATAAAGTGATCTTTGTAGAGGAGCTTGTAAAGGAGCAAGCGTTCAGCAGCAGATGGCTCTAAACTAACTCAGCTGGTCTCACTCTCAGTGCGGAGCTGTGAAGACTCCTAGACAAACAGAGCTTTTGCAGGTTCACAAAAACAAACACAACCCACTGATATCCCGAGTCAATGGATGGATGTTAGGTGAGGGGGTGGGGGTTGTAAAAATGGCTCACAGCACTCAAGTACTGTATAAAAAAGGGAAGTGGTTTGTGAGTCACACGTCTACATTAGGATCAGTGCAGGATGTGTTTTGGAAGAGAATCCGAGCTTGAAACAAAGGATTAAAACCTTGTGTGTGTGTGTGTGTGTGTGTGTGTGTGTGTGTGTGTGTGTGTGTGTGTGTGTGTGTTGTAGACATGGAGAAAGAATGGACCTGTGCGTTTTAACACAGCCTCTCATTAGTGTGAAGGTCTGCGCAGATGTGACCAGTGGCTATTTTTTGCACTTTCTCCCACTCATCTTTCATCTCATCCTCTTTAAGTGTTGCACACGGGATGCGCACATGAGTCTGTATAATTACCACTGCCTGTGTGTCTTTGCACTGCGTGTGTGGTCTTGCTGTCTCTGAGCCCCGAGTGTCACTGCTCCTCTGTATTGTTAATTTCATAT
Organism: Pundamilia nyererei; assembly: GCF_000239375.1. Lineage (NCBI taxonomy): Eukaryota > Metazoa > Chordata > Actinopteri > Cichliformes > Cichlidae > Pundamilia > Pundamilia nyererei. The sequence goes on along the minus strand of NW_005187410.1, from coordinate 1,981,291 downwards.
GCTGGCTCTTTATTTCCCTGTTTTATTGAACTGCAGCCTGGTAAATAATGTGCAAACAGGCATGTCGGTTTAACCACTGTGTACATGTGCTTTAACACATTTGCTTACTTTTCCCACTGCGTGCAAGCGTGGCGTCATATGGAAAGACCTTTGTGAAGGCATTCATACTGTATTGTGTGTGTGTGTGTGTGTGTGTGTGTGGGAGGAAAAGAGAGACAGACAGGGATAGCCAGTGGGGCAGGTGTCAGGTGGACTGGCAGGTGGCAGCTGGAAAACTGGAGGATTTCCTCTTTAGTAACGGCTGATTAACTCCTACACCCTGCACCGTCAGTTCACACAGACTATAGATTTCAAACCAGCTGCACAATTAACCTTGTTACTCCTTCTTTTTGCTTTTGGAAGTTAACAGCTATGCTAAAATATTACAGGCCAAGTGCATGAAGATTGCATTTAAAATCAGGGTGTCAGCTTTGCTCACTGGGTTGAACGGGCGACCCATATGCCGCAAAGCTAATGCAGAGGCTTTCCTGTCGTCGCTCCAATGTCCTATCACAATAAAGGCTGAAAGCATTTATTTAAAAAAATAATACTGAGGGAAAAAAAATATGAAGATATAAAGACTGTTTAAAATTGGTTGAGTGATGTTGAGACAGAAATGTTGAAGATAAGCGAGCAAACGGTTATCTGTAAAGCTACAGTTAATTGTTCAGATGACTGTGACGTCTGTAAAAATTTAAAGCTGGTATTTAAAATTATCCTTGACGCAGAAAAATAAGTCAGAATATACATTTTTATTTTAGAGAATAGTTGATGGTAATGCTTCATCTCTAGCTGACTTCATGCGTCTGCTGTAATTGCTGTGTAGGCTTGGAAAGAAAGTGAGATAAACAAGGAAGAAAAGATCTGGAAAAAAAGCCCTACCCATTCCTGCGATTTCTCTGCATTTAGACATGGGGGTCATTTGTCAAGCAGCAGAGGCGAGACTGACAGACAATAAAACTGTGAAGGAAAAAGAAGTACGTAATCAGGGGTTTAAATAAGCTTTAAGAGAGAAACGAGGGGTGGAAAATGGCTTAGTTGTTTGTTTTCCATGTCAAACCTGTCAAAGGGGGATTGCCCCTGTTGGGAAAAGATGCCCACATCATTAAAGAACAGACGCATTCTCTACAACTTACGCTCCATCTCTGTTGTGCCCTTCGTCTCCCTTTTTTACTAGCTAATTTTGATTGTCTGTCAAGTGACAGCATGCAGGAGGTAGCAATTCAGGCACTAATGTGATGTTATTTAGTTTCAGATTAGCTTCATCTCCTGGTGTGCACAAAAAGCTCCCTATCATTCTGTTCATCTTCCCTTTATCTGTAGTGTTTACCACATGACACATGCTTTCTCCCTTTCTTTTCTTCTTGCGTTGACCCCCAGTCAGTCAGGGTCACTTGACCTCCCGTCACCCCCACAGATTAGTTGCGTTTGTTCTTACACTCCATTAAACTTCCATGAACGCTTGAGAAGGCCAGGAAGTCAAGGGCCCAGCTGTGTCGTCTGTAGCCTCATCTTCAGAGTGTCTTCGGCATTCTGCTTCAGGTCACAACTGCTTTTTGTCCTTAAAATCAGAACAGGGAGCCTAAATGTGGACACAATGGATAAAAAAAAAAAACGATGAAAAACTGCAACAGTGAGCCTGAGTCTTGTTGGTAAACTCACTTAATGCAGAGGCAAATTATGAGTGAGAGAGAAATCAGCAGAAAAACAACACTGGAAAACAAAATCTTTATCATTCTCCTGTATTTCTGGAGAACTCTCATAGATCGCGTTGCAGATATGATGCGTGTGTCAATAAAATTAAACGTAAAGTGCGTATCACTACAGTTTCAGAGCCAGTGAGATGAGAAAACAGATGAAATTGACAGAGAGACGAACTCTGTGTTTTGCTTCTCCCCTTGTGTCCTCCGTTATTCTTATTGCTACTCTGAGATGTGACAGATCGTCGAACTCAAAGTGACATTTGACAGTGCAACACAACATTGCAGGTTTCCTCTTGCTGCCTCTCACCACCTCTGTTTCCTTTCCTTTTTTTCTTCTTTTCCTCTGAGAATTTACTATGCAGACAGACACACACTCTGGATCTGCTCTGCCAGCCTTGTGAAACAAGGGTCTGATTGGATGATGCCAGGCTGTCGTTCCTCTGCTCTCCTTAAATCAATCTTTCCAGCAGCTGCTCTCGCTCTAGCCTCCGTGCTCCTTTCCCTTGATGGCTTTTTATTTCTTTCTTTTCTGACCCGCCTGACCAGTTGAACAAGTTTGGCCGGGTGTTTGTAGCAGCATGTCGACCTTTCGCTTTCCCTCTATGCTTTACTGTACGTTACGGAGAGGGGTGATGGAGATTTGGTCATAAAATGTTGGTGCAAATTTGCAAAACCAAACCTCCATGCAGCGAAGTGAACAGTGTATCTGTAAAAATATCACATCTGGATGAATCACTAGGTAGGAATGCAATAATCAGGTAAGGTTTCTTGCTGATTGTTGACAGATTTACAGATCCTTTAGACAAATTTACATTCCACTTCAAGCGCTCTAACGTGCAGAGCATAAAAGGGAACTTGGACTATGATAGAAAGCATTCTTTAAAACCACAGTATAGAGTTCAGGATCTTGCCCAAGGACATGTTGACATGTTGAGTGTAGGGGGCAGACATTGAGCCTACCTGCTCTACCAGCTTGATCTTCAATTACCAGCTGGTGACCTTGTTTACCTTTTTTGCTTTTTTTGGTGACTTTTTTCCTCTTTTGACGGTTTGAAGAAGTCACATGAGATCTGATTTGCCAAAAATTAAATTTGGGCCAGTTCCATACAATCATGTGAAAAAGAAAGTAACCTCACTTTCAGCTTTCCATTGGGACCCAGGTTCTGTGGCTTCAAAATGAGCCTAAATCATCGTTCTTCTACCACCGTGCTTAACAGTTGGATGAAGTGTTTATGCTGTGTTTGGTTTTTACCAAATGCAGAACTGTGCATTATAGCCAAACATCTCCACTTTGGTCTTGCCTGTTCAAAACACATTGTTCCAGAAAACTTGTGCTTTGTTCAGATGCTACTTTGCAAACCTTAAGTCATGCCACTATGTTATGTTTTGGGAAAAAGGCCTTTTCCTCACAACCCTTTCAAACAAGCCACGCTTGTTCAGTCCTTTTCTAATAGCACATCATGAACTTTTAGCATGCTTACTGGGGCCTGGAGAGTCTGAGATGAGGCTGATCTGTCAGTTCAAAACCGTTACTACAGACATTTATAACATTAAAGAAGAATCCTGAAAAGAAGTCAATCTGAGAATTTTGCAATTCACTCCAAAAAAGCCAGTCAGCAGCTGAAGTGGGAAACATATGACTCAATCATGTGTACATGTACACAGTAGTTTTAAAACAGTTGCAGCTGTGTGGTGGTGAGCATATCTACTCACTAACATAGCAAACATGTAGATAAGGGTCAGAGTTATTATAGCTTTGAGTTTTGTAATTCAGTTTAGTTTCTGTTGTTTAAAAATGTCTTGTTTTAGTTCAGTTTTTAGTACTTTTAGTGTTAGTTTTAGTCTTCCAAGTATTATTCTATTTAGGGCATATCCCAGATATGAGAATTAACTAAATCAGTGTAGGTGGACTCACAGTCTTGTTGACATCCAAAGTCTCAATGAACATGTTCCTCAAAGCCTCATCAGGCAAATTGAGATTATACATTTGACCAAATTAACAAATACTATATTCACTCTGTATTTTTTTTATTTCATTTAAATTCCAGTTTTAAACAATTGTTTAATTAGCTTTTTTTCCAAAATGTTCATTTTTCCACACCTAGTTTTGGTTTTTGGTTAAGTTTGAGTCAACTGTAATCCCCTGGGTAAGTTATTACTAGTTATTAGTTGTTGGTGACTGGTGTTGTGGCTTGCTGTATAATGCGAATAAGCATAGAAGTTTATCAGTGCTCTGCTGGGAGCAGCAAAGACCTCGAACATGTCGGCAGTTTGTAATGAAGTCAAGTAGAAGTATAACTTAAGAGGGGGGAAAAGGCCTTTTTAAGCCTCTTTTGGAGAAAATCAGCAACATTATTTAACAATTTTTTACATATTTGACTGGTGAGTAGTGTTTTATATTGCCCTCTCCTCATTTAATAACTGCCCAGATACCTGCTCGAGGATGTTGTTCAGATGGTTGCCCAGTGGGAAGATTTGCTTCTAGAAAGATTTTGCTGTGACGATTTCACACCAAACAAACCTTTAGTTGGAATTACCAAAAATTCGGGGTTATATACTTAACATGTAATCTGACGTATTTACCGTTGTGATGGATTCCTTTTTTCTCCGGTGTCAGTTATAAGGAGTAGATTAAGTGGAGGATGGATGAGTTATTTCAAGCCAAAAACAGAGCTCCATGTTGCCAAAGGCTATTGTGTAGGCGTGAATCAATAAAGAGTGGTAAATAGAGTTGGCTGACATGACATATGATGTAGCTGAGAGCCTACCACTTGTGATTTATTCCATTCCCCGATGAGTCATGAAACCGATCAGTTAATCGGCAAAGCTCAGGTGCCTAATCAGAAGAAATGTAATGGCTGGCACGTGAGTGTGCGCCTGTGCGCCTGCGGTAAATGACGTCTGTATATTAAGTATCTGGTATCAGCCCATCTGTTCATCTAGTGAATCAAACCACCTCCCATTTTCACTTATAGCGCAGCCCCACAGTCTGCTGTTAAGTGTTTTCAAGTCCAGAAGGTTTGCACCGCGAGCTCCTTCCTGGTTACTTGCAAACACAGCATGTGTTGTCCTTCCCTCCCAGAACCACATACTTTCCTCTCCACGCTGTGCTCGACACCAACAGGAAGGAAAAAAGGAAACAAAGAACCCACTTCCTGTACGTACAGCCAGCATTCTACACAATGGAGCAGGAAGCGCCTGGCAACTGTAAGGAGTGTGAAGGAAAGATAAAGTGCTCTCTCTATCCTATTGACTGCTCTTTCTTTGCCTGCTCCTCCTCTCGTTTCGTTTTCCATCACTTCTTTTTATTTGCGCTTGGAGGCCATTAAACACATCCTATTTCTGTTTCATCCTATTACTATGATTCTCAAGCCAGCCTAGAACAAATCTAGAGTTATACACTGTGGAGAACATTTGCAGACCAGTGTGCTCTGTTTTTTTTTTGTTAGTTTTTTGTTAATTTAGTTTTCAGTGAAGGCTGAATACTTAAGAAATCCCTGCTACTTTCACCATGGTGACCTTTGCTTGAGACAGACTATGTTGGACAGCAGCGCGCCGTGGACTAGCGCTGCAGATGCTGGAAGCCTTTCTTTAAACAACCACAGCTGAGACACTTACTGGCTGCCAAACTCTAGAAAAATCAAAGAAAGAGGCATTAATGCAGATGGTCAACCAGCTGAATGCCAGAAAACACACTGAAGAATGAATGTTTTCAGTTTTTTCTCTATTTTGTTCTGTTATTTAATAGATTCAACCTTGGGGCCAAAAAAAAAAATCCCCATCATGATTCATCATCTTTCTCTTTCCTTCAGCCGTCCACTCTGCATGATTGCAGCTCTCAGACTCTCCCTCGCCTTTGCTCTAGGGAGGCCGGTCTTTGCTTGGCTCGTAACTTCAAAGTTTGCGCCCCCTCCTGTTTTTCCTGTCGACCCTCTCTTCCTTTATTTGTATTCTCTCTCCCTTATTTCCATTGTTCAATCAATATCTCCCCCTTTCCTGCTCCTTTTCTCTCACCACCTTATCTGTTTCTTGCTCCCTCCCTGCCTCCCTCTGTTTTTTTTTCTTCCTTTTCCTGACCCTCATCTCTCTTTGAGTGAATCCCACCAGTCCAGAGACATCAAAGGCACGTCTCCCCCTCTTTTACTCAGTCGGGCAGACAGGTTTCATGCCAAGGCCAGGTACCCTCAGGGGAGGATGCAGAACAGCGTGGAAACACACTGCACCATATCTAAGAGAGAGTGTGTGAAAAAGATAAAGACCCATATAAGGATATATTTCATACTTGGTGGAATGTATGGAATAATGGTAAAATGTGTATGAGTTATTGTTCGTCTACACCCCGAGACCAAAGAGAGAGCGTAAGAAGCTCTGCCCGAGCTCTAACAACAAGGCTATAATCTAGACCGACTAACCTTTCTTTTTCTCTGTTTCCATCTTCACAACTATTTTTAGAGGAGCTTCCTATTTTCCAGGAAATGCCATAAAAGCAGTAGTCAAAGTGCAAAATATGTACAAGTACTCAGAGTCGCCGTATGGCATCTGTTTTAATAGCTGCTGTGAACTCCATACCACATAATATCTCCATTCATTTAGGACTGTATAGCAGGCTTAACCAAGGACATGCCGCTATTATCGAATTTCCTGTTCTGCGACTCTCTCCTATCTGTCATCCTTCACTCATGTAAAAGCAAGGGACCGTTTCAAAGTCAAAGTAGACCTCTCACAAAAGTGCTCTTTTGAAATAAAGCTTAAAATAAAGACCCGCCTGTAAACTGGTATCTGTATTCTCAGTTGCGTACTGTTGCACTGAAGTTACTGCGCTGACCCTTTTGTCTGTAGCGGGTTGGTTCACCGATGACTCACTCACACGCACAAATATGTATAGAGCCATTCTCACAGGTGCGCATCCAGAAAGGTGGGAGACCTGTACGCTCTTGTCCCTGTTCAGTCAGCGGTGACCTTCTGGATCGGGGTGGAAGGGACCCTCTGCAGATTAGTTAAGCATGGAGGGAGCCGTGCAGTTTCATTAGCATTGCAGATGCCTTTGAGTATAGGTCACGGGCCGGCATCGTGCTCACGGAGGTACAGTAAAGAGCAAGACATCCGTCACTCACCGTGCATCCCTCCCCTTCTCTCGTTCACAAACTCTCCCATCTATCCACCCGCCCACCCTCTGCGCTGGCCCACATCTGCACTCTCAGCACTCCAGTTTCACATAAAGAGACACTGCTAGTTTCTAAGGGACGTGTTTAACTGCCTCTGCCGTCAGTAGCTACTCCTGTGTTCAAAGGTTTAACGCATTAGTGTTGATATCGATGTTTGGCTCATGCTCTCATTAGGAAAATGCAAGTATAAATAGCAAAGCACATCTAAATCAGCAATACGAGATTGAAAAACCTTTAATAGAATAGCGGCGCCTTTCCAATACTTTCCAATATTTATTATTCCTGTTTTGTGTCAGATTGCAGGAATATGAAAGGAGTCAAATTATTTCATTGCATTTTTTTCTGTTTTTCTTTTTAACTAAATTTAAAAGGAAAGCACGTCCTGTTTTTTTTTTTTTTAAATTGAGCTTTATCTGCATAAACATTAATAAATGCAGAGGCTTGTGCACCTTTTAACCTTTACCTGCAGCAGATTACCCATTCATTCATGCACTCAATCTTTCAAAATAGCAAAGATTATCATTTCAGCACAGCTGTAAACACGCTGATGATGGCTACTTCTTGTTAGGTCAAGAGCCCGCTGGTTTGTGTCCGAGTACCTCTTCGCTTGTGCTGCGGAGCTAAAGTGATTGGTTTTTTATAGCTTGGCCTTTGTTGAAGAGAGCTGATCACACAGAGCTCAGCTTCATTAAGAGCTCACTCATTAGGAAACACGCAAGCACTGTGATAGACGAGCGCAGGCTGAGTGCTGCCACTTCCCATGCAGTCACACATACACGCAACCGAATGCCAGGTTTCCTGACACAGCTCAGCCTTTCGGGCTTTATATGACGGTATTGGGTGCTGTCTCCAAGTTGCTTGTACTTGGAGGCAATTTATCTCACACACTCATTACAGAACCCAGAGATGCCCCGGGCCATGGTGAAATTAGGCTGGTACAGTCAGGAATAGAGGTATAATGGGGTGTTATTCATGAGAGTTTTTACCCCTGAAAAATGATTCTCAGTTTTAAGTGATGAAACAGTTTTGATAGATCAACTCCATATCCAAGTGTGGCAAATAAGTAGCACCCTGGGACACACAAAAACCTTCCCAAAACAAAATTGAATCCACACATTTGGATGTCATGTGGAGTTTGTTTAATGACTTTCTAGGTGAAAGAGGACAGAAGAGGACGATCTGAAGAAAGTCTGAGAGGCGATGGCGTGGGAGCTGCGCATCCCTCTAGCACCCTCTGTTGGACGGATTAAACAAAAGCCCGCCGCTGTTAAAATGTCAGCGTGCTCTCGGGTTGGCACAGGAGCGCCACTGTATTCCCACTGCTACCCAGTTGTGTGCAGATTCAGTTTGTCACAGCAAAATGGATGTGCCATGGTGATGTTGGTTTGATTGTCGCTTGGGGGCAGACAGTGTGAATATGTAAAAAGTGTGTGCTTAGAGAGTGCACACTGATGCACGTTTATGTCTGCCTGCATGTGCGGTAGTGGTTGTGGTTGCTGTGCCACTGACTAATGGACTCATTAGAACAGGAGCTCTGCACATGTGCTCCAGCTGGGCTCTCCTCAAGCTTCCTTTGCTCTCATTACCTCTTATTGTATATGTATGTGTGTGTGTATGAGAGCAGTTGCAGACTGGTGACAAATTAAAGGAAAAATCTGAACCCTTGACCCCCCCCCCAGAGTGAGGGATGCGGTGGCTTTGTTATGCTTTGGTCTGTATTTTGCAGGCAAGGTTTTGTTAACTTTCCGGTGACTAAATATCATTGTTGTGAGTGATCTCGCTTTGTTCTGTAATAAAACAATGTCCCCATCCACAGCATGTGTAGAGTCACTCAGTGGTTTAAAGGATAGGAAGATGACATGAATGCCACGCTGTGACTCCTACAGATCACCGGACAATAACAGTAATTCTCAGACTCTGGTATTACGAATCTCAGAAGTTGAAAGAATGTTTCCCCCTGCTTCTCAAACCTCTGAGCAGCAACCAAGCAGTGAGAGATCTTGAACTCTGTTGACTGTACTTGAGGTGCGTTCTTTTCATGTAATTTGTAAGCATGCAATGTGTGTGGTGGTGTTGGGGTTGACAGGTAGAGAGCGAGAGAATTCACTCATCAGAGATGCTAGAAACACTTGCAAACTTCCAAAAAGGATGGAGGATGGAGCCCAATATTGCTAGATGGTGCAGTGAAGATTAATGAGGAAAGCAGGGAGAGAGAGTGTGTGGGAAGACACACAGCAGATGGCCTCAGGTCAGAGTTGAACCAAGGCCGCTGCATATGGGCACTTGCTCAACTTGTGAGCTAAACAGGTGCCTTTAGCCCAATATTATTGTTATGTGTAGTTAGGATGATGAGTGGTTAGGAAGTTGGCTTGAAAAGAAAATGAAAGCAAACTTCAACATAGCCTAAAGGCCCAACAACAACACAAACATGAACAGGAGCAGTCCACTTGACAAGGTTGTTATAGGAATGATGTGTCATTGTAGACCTCAGTCTGGTAGTCAGTGGGTGGAACCACTTTACCCTGAAAGGACCTACACAGATACATGTTGTGTGAATCGTAACTCTATCTACATTTGAACTATCAACAGTAAGAGGAGGTGTGAAACAGAGAGGGTGGTGGAAAATATTCTCACTCCGGGTGGCCTAAAGCTGTAGTGCACATAAATATAATTGGGCTATTCAACTTTGAATTGTTGCTTCAGAAATGTAGTCACGCTACTCTTGATGCTGAACTCAACTTTGCAGGCTGTCGGTGTGTTTACTCCAATATGTGTTCTTCTCCTCCTGCAGCAGTAAATATCTTGTCCGAGGGCAACCAGATGTTCTAGCCGGTCCTGGTCTTGTTAACAGCAGCTGTGACAGTGTTGAGTCGTGGTGTTAAAATTTAAAAGGATTAAGTTTGGCCATGAGAGCACTTTCACTGTCATGCTGAGCTGCTGGAGGGCAGCCGGAGGCAGTTCAGTTGGTTGTGTTGTGTTGTGGAGAGAGTAAAATTGCCAATTTGGTGCATTATAGATGAACAATCGCGTCCTTATACGGGCTGTAAAGTGAGTGAGGGAGCATATGGCAACAAAAGTTTTTTTAAGAGTGCTCTAGCTTGGTTTTCAACGGAAGACTTTTCCCAATTATATGTTCAGCATTGCTGCATAAGCTGCGGAGGATGGGCACTGTTAACTTGACACAGGCAGACATAAAAAATTAAGCAGGGTGAGAGGAAGGACAGAGGGAGAGGAAGCGAGTATAAGGAGGAAGAAAAAGTTGTTTACTTGGTACCATGTGACACAAGCTTTAATCCTTACTTTTAAAAACATGGAAAAAGGTCTGAAAGGAAATTAATTTTCAGATTGATTTCTCATAATCGACTTAATTTTAAACACCCTTTTGCTTAATTTCTCTGCAGAGACATAACTGCAAAGTAAAATGTCAATACAAACATGGCGGTTTGTGAGCACAACACGAACAAAAAGACAAAGTCTGCAGAGCGTGAAGGAGGGGTTTTGATATTTTTTATATTTGTAGGTGTTGGAGCAGTGTGTTTGTGATATAGTGTGGACAGGAAATGGAAGGGGAGGAACAGATGGTGTTTGAGAAGAGGTGAGGCTTGGTCATCCTGTCCAGCGCCTGGGGTGATCATGCTGTTTGTGTATGTCAGACAGAAAGAGCGAATCTCTAAAAATCCTGTAGCTTAGATATGACTAAAATAGTGATTTGACTCATCGTTACATTTGCTTATTGAATAGTGGCAGTTGCTTGGGGTAGCTTGTAATTGTGAGGATCAGGATAGTGGAAAATCAAATTCCTTAACGCATGCATATATGCTGATCAGGCATAACATTATGACCAGTGACAGAGGAAGTGAATAACACTGATTATATCACCATCGCGACACCTGTTGATAGGGCTGTGCGATATGACCAAAATCTCATATCCTGATATAAGAATTTTATCGTCCGATAACGATATAAATCACAAAAATGTAACATTTTCTGTAAATTCTGTGAATCTCGACTTGCGTGAAGTGTTTCCAGCTGCGCGTCATGTAGCGGGAGTCGAGTGTTTTAACCTTTGTATGAAACTATACATTTTTACACGGCGTGCTGCAGGGAACAGCTTGTTCTAACGTTTGAGTCTAAGGTTTATTTATTAGCACCTGGCGGCTCTTCTTTTACTTCTCATCCGTAAATAATCTGCTCTTTCACGTGATTCAGTTTATTTTGAAAAGTCTCAACAGGATCTTGAGCTTTATTGTGAAAGGTTTATGTGGAACATAAACAAGCAGACACGCGATGCTGTTACTGTGGTTGTTGCTAACCACAACACATACAAACAGGCGCTTGTCCGTCTGTAGTGTGGTTATTTTAAATATAAGAAAAAGAGAGAACTTTAAGAAATTAATATAGCCACTACAGCGACCATCAAAACTATGAAAAAAAATATTGCCATTTTGCAACAACAGATGATAGCGTAAAATGAAACTGAAACTTATATCATCATCCGATATATATCGTTATATCGAACAGCCCTACCTGTTGATGTGGGTGGGATATTGTAGGAAGCAAGTGAACATTTTGTGCACAAGGTCAATGTGTTACAACAACATGCATTTGGAACAGGGTCATGCCAAGACTCGCTGATGCACGTGAGGAGCAAAGGTTGACCCCTGTCAACAGATGAGCTACTGTAGCTCAAATTGCTGAAAAAGTTGATGCTGTTTGGTAGAATACAGAGTGCATCACAGAGTGAATCACACTTCTGCATCACGTGGATGGCCAGGTGTGTCGCTTACAGGGGGAACACCTGACACCAGGATGCGTTAAGGGAAGAAGGCAAGCCAGCAGAGGCAGCGTGATGCTTTGGGCAATGTTCTGCTGGGAAACCTTGGATCCTGCCATCCATGTGTATGTTGCTTTGGCACGCACCAGCTAACTAAGCACTGTTGCAGATGATATACACCTTTTCTTTGAAATGGTATTCCCTGATGGCCCTGGCGTCTTTCAGCAAGATAATCCGCCCTGACACAAAAAAAAAAGGTTCAGGAATGGTTTGAATGGCAATTTAGCATCTTTGGGATGTGTTAGACAAATAAGTCTGATCTATGGAGCCCCCACACCATAATTTAATGTACTTGTTGCTAACATCTTGGTGCAGCCACCACAGTACACCTTCGGGGGTCTGGCTGAGTCCATGTTTTGATGGTTCAGGATTCTTTGGGCAGCAACAGGAAGGTCAACACAATATTAGACAATTTCTCATAATGATTGGTGTACAATGCATATTAGAAAAGAAGTGCAGAAACTTTATTTGTTCAGTCAAACAAAGTTAAACCGAACAGTGGAGTTGCTGTTATGAAAGTGCTCTAATATTTATAATTATAAATTTTAGAGCACTTTCATCTTCACAGCTTCACTGTCAGAGCTATTACACCTGACATTATTACAGGCTACAGCTTGTTAGTTCATTAGGTCTTTGTTCTGCTAGAAAAGCATCTTCCTTGTTCCCTGTATTTGCAGAATACATTCACATTTATGTAAATTTGATGAACTGAAAAGAGGCATTTTATATATATGATGCTAAGAAAGTGCTTCGCTATATTTGCCTATTGAGTTCAGATATAACCTGTTTTCATCACCTCTGCAACGCTGGCTGCATGTGTTGTTTGCGAGTAGGCAGTGTTGTGCTGTTTATAGCTCACGGTGAATGGTGTTTCCGTTTGTTTATTTACAGAATTATAACAGGATGCAAACAAAGAATAATAGCAACATTAGGGTTCGTGCTGTCAGCCAAATCAAACAATTTAAAATCATTTCTCTGATCGCCGGAAAGTGGTTGTTTTTCTTTAGTATTTGTTGTTATTATGGGTTGAACATATAATAGAGGAATCAGAGAAAAGGATCCCCTAATAAATGAAGTGAAAATAACTTTTAGATGCTGCTCCAGTTATGAGATTAAAAATCAAACCAGGCCCACCCTTCCAGAAGAGGTGACCTCTGGACATAACCGTGCTCCTTGCAAAACAGTGCTAACCACTGTGGCTTCATATTCATAATTATGTTTGGCTGTATTTGTTCCACATTATGTGTCCACCTGCTCGTTCTGTTGACCTGCACCGTTGCTGTGTTTATCCTCTCTCACCTGGACACGCCCGCTGTGCTCTCTCTAAAGAGCTACGGATATATTTGGAAACATACCATTTCACATCTGTTGTGATGACAGGAAATAATGGGTCGATGGTATGTTTCTTTGTTGGACGGGTAAACAGAGGCGCATACACAGTTTCGTGCAGCCACACACTGATGCTGGGCTTTCTACCAAGACCCTGTCATGAATCACAGGCGAGGAACAAAAGACCTTGCCGTGCGGCTTGTTAGACTTTGACCAGGGCTAGTTAGCTTTCGCCCTGACGTACCGGTGCACATCCAGCACTTCTGCAAACACCGTGCGCTGTGTCTCTGACACTGCAAAGTGTATCTGCGTGCACGCCCATTAATTGGATTGCCACGGTGCCCGTGTGTAGATGTTTTTTGTGCATTTGTGCAAACACGCCCAACGCTCTCCCACCCGGCTGTCCCTCGCTATAGCGAAAGTGTTTATGTATGTGTGTGTACATGCAAGGAGCTTAATGGCTAAGCTTGTGTCAAGCCTGTGAAACATGGGCATTCATATGGTAATAAGCAGGCAAAGAAGCAGACAATAAATCTCATTTTATCTTATGAGAGGTGAGCCACAGAGCTGGGAGCTTAAGATGGGACACTATCTGACTCATATCTCAAACGCCAGGGATACAGGAGTTTCTCATTAAAGAGGCTGATGCTGCATTAATCTGCTTCTGCTAAAGAGGTGGGTGATACCATCAGAGAGAGGAAAAAGTTCTGTATTATGATAGTAGTCTGCAACTGTGACTGTTTCTTAGGAACCTAAAACCATCTTGTCTTGTGCAGAAATTCCAGTTCATTGCTTTTGAAAAACGGCTCGGGTTATTTAAAATGTGGGGCAGAGGGAATGCATGGTGCATGTGGGGCTGCAGGGTTTTCCCACTGGGAAACTTGACTTGGAGTTAGTGAAGACAGGTTGGTTCAGTCTCCAGTTAGTTAATTGCCACTATTTTTGCTCTATTGTGCTCACCACCGCAGCACTGCTCTCTCCGTAATAACACCATCAAGTTGGATGTGTGGGCCGGATGACAGCAGCACACATGATTTCCTGCAGCATCGAGAGCCACCGCTGGCAGAGAGGATTTATAAGCATGTTACTGGAAAAGCGAGCCATCAGGGAGTGCAGAAAGGCTGGCACTTTGGAGCTAAACATGTGAAGTACAGGCAGTTAGTCCATCACAGTGGTGCTCGTTGACTGTGAAGACGTTCTTGTGTTTCATGGCAAACGCTCTGTTTGGAGGCTCCCACACTGGTCACGCTTGTCACACAGATATCTCGCTCTACAAATCACGCACTTCGAGTGGCGCGCATACTAAAACACAGGCAACATAAAAACACTTCCACAAAGAGACTGCATTTATTTATTTTAACACCCGAGCTCTGCAGAAACTGCATGATATATAATTACCATTGCTTTATTTTGACAGCTATAAAATTAGTTTCTTTGACTTGCTCTTGTCGGTGCTAAAACCTTTTAGCGGGCTTAAATTGAAAAGTAAATGTGAGCAGAAAATTACAGTCCAACAGGAATACACTGTAGACTTATTGATTACTTTCACCATCAGCACAGGTATTGTAGCAGCTTATTGAACTGTGTGTACAGTTGCGGTGCGTGACATGTGGGTAGGACCGAAATAGACGCGTGTTTGCACATCGTGAAACTCTGGCTGAAAGCCAGAATAGCAGCACATCGCTCAGTTAGAGTGCAGCTCAGTCAAGCCTGCGTGTCATGTGTCTTAATGGAGCTGAGATTAATATGTTTGGACTGCAGCCAGGGGATGCTTGCGAAGACCCTCACTGGTACAAAGCAGTTCCTGACACTTTATGCTAACAGTACGAGCCTAAACCCCCAAATCTTACTTTAAGTCTGAGACTAAATTGCAACTTTTAAAACGGCAAAAATGCCTCACTTCCCCAAGAATGTCGTCATTCTGAAAATGTGCACACACACACTGAGGTGACCGGTTCACTCCGTCTTCCCCAGGGCTTCAGGCTTTTAATTTAACATAAACTAATCACCACGCTGTGTCAGCTTTTACATTTTTGTGTGTTCGCGTGTGTGCGCCGGCCTGACCCCTGCTCTGCTTTGGTATTCGCTCTGGAATTGATCTGCATCTGCTTCTTTGTGGGAGCTGGTGGAAGCGTTTTGCGTGTGTTCCTTTGATGTGTGCGCGTACAGTATCAGTGTTTATTTGTGACTGTTAATTATGCCCCCCCACCCCGCTGCCCTCCCTCTCTTGTCTGCTACCCCCAATCAGTGCACAGCTGCAGGGCCCCCCTGTGTAAGGCAGCGCTGCATCTAATGTCTTATTATTCACGCTGTCTGTCTGCTCACCAGCCGCACAGAGCCTGGGGGATGGAGGGGGATTTTAGGCTCTCAGTGTGTGTGCATGTGTGATGAGGGGGTTATGTATTAGCAAAGTGGTAATGGAGGGTTTGTTCGGTTTCCTAATTCGTTGGCACTACTTAATTAAAAGAGATACGACAGTGTGATTGAAGCTGTTGATGGATGGAGACCGAGAGACGCCCAGGCGGTTTAGGATCATGGTTGTCTGCGTGCGTGTGCGCGCCTCTCTCAGCATGTGTGAAAGGAAGAGGAAGTCATTACCTTTTAATCATGTCCTCTGTTATTCCTCCTTTTTCTCTCTCCTCTCTTTTCTCTCTTCATCCTCCTTTCTGTCTTGAAACTCTCCCCAAATCCCCCCCTTTCCCGTTTTTCCAGCTGGCTCTCAGTTTCAAGCTCCTTGTCATCCTCAATCAACCCAGGTCTCTTTTCTGCAGCACTTATCCTTCTTCCTTCCAACCCTGACTGTCTTTAACCTTCCACAAGGATGCGTGCCACATGAATGATCTTACACTGTGCATTCGTGTCATTCAGCCTGTCTTGAGCTGTTCAAAATAATAAATGTTCAATCGCATCCTCTTATTGCCTTGAGGTTGTTTTTTTTTTTTTTTTTTGAAAGGCACGACATTGGAGTGTGCAGCGGGAAGCCACATTGAGCATGCGAGTCAAAATAATTTAGTCTGTTATTGCTAAACTCTCGTCCAGTGTACAGTGCAATAAAAAAAAAAACTAGACTATACACAGTACTGTGCAAAAGTTGTGAGTCGCCCATCATCTTTTTGTATTTTACTTCCAAGGAGCCAGACTTGCTTGCAATTGTTTTGTTTTTTTAAAGTCTTGAGCAACGGTTCTCCAGGTTTTCTGAAGGTTTTTCTGCTTTTTCAGTCATTTTCAGTCCAGTTAACGCTGACCTATGAATCATTCATGTATAATAAAACATAAAGTCAAAGTAAAATTGATTTATATAGCACATTTAAAACAACAAATGTTGACCAAGGTGCTGTACAATTCAGATAATTATAAGAAATAAAAGCATAGGGGAAACATGATAAAAGTTAAGAAAAAGAATGATAAAATTAGAAGATTTGAGTAAGAAGTAAGATAAATAAAAGTAATACAAACTCCGATCTCCTCTGTGCTTTAATCTGGACCTCGGGACAGCCAGGAGCAATTGATCCGCAGACCTCAGTGATCTTGCAGGAGTGTACCAATTTAAAAGATCAGAAAAATAAAAGATCAAAAAATAAACAAGTACTAAAATCATAAGACAACTTTGTTCAAAATTGGTTATTTGCCGTGTCTTTAGGCACGTTGTTACAAAATCTCTCACTAAAGAAAGAATTTGAAAAATGTCAACGATAACATGGTTTGGCAGGCATTCGATAATATTTTTGCACAAATAAGGTGATTCCCAAAGAGCTACAGTGTTAGCTGAAATATCCGGTATATCGCAGCATGGTGTCTAGTATGTCCTTAAAAAGTTTGTTGAAACAGGACAAGTGGAGGACAAGAGCACAAGTGACAGGCCTAAAAACCGAACTACAGCCGATGAACAGTATCTGACAGTCTTGTCCTTAAGAAATAGGGAAAAATCCAACAAAGACCTGACAGATGCATCTGGCCCTTCAGTTGATCCCACCTACTGTTCTCCTCAACATCATTGAAGCAGTGTGGGATCATCTTGACAGGGAACTGAACAAAAGGCAGCCAACATCTAAAGAAGAGCTTTGGAAGTCCAACAGAAAGCAGTGCAAGAACAACCCTGGTTACCTCAAAAAACTGGAGGCAGCACTTTGTGTCTCATGTATCACAAACAGCCTCTAACTTTAGGTATAGCTTCATATTTATACAGATTCTACTAACCTAATCAGGGCTTTTCCCTAAATTAGAGGGATTGTGGAGCGCAATTATGCATGTGTCTGCAGTTTGTACTAAAGGCAATGACTATTCCTAGATGATTAATAATGTCTCTTAAACTTTTCTTCTCTTAAAATTTATCAAAAGCTCCATTAACACAGCAGCGTGAATGTAAGTTACGTTCATTCGTGAGTGATCTGCCTACAAAAATTATTCCTCAACCACCTTTTGTCAAATAGATGGTAAAATCCAGTCGACTAAATATATTATCATAAATACAAAAATTGCCGTTAAATAGTTACTGTTTTCCTCAACAATAACTGAAATGACTAATTTGTTACCAAATTGTTCCTCAATTAACTTTTATAGTCAAATCAATCAATTAATTGACAATTTTTACATGTATAAATTCATAATAGTTTCATTAGGTTGAATTGCCTGTGATCATATTGTAGATGACCAACCTGAAATCTATGCAAAAAAACAGGTGAGATGATCTACTGTCTTTTATTGTGCAAGCGTGCGTGTGTGTGTGTGTGTGTTTACTAATCCAGGTTCATTAGTGTGCATTCTCTCAAGCAATAATGCGCTTAATTATATTCAGGTATTCATTTAAACTCGCTGCCATAGGGCGAATTGGTAACTAAATCCTACAATGAAGTACTAATGTGCGCACACAGAAGCCCGGTGGGACTGCTGTCTCCCAAAAAAAAAAAAGAACTTTAGAATAAAACAGAATAAAAAGGGGACAGCTTTTTCCTCTGAATCAAAGGTAAACCTAATCCTACCCCAGCATAGCTTCTGTTTCCCTCGAAAAATAAGGCAGAATTGTCCAGGAAGCAATGTTTTTGGAAATTGCAGTCTAATTTCTACAAACAGAGACGGGGTGGTTGTGTATTTAAAGGCAGGCGTGATCTGGCTGTCCGTGTGGATGCGTGTGGTTACAGCCACCCTCTAACACTGCTCAGAAATCGAAGGCTGTGGTTTCCTTCAGAGGCAGATAACCATTTTTGTGTACTGTAACATGACCTGTATGGACGTGTTGTTACAGGCCAGCAAACCTTCGTTATAGTTGTACAGTGTGTGAGAGGCTGGTATGTGGGAAGGTGGGGGGCAGGGGTCTGCTTTTGACACCCTAATCCTGCAGCCTAACGTGGCTTTGTAGAGACCTTAGCTGGGAGGAGAAACAAGGGATGGAGGGAGAGAGAGCAAGAGGGGGAAAAAGGAGGGGTGTATCAGGGGCAGTGGAATGAAGAGGGGGTGTTGGGAGAGATGGGTTTTGAGAGAGGGCGAGAGGGAGGGGAGCGATATGAAGGCAGGATGAGGGTGATGGGGTTTGTTCATTCCTCCTGCTCTCACTATGAAAGGAAACAAAGGATGCTGAAGGGCTTGACTTATGACAGCAGGACTTCTTAAGAGTTTGCCTGGTAGCCCGTTTTAGCTGGTTAGCCTTGACTGCCTGAAATCTGCCGCTGGCCTCTTCTTCTGCTGCCCCTCCATCTCTCCATCTGTGCTGAAGACATCTCTTCGCTTCTCTGCATCTGGCTTCTGCATGTGAGTGAATCAGCCTCTCTTTCTGTTTGTGTGTGTGTGTGGTTTAGTTTAATATGGGTCGGCTGTGGTCTCTGTACACTTTATCCTTTTTATTTTACTTTTTCTCCCTGCTGCTCGCTTAGTGTTTTTGTCTTCTAGACGTCCTATTAAGCTAGACGTGTGGTCGAGCCTGTGGTGCGCTGCTCTGTCTCCATCTATCCGTCTATCTCATCCTCGTTTTGTGTCTGCGCTCTGTTTTCTCAGCAATGACAGGAATGTTTTCTAAAAAAACCCCCAAAAAAACAGGAGAAGATACTCATTTCAGCTCAGCTGATGACAGGAATAATGCCCCAAACAGGTCACTTTGGCTTCTCAAATGATCGGCTGCAAATATGCAGTGAGAAAGTGATGAGATTTAAACGTCTGTTTAGGGTAAAGCTTAATCCACGCGTGGAAAACTGACAGTTGTTTGCCAGAGAGCTAATGCTAAGTGACAGCTGGCCACATCTGCTTTTTGCTGGAATCATCACACGAGCCTAGAGAGCAAACGCCGTCCTGCCTAAATATTTAGCTGTGGATTTCTGCGGCTGAAGGGCAGACGGCTTGATTGCTGGCTTGGCAGCTGCGTTGGCACATTGAGGGTCAGACTGGCACAGGAACTGACATTACGGATGGGTGGGGCCACCTACTTGGCTGGCGGTCACTTCAGAGAGGGTGGGAGGGCGGTGCAGACGCACAAGGGGTTTAATTATTCGACTGCTGGTTGGGGGGAAAATGGACACATTTGTACAGCATTAATCACCACAGCATATGTTTATCGATATGGTTAATAAAGCTTCCCCATGTTCCATCTACTCGAATGGAAGACTTTTTCTTTTTGCCTTTTCTGGTATAATAAAATGAATATATTTGATTCATCAGTCAAAGCAAGCTATAGATAAAAGGCATTTTATCAAGAGGTTACGATGGACCTCTCAAATATTGGATGCTTTTTAAAACCAAATTTTTAAAATTGACTTTTAAACCAGGCTGAAATGTTGTATTTGTTTTTTCATGTTTTTTTTATTTCATTTTAAAATGTGCTTATAAATGAAGTCGACGCACATTTTTCTAATGTTTTATGAATCAAACTATTAGCTGATTCATTAAGAACGGTATTAGGAAGCTGAGGTAAGAAAAAACTCAAAACATCTCAATCTGAGAACCACAAACAACAGAATCAGACTCTATGTAGGTCGAGACATGTTATCATGTGCTTCTTTCCCTGGTACACTCATAGAAAAGCAAGCACACAGTCTGCCATCTACACACACACACACACGCACACACACTCAGAGCTGCTGTCTTTCCTACTTAGTTTGTTTGCTCGAGGTTTTGCACGTGAAAGTGATACCAAAGGACAGAGTTGAGAGCCTGAGTTGACACCTTGGATCTAAAAGAAAAGACAAAAGGATGGGTTTGACCTTACAGATGTACCGTTACTCTTCACATTAAAGTAAATCAAAGTTTAATTATATATATCCCTGATTTGCTGGTGCTGGCTTGTAGTGGAATGTGCTGCGTTTCAGTATCTCTCCCACCTGATTGAAGAGCTCCATCTGGGGAGATGCAGGGCAATTCTCTAATGGGCCTCATTGGAGAAACGTCTCCAGTCAGTAGCTATCAGTCAATTATGCTCAATAGCCATCAGTCAATTATAGTCCATAACGCATAGCAGGCTCTCTCTCTGTCACTGTTCAGCATGTCACAAGATTGGCCATCTATCCTTTTTTTTTTTTTTTACTCCCCCCAAATTGGATTCAGGCCTGGGTGAGAGGAATGTTGACCGTAATAGCATCGGGTAATGTGCCAGGAAGAACAAAGCTTATGGCCTGAGATGAATGACATTTTGTCACTTCAGATGGATGAACGTTAGCTTCACAAGACTAGCATTTATACTTCGAAAAAATGGGGCAGAGATATCACTCTGTTGTTTCTATTTTTCTCCTCTGGGAAGCTGGAGACATTATTTGAAACGAGAGAGTGTCTAGAGATAACAACATGACAGGGAGGGTTAGTATGTGTGGACGGCGACCCCTCAGCGGTTGAGATAAAGGTGAAGAGGTGATGGTGGAGGGGTGAAGTGGGAAAAAAGAGAAGGTTTTCCAGCTGAGCCCCCTGTCTTTCTCATCCCTTCCTCTTATGTTTTATTGATTTATTTATTTATTTATTTTTGGACCTGTCAAGTTCAGTTTTTGTCTCACCTCCCTGGTGCATTTTTGGAGTTGTAGTCTTTTCTTCACTGCTCAGTACACAGCACTGTTGTAAGTGCAGAAGGTCAAAGGGGGTCAAAAAGAGCGTTTGCCCTTTTGCTGTAAATATACTGCAAGTTACTGTGAATCCATTGTGGCTGTGCAGTGTAGCATAGATGTTACGTTGCCCTCTGTTCATCTTTCCATCTGTCTCCGCCCCTCCACCTTACTATCCTCGCCCTCCTTTGTTATTCCCCAGGCAGCAGGCCACATATTGACCCTTGACCCCTCCCGTTTTCCTCTTATGGAGGCAGTCAAAGATCAGACAGAAAGGGGAAATGAAGTGTCTGTCTGAACGATGCACATATGTGCAAACATATGCAAACTCACACACACATACACACTTATATTGGACATATTGTAATGGTGCCTCAGCCTTTGTTTTGCTTTTTAGATTCGATTTAGGAGGTCACTGTCGCTCACTCAATACCTCCATATGTAATGACTATGCTGTTTGTTCCCAGATCAAAAGATTAGCTTCACTGAGACATAACTTGATGGATCGGGGTGTGCTAGGGCCTGCTTGGCCACTGAGGCTGAGAATTTGGAGCTGAGAATAGCCGTCCATTGTGTGCTTGTCAAGCTGGTTGGCTGCTGTGGTGTGCAAACTCAGACAGGCTGGCACACACGCAGACACGTACTGATGCACGAGCACACAAACACACACAAACTGAGAACTTATCACCAGAAAGAGTCAGTGTCAGGTCAGCCGACTCGGCCCGTGGACAGCGCTGTATTGTTGCTGGTCTCTGTCTGTCCTGCACATTTAACAGTGCAGGCATTCTGCGGTTACTGGTGACTCAGGACCAGCGCGCTGCGCGGCAACCAGCGGGACCGACAACACCTGTCCTCACACTGTCGCACTGTTGTGTTTAAGAGGCTTAAAGACCAACAAGCAAAGCGAGCCACGGGAAGACTTTGTTAGAATAACCGCAACATTACTAAATACATTTCTAAAGTAGATGCACAGAAATGGGATGCACTGTGTGACCAGGCTGAAGTTAAACAATATTGACCTTTTCTGAGATTGTATTAAAGAGGCAAGATCCATGAATATTCCCTAAGGTAGAATCACACGAGAGGACGTTTAATCAAGTTTTTTTTTTTCCCAGATAGCTTTATGGTGGACTAAATCCTTTACACTTGACATCCAACCTCATGACCCCAACTGAGAGCCTATAGAAATGGATTTAAAGAGCACAGTGTGATATCTATTCAAGTGCCAAAACCCAGTGGAAGCTGATATGGAAATCTTCCTTTGACTTTTATGTTCATTACTAAAGGGTTAAAAGAAGAATATGTTGCACCAAGTGTCTGCTTGGCTGTACAAACAGCCTGGATGTCTGTCAGGCACATTTTCCCCAAAGCACCTCCTCTCTTACAGTTTTGTTGCCAGTTCTGTTTGTTTACATCCATCTTCAGAGGTGTTGGAGCTTGTTATAGAGGTTACATGGAAGCATAACTGTGCACTGATGGTTTGTGTTTGAAGAGAGAAGCTGTCAGTCAGTCAGCCCTCTCTGATTGAATCAATGCGCCTTTTGTCAACAAAAGTCTCCACCCCGTCAGCCTCCTCCTGGCCCACAGCAGTGCCTGTTATACAGAAACACAATGACATTTTACAACCACAGAACCACCCATGAGCCAGAAACACTCCGAACTCAGCGACCTACTTTGCTGTCTTTTGAACAGACCTCATGTGGACACTGATGCCTTGCAACATTTTTGGCCTTTTGGTGACACTGTCATTTAGTGGTGGGTTCACTTTTTCTAAGCTTTTAAGTCACCCTGAAAAGATGCTGTATGTGATTTGCAGCAAAAAAAGGCTGAAAAGGCGTGGCTGGTAAAGAAATGTTGCAGATGGTCTGACCTTGGCAGAGCCCTGATCTGAAAATCATTCATTCAGTGTGGGATTACAAGTAGAGGGAGAAAACACTGAGATGGCCTAAATTAAAAGGACAGTAGCAAGCTTTTCATGCTTGCAAAGAAAAAGCCATCAGTCACATGTAAAAATGTTGGAGAAGAGGTAGCCTCATCAAAGATTTTACTTTGATTCATGTTTTTGTGCTTTCATCACTTTGTGTGAAATTAATAGAAATAGGAAAACATATTCATGGCATTATACTTTTATTGCTTATAACATTGCACAGTTGAATACGACGTATGCGACGCATTAAGTAATAGCGTATACTATACGTTAGTACTTAATGTAATACCTCGACCCTCTCTCTGTCTGTCTGCCTCCTTCTAACCTCATTTTCCTCTTTCTTCATTTATTATATTTAACTTCCAGGCATGGAAAAGCTTACGCATTGATACTCTTTTCAAATGTGACTACTAAATGACGCGCAGCCTCCGATCCTATTTAACATACTGTGTGGAGACCGACTGAGGCGGACTCGCGTAGTGCTGACAGCAGCATTTTTGACTTTTTGGGAAAATAATGAGGGGGGAAAAATTCCAGATGCACGAGTCAAATGATTTTTTAAATACCACTTCCTCAGCTGACACCACCATCGAGCTATTCAGAGGCAATTCTGCACACGAGCATACTTATCAGCTGTTATTTTTCTTTCTTTTTGAACTCTAGTGCACATGAACAATTAGGAGAGGGCTGGTCATTTGCAAACCCAACCTGCTTCTGGTGCTCTGTGGTGCCAGTGTAACCAGCCCGGCTGAGCTAATGACTCATCTCTCTCTCTCTTTTGCTCTCCCTCTCTCTGTTCCTCTGTCTCTGTCTGTACAGGGGACATCACTCAGAAGGGCTATGAGAAGAAAAGAGGCAAGCTGTTGGCACCGTACATCCCACAGATACAAGGTAAGGTACACAGGCCCGTGAGAAATTCTCTCTATTAGCATAGCAGTTAGCCCGGTGTCCCTACAGCAACAAACAGAACAAGGAATGGGATTTTAAAAGTTAACAATGCAGAGTACAGGATGAGCTTTACTTTTAGGATGAACCACTTTGTAGTGGTGAGATGAGCAAAACAAATTATTTTAATGAGTGGATTATCACAATCTAGACTTTACTCAGATGGTTAGGGGGTTCCTGTGATCTCTGGTGGTCATGTGACCCTTGGCTCTGTTAGCCCTCTGTCATACTGATTTAAAAACAAGAGGAGGAAGACAAAATGAAGAGTATCTGAACATATTTTTCGATGCTGTTCCAGTAATGCAAATGCAGAGCTCTGCATTGTGTGATGATGCGTTGTTGTTCTTTATTTATTTTAGCCAGCTTGTGCATATTTGTGCTCACCAACCTGTGTTGGGCAGTAGGTGTTTGGAGAAGAGAGGCGGTGTGAAGTTCATCCCTGGTATTTGACTGGGCTGGGAGCTTCTTCTACTTTTTTGCATCCAGCGTGCTTCTTGCCCCTGATTATGCAGTCGTTTCTGTTGCTTCTGGCCGCCTATAAATCGAGGTGGTTTGCGGCGAATCCCAAAAAGGAGCTGCTGTCTGTTTGCTTCATGCTTCTCCTCTATCTATCTAGGGTCCAGAGGAGTTTTTGGTTTGGCCTGATCTCTCGACACCAAGCCTAAGTGGAAACCAGTCTGGTGTGGGCTCCTCGCACAAGGGTTTCCACTGAAGTTAGCAGGGCTGTTATTTAGCTTAAGGCGGATCATCATCTTCATTCTCCAGCTCCTTACTTCTTGTCATCACACGGGGCGGTGTGTTGTCTTTGTGTCTTTCATGCTGTAGTTCATTCAGTCTTTTTTTTTTTTTTTTTTTTAAATAAGAGAAGTTATAGATACAGAGTAGAAATCAGATTGCGTATGAGTCAGTGATATTCTTTATATACAACAAATGCACCTATTGGGCTGAATAGATGTGTTGTTATTTAGTGCTGCTTCATTGAATCGGTGGTTAAGCCTTAGTAGCTGCACTGTTAAAGTGGTTAAGTAGACTATGTGTTTCTGCTGACCTCCATATACAATTTCATAAGCTGTTTTACGGCTTTATATTTCTCTGTTGTCATCACTTGTTTATATTTCACTGTTTGGGCTGCAAACTATCGCTGTCAGTGCTCGCTCGTCTGTGCAATAAAACTGGATAGCTTTCTTGTCTGTGTGTAAAAGAAGGTTTATTAGCATCAAATTAAGTTTCTAGAGAGAGCAGCCTTGAGTTAATTCTTTTTTTCATTTTCAGTTTATGAATACAGCCATTCGCTAAAGCACATTTGAGCCTTGGAAGCGATACACACGTCATCAACCACCATGCCGTAAGTAAGCGTTGGCATCAGACAGGTGGTAAAAATTCATCAGGGCTCACTGTGGACCAATAATGACATCTGCTGTGATGGAGCACGCCTCTTATTGGCTCAGTGTGGCGTGTGTCTGTAGTGTGTTCTGCCCAGCAACCGGGTCTGGTGTCCTGGCTTGTTTTATAGACCTGCTTCTTCTGGGAGGTGGGGGAAAGGCCGTCGTGTGACTGAGCTGTCAGAGCGGCTATATGAGGGACCAGCATATATTAATGTGTGCGTGTATCCATGCTTAGTGTGGCTTTATGAGTCAGACACCATGCGATGCATGTCTTTAAATGTCCTCAGGCTTTATTTTGTCTGTGTAATGTTTGAAACTCATGTTGTTTTGTGGGTTTAGTTGGAGCGTGTGAATGTTGCTCAGCTTTGCAGCGTGTCTGTTGCTGCTGTCTGAGAGTTGCTGACAGTGTGGAGCTCCCTGATCCCCCACTAAGCTGCCGCTGAAAAGCCAGGACGGCCTGATAGCTGACTGGCTGGGTGTCTGATGGAACAGCAAGCTAAATGCTGGTTCTAACTGGCTGCATGTGGTGTGGCCTGTCCCCAACAACCTGTTTACTAAATGGTAGACTGACGAGGGAAGCCACTCTGCGTGGTTCATTGGATCAGGTTAAAAGAGACCACAGCACCAGAAAAGTTCCAAAACTGACGACAGTCTGGTACTCGAGGTTATTTTTTTTGATGGAACTATTAATGTTGGCACTCATTTATCCATGTTTGGTTCTTCTTATGTCTCTCAGTTCAGTATTAAAGAACTGTCTGTTCTTATTACACCACTCATTCAACTATAATTTAGAAACTGGTCCGTGTTATCATTTTTTTTTATATATTTTATGTGTACAGAATAGTCAGTTAGGGGTGTTGTTAACCAAAGAACATTTGATTGACAGAAAATTAACCAATTATCCAAGGAATTGAAAATGAACACATCATCTTTTGATTAACTAAACTGGAAAGGTCATTGAGTTCACTCTACCTGCTAGCCTTTTTAGCCTAAGCTAATTTAAAATAAACCTAAAATATAAATTTGCATTGTATGATGTTATTTGAACCTTTGTTATTTTATTTTAACCCTAGGAAACCAATGGGGTCGGCTCTGACCCCATTGGTTTTCTAGGGAAACCATGGGGTCAAATTTGACCCCATGGGTTCTCCAGGGTTAAAATGATGAAAATGGTTAAACAGTTTCCATCGTCATGAGAGGAGGCTTGGTCTAACCAACTGTAACCAACTGGATTCAGATCCAGATGTGACTGGATGCATCTGTAGGCATAAAACGACGATTAAATCAAACATATTAACATTAGTCTCCAGGTTGAATATAATAGCTTACTACAAACCCTGATATTTTCACATTTAAAAAGCACAAGTTGTTGTACTATTATAATGCAGAGGAGTTGTCTTGCTGCTTTTTAATTATATGTCAGACCCGCCCTTGAGGTGGGGTGTGTAATTCCCTCAATGTTTATTTACATGAGTGTCCAGATTTTCAGTAAACTGTCTGTAAACATTATGATTATTAGCGTTGCTCCTAGCCTTTTCTGGTACTCTATGACATGTTTTGACATGTATGTTAGGTAATCATGATTATAAAGTGGTTATCTATCAAGAGGTGTGTCTTGCTTCTAACCCTATGAGACCGGGGATAGGCTCCAGCCGCCTTGACTTTGAACCAGATAGGTTGAAGGCGATAGATATGGATGGATGACATGTTGGTGGATTGAATGAATGGATGGTACTT
>NW_005187410.1:1935019-1953615 GCF_000239375.1 Pundamilia nyererei | reverse complement strand
TGGTGTTGATAGTAAAGTCTCTATCCCATTGTGCCTCCTGCTGTCCTTTAGTGCTGCTTAAAATAACATCTCAGTACTTGTTACAGCGATGTTGCCTATGTATTTCTTTAATGTGCACATTTTATTATTGATCGTTTCTGTGTGCACTTAAATTTTAAACAAGAAGAAAAATTTGCTCTATTACACAATTGGGGATTTCATGCAAATGGTTCCCTGGCAACATGTCCATTGCTCACCTCCCTGTCAAAAAGTTCGCTGTTTTCAAACTTTGGATGTGCTTTACATTTACATTTATCTCATTTGGACTCATTAAGTCCTCTGTACTCATCTGTTGTTTTTAAGTTTCCCGTATTTATTTTCCCTCCAACATGCTTCTAATACATCCCATTGAGAGCGTCAGAGTGAGAAGAGAAGCCAGTGGTAGGAAGATTACTAATGGAGTTTGTATTGTGACCTTCCTTCAGGCAGTAGTCATCAGTTTCCCCTCTGATGCTCACCACTACTTAGTTAATGAAGCTCAAATGAGGATTGCATAAGCCAAAGTGTGAATCACTGCCTGACAACCTCGTGCACAGTGAGGTTGCCTGGTTCGTGGGTTTGATAATTTTAGAACATTACAGTTAGAAGATGTTGTCTTTTTGACATTCATGGTGCTTAATCACCTCCTTCCAGTTACGTCTGTGTAATTTGCATTTTCCTCCTTTGGAAAACTTGGAGGCAGCAGAGAAGCAGTGAGAGAGGCTGGTTTAATTAAAGTGAATACTTTCTCAATTCTCAACTACTGCACTCAAACAGAGCCGTCTAAGTAGGGATTACCATTAAGCTTGTGGAAACTTTATCTAGTCAAGCAGTGTTGTGCACCATTGGTCTATGTCCAAGACACATTTTGCGTAGAGTTTGTTGGCACGTCTCTGTTATTGATATTGGTACACTGTTAAAGAACATATATTTTTTTTTGTTTCTGTTATAAACGATCTTCTCCCTGCCTTGTTTCTCTACAGGTGTAGATCCATCTCTGCAAATCGACAACAGGATCCAAGCCTCGTCCCAAGTTGCTCTTCAAGGTTCCAAATCCAACAAGTCTCGGGCTGCCAACACCCGGGATGAGCGCTTCAGATCTGGTAATCATGTTTCTGTACTGCCAAAAAGTTTTAAACGTCTTGTGTTTCTCTTTTATTCTGTAGCTAAGCCGAGTTAATGCGTTTCTTAGATCTGCACACAGAAGCCGTCCAAGCAGCTTTGGCCAAGTACAAAGAGAGGAAGATGCCCATGCCCTCCAAGAGACGGTCTGTGCTAGTTCAGTCTTCTGTAGAGGCATGCACCCCGCCAGGTGAGACCCGTGCTCCTTTAAATCCCCTGCATCCCAGTTGGTTCTGCGCGTTCTCACTGGGTTGTTTGTTTGATATGTTCCCATGAGCTGTCGAGTGTAGGATGCTGAAACTCCATTGTGTCCACTGATCAAAAATGATGATGTCAAGCATTTGCTGCTGGAAAGAAAATATGCGGTTTTCTGAATGTGTCCATTCTTCGCGACTATAAAAGACTCGGTTCTGACCGTTGTGTTCCCAGAGAGACCTTCCTACACGAGTGGCAGAATGAATGCATAACCAGATTTTGAGCATCATCTTGAAATGTCGACCTTTTGCCTGTTTGCATAACAGTTTGTATTGTGTGGGCAGTTCATTAGAATTTATGTGATTTCACAGCTTTCCAGCAGCTTCTTGTTTTCCCAAGAGTTTCAGGGCCAAAAGAGCCTTGTGCATGTGTTGTTATCTTTCATTAAATAATCTGTAGGAGATTTTATAGAGGGCTTTTCAAACACTGCCGTGATTTTTATCAAGTGGGGGACCTTAAAACTTCAAGTCTTGGATAAAAAGAGAGGACACAGCGGTGGAGCAAGTAACCGGATTAAGAGCTCAGACACAGTGGTGTGAATAGAAGAAGGAGAGGGACTTTTCATGGCTGTTTTGAGTTTCTCTGAGTGAACTATTGTACTTGAATTAGTCACATACATGAGACTGATATATGTGTAATGTACATACAAGAAGATCTGCTGCTTTTGTAAAGATGACGGCAGCTATTGTTTCTACATTTGTCTGGTTAGTCAGCAGAGAAGACAAGAACAGACAAGAAACATCAGATGAGGGTTATACCATGCAACACAGGCCGTCACCTGAACAGCTTCTGCACATTCAGCCAACATTTGTATGAATGCGTGAGTGGATGTACAGACCAGTAGGTGCAGTATACGCAAAACTTTAGTAATGGCAATCAATCAGTCCGTTGGTTGTTTGTTCCACTGCTTTGCTTTGCTTTGGAAAGACTACAACATAACATCATACCCCCCTCAAGAGGAATTGTAGTAACCCTGTAATAACTCTCACTTATCATCTAGTATCTGGATTAAATTTCAACGTGTCACGTTCTCTGGCTTCTGAACAAAAAACTGCCCAACAAAAGACATTCCCATCAGCCTGTGCTGTACAATATATCCAATAAATATCAGCTGTTATGATGTTGACATCATAATTGAGAACACGTTTGTGCCCTGATGCTATCAACATTGAACTCAAAACCAACTGTGCACGAGTGCAACGCTTTGATTGCTAAACTGGAATTATTGTACCTAGCCTTGTATCCTATGCTGTATCCTAGATCATAGCCTGATATGAGTGCAACAAGAAAGTCTTTTAATAAACAGGAAACAAGGCAGAAAGCAGTTGTCAGTTTGCTTACAATGCTAATGTGTCGCGTTAAAAAAGACACACAGGTGTACAAGGATAAATGCAACGAGTCTGATCAAACAGACTTTCCATCATGATCTTTGCCAATTCAAATTCATTTTCTATAGACATAAATCAGTGAAAATAAGCTCAGCCTTTTAACTGCTGAAGCTTCGCTAGTTTCCCTGTTTTTGTTCATTTGTACTTGAAGTCGATCTCAGCGTATCTGCTACTCTCCCTGCTCACGGTTTGTCTCTTAAATATCGCTCTGGCTCAGTCTTCACTGCCTCTTCTGGTTTTTGACTACTTTGTGGTGAAAAATAGCACCCCTCTCCACCCTTTTTTTTTGTATCCGTCCACCTCTCAATTTCTGCTTTGCATGTCTTCTTTAACCCTCTATTTCACTCTTCTGCAGGGTAACTGTGCCAAGGTTACCAAGATAGGGAGGCAGATTGGAGTGAGGAATAACAAACTGAATCATAAATGTGAGATAAACTGCACGAGTCCACCGGCTGTAGAGGCATTAAATTGGTTTGTTATAATCACACCTCCTTTAACCTTCCGCTAACAGCCTCTCCAAGACTAAGGAAAGTCGAAGCAGTACTTTCACAATGTCTCAATTTGTTGGACTTTACTTGAAACTGTGTACTGTGGGAGATTAGTGGGATTAATTACATGAAGGCTCATTAGCTTAGAGAACATCCATCAGGCACGTGCTGATCACACATGAAGTCATAGCCCCTTTTCTTCTAGACAGTACTCTTTTTCTTTTTCTCCCCCTCTTCTCTCAGTGACTCGTTTTCCAGTTAATCAAAAGCACGATGAATTTTAGTGTAGCAGTTTTCTATGATTGCATGAGTTTTATTGTTTTCTTGGGGTTTAGTGAGTAGGTACGCTATTTTACATGGTCTGGGATGAATAATGCCAAAAGCTGGGAAGTTTCTTGGTGATTTTATAAACAGTTAGGACAATTTTTTATCCAAAAATGCATGATAGTGAACTGCACTTTCACTGAACTCTGTTCTCAGCAGAATTCATAATGCAAGACTAGTCTGCTGCTGGGTAACTTGGCAGATGAAGTGGAATATGTTCATTTTAAATGATCATTACATTACTTTGAAGCTGTTCCTGTTTCGGCTATTTTTGAAGAGACCAACTGCTCACAGTTGCCTCGAGGGAGAGAAAATAAAATCACCAGTGTCTGGTTTTGAGTTTGAGTCCAAGTGACATGAAAAAGGGAATTTATTATGCTAACAGTTTATGTTTGTATTGTGTGCAACTACAGTATGTAGTTATGTGTTATTGTAATTGTCTTGAGGTAGAAATTCAGCCTTAATTAATAGCTAGGCAATATGTAAGTGTGCTGACATGCTCAGAAGAAGGCTCCCATCTATTTTGTTTTTGATCATTCATATTTTTGATGACTGCAGCTCAGTATACCAGACACCTAATTTACTCTCCCTCCTTTTCATCATCATCTTCAAATATGCAACACCCAGTCTCTCCCTTGATACATGTGTTGCAGTTTTATACATATATATTGCACATGTCGTTGCAGTGTGGCTGCTTACAGGCAAATATTAAAAACATAGTAGTGAAGCCATGAGAGATTTAAAAGCAAGCATCTCTCAGCCGAATTAACTTCCATCCCCATTAAAGTCATCCTACCCATCCCCTGGCTTATATGTACTCTATCAGTATGTATAAGTAGAATAAAGTGTCATCTGCATATCATCTAAACCCTGCGCAAGTGTTCCAGGTTTTCCCATCTTGATTTTTTTTCCTGGTGACACTGTAGACAGCCCCATGTTCTTTGTCCTCTGTTATGACGCTGCCCTGTCTTGACCTGTCAAACACAGACACCTCCTCAGCGTCAGAAGACGAGGGCTCGCTGCGCCGACAGGGACGTCTGACCACCTCCACGCCCTACCAGGGCCACAGCCACCCAGCTGTTGAGCACTGGTTTAACCGTGTCATCCAGGGTTCGTCCACCTCATCCTCCGCGTCATCCACTTCATCCCACCCGGGAGGGAGATCCGTCACCACCACCAACACCACTGCCCACGCAGCCCTGAACGTCAATGCCGCAGCCACCGCTCTGGCAGACCTTATGGCACACACCCAGCTAGGTCAGTGACGCACGCACACAGTTTCAGATACTTTTAGCTGTTGCAGTGTTTAGTTGGTCAGTATTGCATTTCATGATTTATTTTGACCTCCTTCATTCCTTCATTCTAGATTGAGATGATGTGTTTAAGCCAAGCAAGAAAGCCATTATATATGGTTTTTCTGTTTCGATTGCATTTCAGTTCAGTTCAAACAGGAATTTATAAATGGACACTTGCGTTGAAATTCTTTGTTCTTTATGCAGATAGGTTTTATATATGTACATACAAACAATTTAGGGAGTCGAAGACTGAGTTTTATGCTTTTTCCATTATCCTCATTTTGTTAAATTTGGCAGAATATATGGTAGATACGAAAACTGCTTCCCAGTCAGATTTGTCATCATATCAAAGGTGACATCTTAACCTGTGTTATGTACCGCAGACTGTTTAATCGCAGATAGACAGCACTGTCCTACACATCGATTGCTTTCTGAGGCCTTATCTCCCTCTAGATACAAAAAAGCACTCGATGATGACAAGACAAAAGGGACCCAACGACTGAGTTTTAATTCCCGTCTTTCTAGTTAGCCATCCTCGTCTGCCATCTCACTGTCATTCGATCATGTGGAGAAGCTCTCAGCCACATATCTGTCAAAACCGCTTGTTCCATGTTGCCACGTGAGTGTCACGGGCTAGTTAATGAGATTTGGTGGATTTATCACCATTAGTCTCGCTGCAGCTGCAATGTAAGATGGTGTCTTGCTTACTTGTGTGCACGTTTGTATGTGTGCGTACATGTGTGTGCATGTGTTGCTGGTAAGGCGATATCCTATCAGGATGGAGCTGCCTGGTTTTATTTTTTCACTAGCTCGTTTCCCCTCAAGGCCGCTGTCATAAAACAGCAGCAGCGACTTGTGCTGAATGAAGCTGTAAATAAATCTCCCACATTGCCTTGTTCCTCTGCCCCTCAGACACTGATTCTGTCATCCACTTCAACAGGAGACACTAAAAAATACTATATGTAGTTAAAGGAACACCAGTTCTCAATGTGGAGTTTTTTTTAAATCTCTTTGAAAACCACTTCCATACATTTGCATAAGAAAAAAATATGCACAAGTGCTCATCCCAAAAGTTGGAACCACTGACATCAGCTGTTATGAGCAGGGTTACTGCGATTGGCAGATGCTCCCCATAAACACTGTTTTCCATCATTTTCAGACCTTGGAAATTACCCAAAATTCTTTCTAGTAATGTGATCTGATAATTAGTTATGACACCTGTCAAAAATATGGCTTGGCTCTGCAACAAGGTATCTGTTTTGGATCCAACTCCAATGTTGGACTGTAAACTCCAGTTCTCATGACACACTTAAAACAGAACAGCTGATCCTGTCACAGACGTTAATGGTAAATGGACTGGTCAAAGGAGCTTGCAAAGCAACCATCTTTGAACAGAGGTGGTGGTTTACGACACCAACTCTCTGCCATTTATAATCCAGTTTTGAGATCCCTCCCCAGACGCCTTAACGCCCACTTACATCCTGGGCCATCTGATCTCAGGAATTTGCATGATAAGGTGGGGCCAGGTTATGGACCCAGGTGATATGCAGGTGATATGGACCCACACCCAGTTTCACACCTTGGCTCAGGCGATTAGAGCATCATCAGGGGGTCCTTTTTGTCCCTCTGTGGGGGGAAACTCCCACTAGGTTTATATCTGGGACTCTCCACCATTTGATCTTAGAACTGAAGAAGCTTCTCGGATGAGAGGTGAAACGTCTTCAAGTAACTTAAAGAAGTCCAGATGCTTTTCTTTGCAAGCTCCTTTGACTACGATGACCTGGATGACTGAGAACCTTCACAGACGTAAATGGACTGCTTCCTATATACTCTTTCATTCACACAAGCACCTTTTTCTATGTCTGAGTGCTTTCTATCTAACATTAAGAGAGCAACTTTGCACTCTTAGTGTCTGGACATCAGTTGGTCTGTAACATAGTGTAAGACATCTTGGGTACAGACTTTTATGTGTGGTGTTGAGGGAAGGTGAAAAGTTGAAATACAGTCTTTGCTTCGGCTCAGAGAATACCAGGCAAATCATATTGTTTGCTAATCCATGACTTAGATCTTTATATAAGTTGCGAGCACCCACAGTTGGCCTTAAATTTGACCTTTTAACCCCCGACACCCCCACTCATCACAGATAACCACTCAGCGCCCCCTGACGTGACGGGGCTGTCGGAGCGCTCCTCGCATCACGCAGAGCGGCCCCATGTGGCCTCGGTGCGAGGCGTTTCCCGCGGCTTCAACCACCACACCAGCGTCATGGAGACCGCAGATGGTGAGTTTCCTGCCCACTCACACTCACACACACATATACACGCAAAGTCAACTCCCGTTTTCCTTCTCCCCTGCTGTTTGTCCCTCTGTCTTCTCCTTAGTCAGTCTGCCAACGTGACTGGCAAAAGCTACTGACTGACCTGCTCATGTTGCCACGGTAACGGTGCACCTCTCCACCCCCCCCACCCCACCCCTGAAAAATCCGTCACGTTCCTGCCGTAATGTTTGGTTCTGTTAACTAACAGAAACACTGAGACAGTAAAGATTTACACAGCATCATGGTCTCGCTTCTCTGCGGCAAACAAATATTTGAGTCATGACATAAAACGGATCATTAGGTGCTCGGTTTCGCGCTCAGTTTTTGCCATGTTGTTGGTGGATCTGTGCATAAAATAGCCTCCAAACATTATTCTTCATTCAAACCGTGCCTTTGCTTGTATGGCTTCAGTACTGCTACCAGCATGGGGCAGTGGATGCTGCAGAGGATAGGTACATACAAATACAGTAAATACAGTATTAACAGGTCATGTTCCACCTCATTTTAAGGTAGGTTTAAAAAAAGAAAAAAAAACACAGTTGAGCACATTAATTACAGCCTGAGCTAAGAAGAAAAGAAGGGAGGTGGGTGAGGGAGTGTGGTTTTTATTCCATATAAAAACAAATTTTGTGTCCTAAAGAAGTTTTGGCTTTCTCTTATAGGAAAATTAGCAGAATTGGAGTAAAATGTAAGCAGGGTTTCATATACCCAACCATAAAATATGTTTTGGTTTATCAAATTGCCGTAAGGGAGGACACACTCATTCCCTATAACTGCTGTGTGCTTACGCTTGTTATCACCCACCGTCTCCTTCAAATTTCTAACCCAACAAGTCCTTTTCCCTTTAGCATGACATCATTTAGCGGTCTATAAGAGGGCCCATATATCCAAAAAGTTGTCAGTTCACCTTTAACTTGGCAGAGAGTCTCGCCGTTGGAAGAACCCTGAACACTTTCCTAAACCGCTGAGTTACAGGCAGAGGTTTTTCGCAAATCCACTTACATATACATCTTCTAGTGTGATTCCGTTTTAGGTGGCGTCCACAATAGTCTTTGAACCTTACAAAACTTTTTTTCCATTATCTTAACAGGTTATTGAGTTTAGAGTTGCGTTAGGGCTGGAGACGATCCAAGCTGTTATAGGGTGAAAGGCAGGGTACGCCCCATATAGGTCGGTTTGTCACATGACTGGGCCTTTACTTTTAATGTGTGTTTAATATTGTGAAAGTATCCTTAGTTATGTAGGACCAGAACATGGACCACTCTAGAAACAATGCATATATTTCCCAGTCACCAATTTACATTTAAGGCATAATGGTTATATACCAGTATCTGTTTTCTTCATAATGTCAGGTGCTCTGTGCTGCATCATCATACATTATACTGTATTTTACTACTAAGAAACCGAGTGAGTGACCTGAATGCCTATTTTCCAAACATCTCCATCATATATGACAGTGTTTTTTTTTTTTTTTTTTATATGAGTTGAGATTACTTGAGGCTTATGAAAGAAAACCAGCATCTTGCTACAGATGACAATGAGGTTGACTGGTTCATTAAATCTGCTCCACTTTCTTTGTCTGAGTTCATCTTCATTCATTCAGTTTGTTAATAATCAGGCAGCTTGAAAACCGGAGGACACCTTGAGCAGAGAGCCTATAATCTCCCTGCCACCCGTGCTCTGGATTCTTAAATACTAAACAACCTAGCTGACACAAAAGCAGGAAGTAGTGGTTAAATCTATGGATCTAAACTGCAGGTTTTCCTATGCTGATTACTAAACATGGTGAAAGTGGTAAAACAACAGTGTGATTCCATTATAATCCCACTCTCACTTGCATGTGGCAGCTGCAGATTTCTCACACATTCACGCTCACGGCCGATTTAGACTTTTGCACGAATCTTTCTAGAGCCTGTGGTGTGTGTTTTTTGTTTTTTTTTGTTTTTTTTTTGTTTTGTTTTTTAGATGCCAGCCAAAATGGAAACAAATAAAATGCTGGCACTCTTTTCCCTCCTTGGTCCCCACGCAAACATATTTGCCCCTCAGGTTTTTCCCACTTCTTCTTACATTCCCTCACACCAAGTCCAGTAGTTTGTGGAAACTCCTTCCAGCAATCTGCTGACATCTGTGAGTCCTTATAGTGAGGCAATGATTGTTATTCTCTCACTGATCAGGCCAATCGCATTAGTTGCGGGTTGCGTCAACACGATGCATAGTTACATCCTCGGGGAGGTGCACCTCGGGTTACGGCCAAGGTTTTCAGAAGGGTTCTGTGGTTTTATGATTCAGTGCAGACATATAAATCCCCCGTCATCCAGAAAGTTCACAGGAGCGCTTCATTGACATCCTGATGTGTCTCTCCTCTAGGATGTGAGTGGAGAGGTGAAGGATCCCTCACTTTAATTGATGGTATTTATAACTGCTCCTTCCGCTCTATGGCAGCCTGCTGTATGTGCACTCTGCTGTATGTGCGTTTGTATTTGTGTGTCTTTGCATCTCTGCCTCTCACCTCCACTGTCAGGTTTACTGTGACACTTGTCCAAATCTTGTGTGTTATAAAAAAAATATGCACAGCTACAGTGAATTCAGTGATACAGTGTGCATGTGAGTGTGTTTCTGTTTGTATAGCTGAGTATGTTGCAAGTGCTCTACCGTTTATAGCATCTTCAGGCAACGTCTAACCTGAATGTCTTTAGAAAGTGAGTGCGTTTAAGCAGAGGTGTAACTCTTCGTTTGGCCTTGCGACTAATTACTATGTTGACAGACTGTTTTCTTATCTCAAACTGAAAACAACTGTCAGTCTGTTTCTCACTTCAGTCTTTGACGGCTAGCCCGCAGCCACGCAGTGACTTCTTTGATGGCAGCTCTCTAGGACTGCTGCCATTTTTTTGACACATAGATGTGTGTAAAGAAAAAACAAGTCACACAGTAGCTTTGGCTCCATCTGTACTTGGATACCGACACTGTGTGTGTTGGTGTTTTATGCGCAAATTTTGCCGATACAAATTCAGTATTTTCGCACTGTTTTCAGCTTACAATCGTTTAAAAAAAATTAATTTCTTACAGAATTTTGTGCAGTACTGTGAAAAGTAAACCATTACAACTTCCATAGGAATTAAAAGGGTAGGTAGCAGTTAATCTAATAACTCTTAAAAGCACAAGTTTTGGCAGTTTGCTGGTCTGGGGCATTCAGGTTTGTTAACATGGTGACAATGAACAAAGACAAGAAGCAGTGATCTTAAAGAAACAGCTCTTGCTGTCCATCAGTCTAGGAAGTGTTATACAGCATCTCAACACAAACACCTCAGACCATCTGTCAATGATCTGGGCTAAAGGACCTGGGGACGTTGCAGTCATTAAGATAGCCATGAACTCGTCTGTACATCAAGGTCATATCTGACCGATAAAGCTGCGCTGAAATTAGGTTATACAACAGGACTGTGATACCAACCACAGCAGAAAACAGAATGGCTGAATCAAAGACAAGAAAATACTCAAGGTGTTGCAATGACCCAGTCAAAGTCCAAACCTCAAGCTGGCTGAAATGATGTAGCGAGACCTAACAGAGCTGTGCATAAATGAATTGAGGCAAACCTCAATGAAATTAAAGCAATGTTATAAAGAAGAGTGGCCAAAAATACCTTCAAAACGATGTGAGAGACTGATAAAGTCATACAGAAAATTATTGCTTCAAGTTATTGCTGCTAAATGTGGTTCTACAAGCTGTTGAGTCATGCTCCATACTTAGTTTTCACAGCACTGCACAGAGCCCTATGCAAACTTTCTTTTCCACTTCGCTTTATCCTATCAAAAGACCAAAAGCAACAATAAGTTATTATTACGAACAGGTGTTTATTGTATCCGTAGCCTGATAAGACTTATTTTTATCCGGCCGACCTCCATTATCATCCAGAAACAATGACAAATGCATCAAGTGAACCATGCTGTTGCAGTGGGCAACATGTTCCCTCATTATGAGTCACTGTGGGTTATTTTGAGCCAGTTTCACATACTGTACACCATCCTGCCTAAATCCATGGCTGGAGATAGTCACTATAAACACACCTTTGCAAATATAAATGTCTGAATAGAAAATCCTAAAAGCTGCAGTGCCCAGCTGACACAGGAAATTGAATGTTTTTAAAAAACAGGACCGTGTTTTTATGACGCATTTTTATGTTTAAAGTGCTCAGCAAGACTGGGCCCCAGAGACAATTTTTGGCTGGGATTTGTTAACAATAGGAAAAAGATGGACTAATACTAGCCCGATCCTATAACTCTGTTATTGTTTACTGTAAAGACGTGGTGTAACATTTTGTCCCACATTAAGGAAGAGCCAGAGATTACTACAGCAATTTATGGCTGTAAATGCATTCATTATAAGATCGTGAACACATTAATTATCGTCATCATCACAGACGGGTCCTGGTTGGTCCAGATATGAACGATCAAGCCTCATGATGAGGTGGGTGGGGGAGTTCAGAGCCAGGATGTTAGGGGCTGCTGTCTAATTGGTCCATCAGGTGCTGCACTGACCCCCACAGGGTCGATCCCTGGTACATCTGTCCCTGCATGAGGAGGCAGGGTCTGTCTGAGCTAGGCTTATTATAGTAAGATAAATCAGGCAAGCTGTGTGCAGCTGTGGCCTTTAGCTCCCGTGGCTGTCTGGGTTGTCGAACACAGCCGCCCCCCTTTTAAAGCTAACTGTATATTTATCGGGTAAAAATAATGTCTGATGATGTTTATAGACTGAACCTCACCTCAAACATGACTCTAACGGCACAACGCAAGTTTCATTCGGAGTCTGTTAGTTTGTTTGTTGTTTTGTTTGTCTTGTTTTCTCTCCTTTTATGATCTGGCTCAGTTTTTATATTAAAAAAACGATTTAAGGGTTAATTTTAAGGTGTAACATGCATGTCAGACCATTTATCTGTGTTCTGATTTAAGTCGGGGTTAGGTGATTTTAGCATCTCACTGTCTATATTTTATAGCATGAAGCGGGCACCTTTTGAGACACCTCATGAATCATTTTCTGCAGCGAGTACATCTTTGTTGCTAGGCAGCAGGCGAGGCGGCTCCTCGTTTCCTGATTTCCTTTTTTCTTAGCCTTTGAGGTCTCGCAGTGATTCCTGAGACTTCCTACTAAAACACTATGTCTTTAAGGTGACTGTACAGCGCAGGACCTCGCCTTCCACTGCTTTGTTGTCCTGCCACGGTGTGACTGACAGCTGGTTGTCCTCTGTGCCTCATTAGAAAAACACACTGACCTTGTCTCCTTTTCTTTCCTTATCTGTCCCTCCCTTATCCACCCCCGTCCTCCATCAATCTCTCAATCAATCTGTCTGCACATGCCCACGTCCCACCTGCGCCATCACAATTATCTCCACTTTTTCCCGTCTGTATTTCTCTACATGTTTTTTTTTCTTGTCATGTTTATGTCCTCCCAACCTTTTTTTGTCTTTTCATCTCCATAAAACTCATTTTATAGGTGTTCCAGTCAACAGTCGCGTCTCCAACAAAATCCAGCAGCTGCTCAATACACTGAAGAGACCAAAGCGTCCACCGTTGCGCGAGTTCTTTGTTGACGACTTTGAGGAGCTTTTGGATGGTAAGCCCACCTGAATGTAATTACAGTGATTCTGCTGAATCAATAAATCTTCGTGAAGAGAAACTCTTTCACACTCCTACTCTTTCGAATGTGATGCTCACATCGCGTTGGTTTTCCAGCTCTAATAATAGTGATCTGTCTAATTCTTGTTGTGGCTGAGATAAAAATGTGACTGTGACCTTGCCAGGTCCCACAAGTAAACCACCAAGGCACGGTTTTAGCTCAGTGGTAGTTATTTTGGCCCCGAAGACCACCAGGTGTTGAAAGGGAATTTTTTTAGGGAAGTGCACACGGACTGGACCAGCCCTTCCTAACCATTTCCTCCATTCCAACCAAACCCATCGGTGGGTCTGGGTGGTACTCTGCCACTCT
The DNA here is from genome assembly GCF_000239375.1 of Pundamilia nyererei. Classification (NCBI taxonomy): domain Eukaryota; kingdom Metazoa; phylum Chordata; class Actinopteri; order Cichliformes; family Cichlidae; genus Pundamilia; species Pundamilia nyererei. Next base: position 1,940,428 of record NW_005187410.1, on the reverse strand, counting down.
GAATAAACACTGAGTGAATGAAAATGCTGCGGGAATAGCAGTGCATCAGCAGGTAACTGTAAAGCTTCTCCTTGTGGTATGGCAAGCTTCAGTGTGAGCAGAAAAACACACTCAGAGGTAGGATCCAAACACTGATAAAGATGTTATATTTGGCAGAGATATGGCTTACCTGCTTCTTTAAACAGGTCTGAACTCTACTGCTCAGAGAGTCTGAAGGTAAGAATAGAGATGAAGAGATGGAAGTCAAATCCAGAAGTCAATAGAGTACTTAAAGAAGGAGCGAGACTGATTTCCAGTAAGCAGCAGCTTCGAGTTTCTCACAAGTAGGAATAATAGGCAGCTTAGACTCATGAGGACAGAATACAGCTCACTGTATATCCTCCAGCTTTTCCTTTTCCATCACACCTTCCTCATTGTCTTTTTTTTCTCACACTCTTTTTTTCCTCCCCTGTCCTCCTTACAAGTGTTGTTTAATTTACATATTTACCATTTCTTTGCAGACTAGCCGGTCTTCTTTATCAAGCAGCTCAGGAGCTTATATTACGCTCAATTCGAATCAAAGTCTTAAAGATGTCCAATTCATCTTCTTCATGTTTTCAGTCCAGCAGCCAGATCCCAACCAGCCAAAGCCAGAAGGCCAGCAGATGTGTCCCCTGGAAGGGGAGCCTCTTGGGGTGGTGACCAACTGGCCTCCCTCCTTGCCAGCAGCCCTACAAAGGTGGGGAACCACTCAGCCCAAGAGCCCCTGCCTGACAGCACTCGACAATGCTGGCAAGCCCGTCTACACACTCACCTATGGTAGGTGTTAGCCTGTGGATGTTGGCCCAGAAATGACAATTCAGATGGAAAAGAATAGCACCTCTTTTCATCCACTGTGTCTTTGAAAAACAGACATGATGTATTCTGCTGTTTAAATGTTGTTTTGCAGGTTAGAATAGTTAAATCAAAGGCACTCGTTGACAATGTGTGTTAACCTCTGCAGGTAAACTGTGGACCCGCAGTCAGAAACTGGCCTATACGCTTCTTAATAAGCTGAGCAGCAGAAATGAGCCTCTGCTCGTGCCTGGAGACAGAGTAAGTCATGATATATTACAGTGTGTTCGGTGGCGATTGAATGTGTTACATTTTTTGGCATTTCACTCAATCAATCAGCACTATTACAAATATTCCACATGGAATTAATCACCAAATAAATTCAATGACGTGAGAAAATAAAATAAAACAAAACAAAACAGGGGGCTGAAGGTATTCCTACATAGGAACCTTTTGGGAAATATAGTTACTGCCTTATCCTGCTAGATGAAAAAGTGACGAGCTCTCGGATTTGCGTTTACTTTTATTGTTTTAGATCCACTTAAAAGCTTTAATATTCTATTTGAATTTGGAACATTAATATAGCAGAAAACAATATTTTTTTTTCCTATGAAATAATTAATGGAGTGCTTCCTTACTTCTTAGCAGAGAGGAAAGTCCCATTCCTCACATGTTTGTGTTAAGCCAAGTCTGCATCTGCATTATTACCTTGAAATCTTTGACTGGGAACGTAAAAGTGAAATGAGCGAGCCCAGTCTGGCACAGTTCATAACTGTAAAGTTTAAAAACCTAATTTATGTGTAGACATTTAATTTCATCTCATTTTCAGGGCTGGACTTTTTTTCTTGTCTAAAATAATCTAAAAAGATGGGGGAGGCTGGCTGAGAAGCCTGTTTGTTTTGGTGCGAGATAGTGCATGTGTGATTTTTGTCTGATGCAAAAACGGCAGTTTCACGTTTAATGGGGGCTACAGCGAACAGAAAACAGACCCAAGCCAAGATAGAATAACTGACTGTTGACTAAAACCAAGGATTTATTGAAAATATAAATATTATTGTTGTGAAGCTGGAGTTGTCAACTAACTCTCTGGTAGAAAGCAATGATTTCTTAAACTTTAAAGCCTTGCAGAAAGCAAACGCTTCGTTATTTGTATGACATGTTTAGTGTCACCGTCAGTCCACAATACTGTCCATTAAAACAGTAATGTTGGTGTATTGTAACCATGTCTTGAACACACCTGCAGGTTGCACTTGTTTTCCCCAACAATGATCCGGTGATGTTCATGGTGGCCTTCTACGGCTGTCTCCTGGCGGAGCTCGTACCTGTACCTATTGAAGTGCCGCTGACCAGAAAGGTAAAGCAATGAGGGTCTCCTGGGAATGTGTGATTTTTGACGTTTTACTGACCCCTACTGGACATCTGACCTCAATGTGTTTACATGAGAGACGTACTTAAGTCAGATGCAGTTTTTGATTCAGTGCTAATCTTCACTCTCTTTGACGTTCCTTACGCTAAATCACATCTTTGTAAATCTGATCTCTTAAATGTTTAAATGCGGAGTATTAGCTTATGATGTTTTGCGGTTCCCAGAGCATCGATCAGCTCAAACCGATCTAAATTTATCCATATTAGTTGCACAGCCTGAATATTAATGCCTGTTCGTGATTGCCCTTTATAAGCATGCTGTTGGCAGACGCTGTGCTGTAATTAATGAGATTTGAGTGAGGTGAAATGATGTGTTATTCTAGTCAAAATATTAGATCACAGGCCAACTGTTCTCAGGAGTCAGACGCTCATTTGCTCACTCTGTCAGCTCCTATCATTCCTCGTCCTCTCGTTGTGTCCCTCTCTTTATTCCTATTACCCTCCTCTTCTTTCTTTCCGCCTCTCCCCACCCATCTTGAGTCTCCGACCTTTTTTTTTTTTGCTTTTCTGAGCAGCGCACTTTGCACAGCACGAGTTTAGCTATAAGCTCATTTGCACAGCCAATCAAATAGGAGCGAGCTTGTGTCAGATCTCGGGTTTCATTCCTGCTACAGTCTGGCTTTGATGCACAGCAGTAGAGTTTTTAATAGTGACTGGCCGTCACTCCGCTTGCTCACCTGCTGCTGCTTTGATGCTGCTGTGATGCTCTGAGGTTTCTTCTTCTTCTTTGTTTTCTTCTTCTTCTTCTTGTCATTGCCCTTGTTTTCACTCCATTAGCAATTCCCACATTCCCTCGGCGCATCCTTTCTCAAAGTTATTTTGAATTTTTCTGTTTTTAGTAGTTGATCGTTGTGTGTGACAGATACTCTCTTTGCTCCCCCAGGATGCGGGAAGTCAACAGATCGGCTTTCTGTTGGGCAGCTGCGGCGTCACGTTGGCACTGACCACTGACGCCTGTCAGAAAGGCCTGCCCAAAGCACAAACAGGGGAGGTTGCCACTTTCAAAGGTACAGCCTGTTTTGTTTTCATTGTGAATGTGTGTGCATAGTTTCATTTGGTTTGAGATGACTTCATGTCTCTGTCTCTGCAGGCTGGCCGCGGTTGCTGTGGTTTGTGACAGATGGAAAACATGTTGTGAAGCCTCCAAAAGACTGGCACCCTCCAATACGGGAAGCCAGTAACGACATTGCCTACATAGAAGTAAGTGGGGTTTAATCAAAGGATGTGACGCGATGGTTTTTACTGGATTTGTTTTTTACTTATTCAACTTATTAGGCAGTTTTTGTTTTTACCAGATCCTTTTTCTTCCTAATGAAACTGTTTTTTTTTCCCTTTATGCTTCTTACATCTAGTATAAAACCAGCAAAGAAGGAAGCACCATGGGAATCACAGTGTCCCATTCAGCCATGCTGGCTCACTGTCATGCCCTCACGCAGGCCTGTGGCTACACTGAAGGTGAGGAGGAATCTTAATTTACTTTTTTGGTCATACTTTGTTTCTGCAATCTTTCCCTCCATCATTTATCACTTCTTCCGACATGGAGAAAGTTCAGTTGGTGCTGGCAGGAGAAATGCTCTGAGACACTTTTAGGTGTAAATACAGTCTCATTTGATAAATGCAGCTGCTCAGTTGGTTGCGTTCCTTCCATCATACCTGGGTCAGGTCTGCTTAAAAAGAAAGAGAACATAAAGTAGCTCCTTTCTTCTAGTGTCCTACTTTTGTTCTGAGTAACTGCAAACAGCACCAGCAACCCCCAGAGACTCTCCGGATCTGTTTCTGTAACTTAATTTGGCTTACTCAAACCACTGCTGCTACAGTCAGAATTACAGAAACTTATGTAACTGTGTTGTGCTCCTAACCTTGAAAAATTCTCCTTTTTTTAATTTGTAGGTGAGACGATAACCAACGTCCTGGACTTCAAGAGAGAAGCAGGATTATGGCACGGTGTTCTCACTGTAAGTAGTCTCCAGACCTCTAGTAGAGCTAATGGGGCGCTTATATAATGAGAAATGGAGGAGATCTGAGCTCAGTTTGCAGATAAAAACTGAAACTTATCTAACCGGCTTCCCACTGAGGCCTTTATCAGTATGTAAATGCATTCAAACTAATGAAGTCCTGATGGGGGGAAAAAGCATCTTATCTAACCACTGAGGAGTTTCAAACCTGTGAAAAATAAAGCTGCTTCCACTGACACAGACATCCCAGCTTTGATTGACTGCTTTCAAACATGCATGAGAATTCCCGGTGCCATAGGTCATACGTGATTTGTTGTTACGTGTATAAACAGGCTTATTTTTGTACTCTTGGCAGATAAAATCATAACCTGCAGCGTGTTTACAGTGACCTCATTTAGTTGTGATGCATTTCTGGCATATATTGGAGCTCATCTCAATGCTTACTGCTCTCCTGGCAGAGCGTCATGAATCGGATGCATGTGATCAGCATTCCCTACTCCCTGATGAAAGTCAACCCTCTGTCTTGGATAATGAAGGTTCACACATATAAAGGTAAGGGCCAGTCCATCTATTTAGGGTTAGTAAGGAATTTAGATCTTTTTTTGTTGCTGTTTAATTCGGAAAACGAGGACAGAGCACACTTTTCACAAGAGGCTACCTTAGGGAAGATACACTTCAGGTGTTTTATTGTTAAGAAGACCAGATTTTATTCCTGCTTGTTACTGTTTTGATTCTCAGTGCACGTTGGACACGAGTGGATGGATTAAAGAGATCATTTGTTGGACCTATTGATTTCTGGGGTTGTGTGCCCTGAATAAAACTGATCCACAGCTCTGCTCAATCATCTGTTGGCGACTGAGTCAGCTTGCGTCGCTCCTTGCTGTCTGGTTTTATGATCTCGTCAAACTGGACCACAGAGGTCATGATTGTGTCGGTCATTGCTTTTGTCTTTGTGTCCCCCGTGCAGCTCGGGTAGCAGTGGTGAAGTCGAGGGACATGCACTGGTCTCTGCTGGCCCAGAGAGACCAGAGAGACATCAGCCTGAGCTCACTGCGAATGCTTATCGTTGCTGACGGAGCTAACCCATGTGAGTACATCTGCAGAGGCTCATTTAATAAAACAACACCCTGGAGTCCCAAGAAATTATTATTGATTTGCTTTGTTTGTCTGCCTGGTGCTCTGTGTGTGTGTGTGTGTGTGTGTGTGTGTGTGTGTG
>NW_005187410.1:1919515-1934972 GCF_000239375.1 Pundamilia nyererei | reverse complement strand
GTGTGTGCGCGCGTGTGTGTGTGTGTGTTACCCCAGGGTCGATATCCTCCTGCGATGCCTTCCTCAACGTGTTTCAGTCACGTGGGCTGCGACCTGAGGTGATCTGTCCATGTGCCAGCTCTTCAGAAGCAATGACTGTCGCCATCCGCAGGTGCGCTTCCGTTACTGCACCTGACGAGAACAAAAGCAGCCTCTTTGGCTTTCTGTGCTGCTGTTATGTCACACCATGCTTGCAACATCAGCTGGTTCCTGCAGGGAGGAAGGGAGATTTGTTCTGTTGATCACAGCGCAGACTGTAGAGTCTCACAGCTTTCTGCTAATTGTGAAGCTCAGTTTTGGAGGAGGATTACGATGCCAGACGGATTGGGAGGCAAGAAAATGCTTCAAGTAGAAAAGCTGGCACTATTTTTAGTGAGAGAAATGCAAATTTAAATATATGCAAGAGTTAAGAAATGTAATGGAGCCACAGAGTCATTAAATTTCTCCAGAACCAGTTCACATCTTCTTTTTAAGTGTTAGTACTGCTGTCACTGTACTACACCAGTAGATGGCTCAGTCTGACTGCCGTAAGCAGAAAAGGAAGAATTTAAGTGATAGTATGGCTTAAGTAATAGCATGACTGTGTGTCCCGCAGACCTCCAGAAATGGGGGTTCCTCCTCCCGGGAAGGCGGTGCTGTCCATGGGTGGGCTGAGTCATGGGGTGATCCGTGTGGATACTGAGGAGAAACTCTCTGTTCTTACAGTGCAGGATGTGGGACAGGTCATGCCTGGAGGTACAGTATACCATGCACATTATTAACATTTTACTGATGTTAATGACTAAAATACTGATTTTGAAGAAGGTTGAGAAAAAGGAGATTTTCAAAAATTAAAAAAAAAAGTGTACATGCTGACACTGAAATATCTAACCATATAAAAGTGCTTGTAGCAAAATATTCACCTTAAAAGCCTCTTTTAAAACAACATTTTAAACGCATCACCAATAAATCACCACATCCAACTTAAATGAAATTATTTACCAAATTTTACTGTTTGAACTTTTCGAAGTGTTTCATAGAAGTTTTTGAAAAGCTTAATGCAAACCGGGATCTTGGAATCGATTTAAATATTGACCTTATGACTCATTCTTCCTTGTGCCCATCCTTCTGTGTCCATTTTGCATTTCCAGCCTTGGTCTGTGTGGTGCGAGCCGAGGGAATACCTTATCTCTGTCAGACAGACGAGGTCGGAGAGATCTGCGTGAGCTCAGGCAGCACCGGTGTCGCTTACTACGGCCTCCCAGGCATGACCAAGAACATCTTTGAGGTTGGTGTTTCGTTATTTCTGTAAGTGGTCAGGTGTGACAAAGGATTCGGCGCTTTTCTCCTAATCTTATTATTCATGAGTGTCACTTCATATGTGCAGTGTAATAGCACCACATTTCTAAAAATCTTCTTAATTGATAGCACTAAAATTAAATGAGTCATCATCTGATTGGACTTCTATTAAGTGAAGGCAGTATCTGTTTGTTTTGATGTTTGGTTTTAATAGTGTTGTATCTTCTTGCAGACTGTCCCTGTAACACCGTCTGGGATCCCGATCAGTGGCCGACCTTTCACTAGAACCTCACTGCTGGGCTTTGTAGGGCCAGTAAGTTCCTCTTTTGATTTCCTTTTAACCTTCCTTTGATTTAATGTCAGTCTTACAGCTTTACACAGGTACATTTTAACTGTCCTTTCAGATCTCTAGTACCTCTGTGACAGTTCTGGCAGCAAAAAATAAAAATAATGATAATGGGTTTTTCTGCTTAATAGAACAGATATTAATATCTGTCAGAAATAATCAGCATGAAGCGCCACATGTGATATTGTCAGTTTTACCATCTTGTTGCCTCTACTCTGGTTTGTGATTTTCTAAATTACTCAGGAAGACTCTCAATGGTTTGTGTTAGTGGTTGTTAGTCAACAGTGAGTTTAGTAACAAATATGCAAATGTTTTACTAACTAAACTAACTATTTGCAACATTAGATTGCCCAGTTAAAGGGTCCATCCAGTCAATGCGCAAAGACCAATCATCTCTGTAATTGTTGCAGGTATTTGTCCGTATTTTAATTTAATCTGCTCACAGAATTGAAGAAAACGGTCTCTGAGGCTATGGCATTTGATTTTAGTCTAAAAGATTAATTTTTCTTTTAGGATATTTCACTGAACTCCCTTTAGGCAGCATTATTTCTGAAGTGGATTATTCAGCAGTTTCAAAAGAAAGAAAGAAAGAAATGGAAATCTCTTTATTTTGAAGGATTGCTTTTGTGTTTATAGACTTTCAAACCAGTGAAAGATGGAGCTGACCTGAGTTTATTTGTTAAAATCGTGGAGATGATCATACCAGTGTCATTATCACTTGACAAATGGTGATGTTTTTTTAATTTCCGAGTTTAAAGCATAATTGTTTTCCCTTTGAGGACATGACAGCTCCTGGATGAAGAGTTTGATGATAGTTTATAAGACGTCTGTAAACCTTTTGAGGCATTCAGATTTCTTTGCACCAGGAGCTCGTGTGTTGTGCGGATCACCATATGAACTTTTGTGACTCTTTCCAGGACAGCCTTGTGTTTGTCGTGGGAAAGATGGATGGACTGATGGTCGTCAGTGGGCGGAGACATAACGCTGATGACGTAGTTGCCACAGCGCTGGCCGTGGAGCCCATGAAGTTTGTGTACAGGGGAAGGTAAAGGAGGAAGCGGCATGGAAATTGTGAAAGTTTGCACTTCTTGTTGAGCAGGACAGCCAGTTTGTGACGGTGTTGCTTTGCTCCCCAGGATCGCAGTGTTTTCTGTGTCTGTACTGCACGACGAGAGGATCGTCGTGGTGGCAGAGCAGAGGCCAGACGCCTCAGAGGAAGACAGCTTCCAGTGGATGAGCCGTGTCCTCCAGGTCCTCAATATTTTTTGTTTTGATCTGGTTTATTTTTGAATTTACATGTTTATAAAATAATAAATGAATCTCAAACTTTACCAAAAAAAATATAAAGCAGGCACTGTAAAAGTCGTCACTTGACAGCTTTGTGTAACCTCGCTGTTTGTTTTCAGGCCATAGACAGCATCCATCAGGTTGGGGTGTACTGCCTGGCTCTGGTACCTGCTAACACGCTTCCTAAGGCTCCCCTCGGCGGCATCCATATATCTGAGACCAAGCAGCGCTTCCTGGAGGGTGCTTTACACCCCTGCAATGTCCTTATGTGCCCTCACACATGCGTCACTAACCTGCCCAAGCCGAGACAGAAACAGCCAGGTAGACCACAAGACACCTCACTCTGAGATCAAAAACACAACAATAATTATTCCAATATGTTTGCCTTAAAATGATTTTTGGTGCTAACTTCACTGAGATGTATGATGATGATGCTTTGGTTGTGCTGGACAGAGGTTGGTCCTGCTTCTATGATAGTGGGCAACTTGGTGGCAGGCAAGAGGATAGCACAAGCCTGCGGGAGAGACTTGGGACAGCTGGAGGACAATGACCAGGCACGTAAGGTAGATAGTCATCCTCATTTCATCCATGCCACACCTCTGCTCACACACTGCAGACACAGGTAAGGATCCACACCTGAGGGAGAAATCTGAGTCTAGATGTATGTGCTCTTCAGTTGGTTGGACAACCTCAGTCAGGAAATTGAACAGCACGGATGTTACAAAGACGAGTTGCCTGGATCCAGCCACTCTTACTAGATTGTATGATGTCATCTCAACAAGAACAAATTAAGTTGCTGAATTTCATGCAGATGCTACATGATTTAATTACGTTCACCATAGAAACATGGAATTATTTAGTTCAAATTACAAGTCTGGATCTTGTGCATGTAACAACCACCCAATTTCATTTTTTTGAGTCGACTCGCTAAATTCACAAGATCACATTAGATGTCAAACCACAGGAAAATCACTGGGGTTACAAGAGGCAGACAACCACATCACGTGTATGCTGCTACTATTTCTTATGGTTGAACTTGTCAAGGACAACGACATAAAGCATCATCAAGCATAGCTTTCCTACTTTTGTTAAGACTGTATTGACAGATTAATGCCATGGTGGTTCGTGCTGTTGCCTCAGAGCAAGAAGATCCTGGGTTCAAATCCACAATGTGGCGAAGTTTGCAGTGGGTTCTCTGTGTATTCTGGTTTCCTCCACAGTTAAAGGTCATGCAGTTGTAAGGGTAGCTGGTTATTCTAAATTACCCAAATGTGTTGAAGTGCAAATGGTTGTTTGTCTCTGTATGATAGACTAGTGACCTGTCCAGTCTGTACCCTGGCCCTGTTACCCTATCACTTCCACAGCCCAGATAAAGATAAGAAGATGGGTGGATTGGAAGTTGCTGTAAAACAAATTTTTTTGTTGAACATTATGTAATATGAATACAACATGTACTACAGACATAAGTTACATTTCATTCATTCAACAAGATTATCATTGGTGTAAGAAACAAATATTTTACTAGTTCATGTGACAAGACTGACTTTTGATGTGCCAAAGTGTTTAAACAATATAAGATGAATTTAAATAAATTTAATTAGACTAACGTGGTGCAAACATGTTGATTGAACAAAAGTCAAATTAATTGAATGTTAATGTTAATATTATGTTAAACCTACACACATATATCGTGTTGACACAACACAACCAAGATGGATTAATATAACATGATTTGTTTAGATGGAATATAAGTGGCAAGATAAAATTACGTTCATCCAATGAATAATTTTTTTGAGTGTACATGCAACTGAGAGATGGCCTTCCCTTCTGCAAAAAACACAGGCATCACATAACTCAGATTGTTTTCCCATCATGCATTACACCTTTTTGCCTTTTGATCATCATCTGCACATGTGCTCTACCCCTTAAATGTTTCTTATTCATGTGCAAAAACAGCCTTGTCTTATTATGCAACAATATTTAAAACCATTTATTAAGTGAGACAAGATATTTCTGTGTGACACTTTGATATCTTTGTAGTTAATTTTGTGTTTTCTTCCTTTAGTTCCTCTACATTCAGGATGTGCTACAGTGGAGAGCTCAGGCCACTCCAGACCATCCTCTGTTTCTGGTTCTCAATGCTAAGGTATTGTCTGTACTGGGGTTTGACTTAAGAAAGATCAAATTTGATCAATAGAAAGATCTCTAAATAGAATGTGGTTTTGAAGGTAGTAACACTGATGTGTTATTACAGTAAATTTCCTTGAAATTCAGTTTAAAACCTTTTTACAAAAAAAGATTGTTGTCTCAGGTTTATCTGTTACCCTGATTCAGTTTAATTAAGTGAGTCATGAATAAAGATACTTCATTAAAGTGATGCAAAACTCCTGCAACTCAAGTTTTCATAAGAGGAAAGAAAAAAAGTTGTAATGCAAAGTTAGCTTGTTAGACATTTATGGACTGATAAATCTTGATGATGGTGAATTAAATAAAGAGAACGGTGCAGATATATGTTACTCTTGTGCTTTCTCGTCAGGGCACAGTGTCCAGCTCAGCTTCCTGTCTGCAGCTGCACAAGCGAGCAGAGCGAGTGGCAGCAGCTCTGATGGGACGCCTGAACACTGGAGACCACGTAGCACTCGTCTATCCGCCAGGTAAAAAAAAAAAACATCCGCTGCCCTGTGCTTCTTGACCTTTTAAAACATCCTCACTCCATTAGGTTTAAGAGAAAAAATATATATAAACAAACATTATGTGCAGGAATTGACCTGATTGCCACTTTCTACGGCTGCCTGTACGCTGGCTGTGTGCCGGTCACCGTCAGACCGCCGCATCCACAGAACCTGGCCACCACTCTGCCCACCGTCAAAATGATCGTTGAGGTAACGCAGAGGCTGTTTGGGGACACATCAAGTGCTTATGGCAGTCAATGTGGATTGTATGCATTAAAAAATACATTAAAGTCAGTGATCTTCAGATGTATTTGTGCTCTGTTAGCAACGCTTTACTGTCTAATAGAAAACATGAACAGCAACACAACATATGTAGTTAGATTCTACTATCTGTGGTAAAGGTCAGCAAGTCAGTGTGCATCCTGACAACCCAAGCAATAACGAAGCTGCTGAAATCCAAAGAAGCTGCTGCTGCTGTGGACATCAAGAGCTGGCCCACCGTGCTGGACACTGGTAATTTATGTACACACACTCAAATGCTTAATATCAATTTCTGCAGTGAGCGTTCTCCTAATTCGCTCATTCTTCATCCTGCAGATGATCTCCCCAGGAAGAAGAGCCCCCAGATGTACAAGCCCCCAACCCCAGAGATGCTGGCTTACCTGGACTTCAGTGTGTCCACGACAGGCATCCTGGCAGGGGTCAAAGTATGTTGAAGGAACTGTCTGGTTCAGTAGATTCACATGTTGCCATCATATTGCCTCTTTTTGTTCCTGTTAATGCACACCTTGAAATGGAGGGGTAGGATGTTTCAGAGCTGGAACTGAAAACGCTTATGAAGTTCTAGGTGGGATCTTGGGACTACGAAGAGCTGTTGGTCCAGTGACCTAAGCAAATGACCAGAGACGACCACCACGTGAGAGTGATGGGGATAATCTGAGGCTAGCCCATTAAGGCACTCATGAATAAGATTTTACAATTAATCCTGTTACAAACAGATATCAAGTGTATCATTATCAGAAAAGGTGGCAAATGCTTATCTTTAGACATATATATCAGGAGACTAATTTCCCCCTTTAAAACCCCTTTTCCCAGGATGTTAGTACCTATCAGACATGTAACTAACTACAACAATCTACTCAAGAGGCAATAAAAAGCACATTTGATCTTTTGAAGGGTATATAAAGAAAGTAAGGTTTGAAGTCCTTGATTTTAAGCACTTTTCTTGAATTCAGTGTCAGGTCGCAGGACATTTTAACATTAGCTGTACCTCTTGTTCACACTTAATTTGGAAAAACTGGATTCAGATACTTGCCTATAAATGAAATGAACTACAAAAAAAACCCTATGAAGTCCTATTTGACAGATTTGCAAGTCTAATTAAAAAGAGGAACAAACGGCATGTTTGACTGGGTGAACTTCAGCACATTCTGGAGTTATGATTGATTTTATAGGACAACAGTAAAGGCTTAAAAGGTTCTTAGTCTGCTGTGAAGTAATGAATCCCTGAATGTTACTGCAGCGCCCAGTCTTTTCTTTTTTTTATGTCATATTGTCTCTTCTAGATGTCTCATGCTGCCACCAGTGCCTTGTGTCGCTCCATTAAGCTGCAGTGTGAGCTCTACCCATCCCGGCAGATCGCCATCTGTCTGGACCCGTACTGCGGCCTGGGCTTTGCTCTCTGGTGCCTGTGCAGGTAGGGGCTCTCAACAAACGACCACCAGTAACATTTGAAAATCTGGACACAGATTATTATCTTTTCTTTCTGTGGATTCCTGTTTATTCTCTCGCCTGCATCTTCTTGTTTCAGTGTGTACTCGGGCCATCAGTCGATCCTGGTTCCACCGCTGGAGTTGGAGAGCAACGCATCTCTGTGGCTTGCAGCCGTCAGCCAGTACAAAGTGCGCGTCACGTTCTGCTCGTACTCAGTCATGGAGATGTGCACCAAAGGACTGGGTTCACAGACAGAAGCACTGCGGGTCAGTTTGTCTCTTCAGCTGTTGAACAGTGTCACTGAGGGGAAACAACAAACCACAGCGTTTTTCTTGCACAAAGTTGAAGTGATTCTTTTCAAATAGTCCTTTTCCCTGCGGTGCTGTTGCACCAGCGCCATAATTATCAAGACAAAGTGAGGGTACTCAATGGTGAAGCACTTCACTGCTCCGTGTCTGCCTGCTGATTACTGTCTGCAGCACTTAAGACTGGTCTGTCTGTGATCTAATAGATGCCTAATAAAAATAATTATTAATATTAGAACACAGAAACGATTTTTCTCCTTTTTTCTGCAAAGACCAAAATAATCTTATCACTCTCAAGTTCGTAGGTTTTGCTGATGCTGATCTTCTTTTTCCCCCCATATCCAGCTGAGAAATGTGAACCTGTCCTGTGTGCGTACCTGCATGGTGGTAGCAGAGGAAAGGCCCCGCATAGCCCTCACTCAGTCCTTCTCGAAGATCTTCAAAGACCTGGGGCTTTCACCGAGAGCTGTGAGCACCACCTTCGGCTGCAGGGTGAACGTAGCGATCTGTTTGCAGGTAGGCCCACTGGTCAAGGAAAATTAGAAGCGAAAGGGGGAAGGCTGGGAAAAGTTCAGAATGAATGAATGTCAGTGTTTTAGAGCCAAAGCAGGCAATGAATCTGGGCAAAGATTCATGGCAAAGATGTTAATGAAATTCTTGTGCGGTGTCGGTTTGACAGCACTTCATAAAAGCATCAATGTTAGTGATGTTGAACTTGGAAAGTTTGTGGATGCTTGCATTAGCTGAGAAGAATAAAAGGCAACAAGATGTAATTATTGATGTATCGATGTAAAGAAACTGAAAAAGTTAATTAGAATTCATCATAAATCCATCAAAAATGAAGATTCGATTAGAAAACTGCTACGCAGTCCAGTTGTTTTTTGTCTCTGCAGACAGCTTTGTTTATTTTATCTCTAACCGATGGATTTCATTTCCTCGTTTATTTAACTGGTTGGTTATTTTTTTCTAGCTCCTGCAGTGCAGCTCTGTACACACCCTGAAACACAAGCCAAAACACTTTAACTGGAAAACATGGGGCATTTAAAACTTTTTATTAAATAAAACTATTTTATTAGATAATTAAAGGGTGAAATACAAGACCTTGATTTACCAGCTCACTGCATGTTAAGGAAGAGTTTAGAAAGTGCAATGGTTCATCTTACATTTAGTTCCAGTTTATAAAAACTGTGAAATAAGTCATGTTTTGACTTTGACTTTTGTCAGTTTTTGGTCTTGTTCTTTTGTTTTATAGTTTTATTTTTTTTTTTCAGTCCCTGATGATTTATGTGTGTGTCTGAGTGTGTATGAGAGTTGCCCACGTATCTGAATACATACACATATATCTCTTTATTTATCTGTCCTGCCCTGTCCTGTCAGCCCAACAGGTTAGGGAAACTGGCTGAGCAGGTACTGTGTGATAAGAGTGGCTGTTTGCTCTGCTGCTTGGTCTGTCTGTTTCTGTGTGTTCACGTTTGTCATTTATTTTGCATGAAGTTTTGTCATGCTTAGCCACAGTTCACTATTTTTTTTAGCACTTAGCTTGTTTTTTTTTCTCTTCCCGATGAGCTTCAGCTTCTGTATCGCTATTTATTTCAGCCGAGTCCTGCTTCTATCAGCTGGCTCCTGATCATTGCTCTACAGCAGGTTTAGATACATGATCCACACATAATACAATGAGCTGGCTGCATGAACTCTGCTGCGACTCAGTAAATTAGGGTATAATCAGTAGAGTTTATGTCGTACTTTCATACTTCAATCCACAATATTATACAAACTAACAGGGCATAATTGTTTGTGTGTCTTTTTATTCAGTTTTTAGGATATATAAATGTTTTTCAGCTTTTTGAACATATTTAAAATTTACCATATTTTGTTTTTATCTTGTTTTCAGTATATAGACTAATGAATTACTTATGTATGTTCTGAGGAACCTTTATGTTACTGACAGGTGGTCGTTCAGGTAGACGTGCTCTGCTTAGTAAACTGAATCCTGCTTTCTGTGTTTGGCTGTGACTCACAGACCTCGGTGCAGCGACTCATTGCTGGCTTGTGCTCTGGCTGTAGACTGGCAAAGCGAGTGATGGAAAACATAATTTGTTGTGACCAGTCTCACAGCGGTAATGATGACAAATCCCACACAAAGGGATCTATATGTGACAGCTGTAATCAGCACTTGAAAAATGAATCCCTTAGAATTCAGCTGCACTGAAGTACTTTGATTTTTAATCAAAACAAATGATGTTTAGACTTTGTTGAGTCATTTTTTATAAGCATTATTATTTAGAATTTAAATAAATGTTCCAGGTTTTCCCACAGAGCAGGTGATGGAGGTATTTGTGTTTACATGGCCCAGGTTTTGCCAGAGTCCTAACTATCGCAGCCTGGCTGGTTGGCTTCTGGCTGCCCCTTGCTTTGTCAGCAGTAGTTTCATAATCAGCTTCCAAACCCCACTCCACTTAAGCAACATGCAGCGTTAATGCCACAGCTGTAGCACGTAGGTTATTGGCTCATATCTGGATCTGCTTGTTTCTTTCTTTTTTCCCCAGGGTACAGCTGGACCAGATCCCACCACAGTTTTTGTGGACATGAGAGCACTACGGCACGATAGGTGGGAGCACTGTGACAGTATGCATTCATATACATGCATTTAAAACATGACCCGACTTTGAACTAATTAGTACTCAAAGTTTTTTTCTTTCCTTTATTTACGTGTCATATTTACAAAAACAGTGGATATGACATTGCTCACTTTGTCTTTTCAGGGTTCGCCTGGTTGAGAGAGGGTCACCGCACAGCCTGCCACTGATGGAGTCTGGAAAGGTACGGCCTAATTTAAAACTAAGAACTGAAACACAGCAACATAGTGTGTAACGCTGCTGCTTCCAGGGCTTTTTTTGTTAATTTGAGTCCTGGCTGTCTGCTGCTGTAGATCCTCCCTGGAGTAAAAGTCATCATTGCAAACACGGAGACTAAAGGACCCTTGGGAGACTCCCATCTAGGAGAGGTGAGTTGTTTTTTAAGAGAGCAGAGCTGTCAGTCAGTCAGTCAGTCAGTCAGTCTTCTGTGTGCTTAAAGGGAACCTGTTGTGCTTGTTTCCATCTCCAGATTTGGATTTGGATGATTCGCAGTTTAAAATAATCCATATTTATCTTATACTAGACCTCGGTGAAGTCCCTCAGTCCATCCACTCTCTAAGGCAACCTCTAGACAATAAGAAAAACCACTTATTATTCAGTCCCCTTTAAAGCAGGTTACAGTCGCTTTCTGCAATAACCTAAAAACATCTTAGTGTTAAGGTGTTTTGTTTTTTTATTTTTAGCAGCAGAATTCATTCAGCACAGTAGAAGCAAATGTCTATTTACATATCAGTGCTGCTTTTTAAAACATCTTGCTGAGATTTGTGTAAAAGCTACACAAAGTGACCTTTTAGGCTGAACAGCAGTTCAACGTTAATGTGATTAATTTACTTGGCTTTTGGTTTTTTTGGAACAAGTTTGCAGGGGTACTTTCAGCTTCTCCCTTATTTCAAGAGGTCACCACAACAAATAGATCTGTATGTTGATTTGGCACCGATTTTATACTTGATACCCTTTAATGGGATCAGCATGAGGAATACGCAGCTTGTGACTCATCATATTGGGTTTGTAGCGCCTCAGAACTTTGACCAGAAGAAAGAGCAAAGTGTGTGCTTCTGAATGTAACAGTCACCAATTGTAACTAATATGTGTATCAGATCTGGGTGAGCAGTCCCCACAATGCCACAGGATACTACACAGTTTATGGGGAGGAGGCGCTGCATGCTGACCACTTCAACACCAAGCTGAGCTTCGGGGACACTCAGACAGTCTGGGCAAGGACCGGCTACCTGGGCTTCCTGCGGCGCACTGAGCTGACCGATGCCAGCGGAGGTGAGTGACCAATGCTTAGTCTAACTTAAAGTCTGCATCTTTCCACGGAAAGCTAATTTAAGTATTTTCTAGCATCAAAACGTAAACTGAACAGTCTGACTGTGGGTGTTTGTGTGTCTCAGAGCGTCACGACGCCCTCTATGTGGTGGGCTCTCTTGATGAGACTCTGGAGCTGAGGGGGATGAGGTATCACCCAATTGACATCGAGACCTCTGTTATCCGTTCTCACAAGAGCATAGCTGAATGGTGAGAAACCTACAACACCTTTAGTCGCTAGTTGTCAATATGACAACAGAGATTTATTTACTTGATCAATTTAAAAAATGACGAAGAAATATGAATTCTACATGACTTCTCTGTATTTACTTTCATCCACCATCCTCCTCCTCCTCTCTCCAGTGCGGTGTTCACATGGACCAACCTGCTCGTGGTGGTTGTAGAACTGGAGGGATCTGAGCAGGAGGCCCTCGACCTGGTGGCCCTGGTCACCAATGTGGTCCTGGAGGAGCACTACCTCATCGTAGGGGTGGTGGTGGTGGTAGACCCCGGCGTCATCCCCATCAACTCCAGAGGGGAGAAACAACGCATGCACCTCAGAGATGGATTCCTGGCTGACCAGCTGGATCCCATATATGTGGCTTACAACATGTGAGGAGCTAATTGTGGCAGGGTTGACCCCCACTACCCTATGTGGCTTTATGACACTACAGGAGACAGCAGGACAAGCATCTACAGGGGCTTGTAGCAGTTGCAGGCTCGATCTCTGGATGGCTTCGGTTGTGCAAAAGCGATCTGCCCGCTTATTTTTTTTCTACTCGTGCAGGAAAAATGTGAAAGAAACATGGATGCAAAACTTGGACACAAACCTCAAGCCTGTTTCTCTCAATTTCTGGTCTCAGCAAATAACTTTTTAAAGGGCATTCTTGTGTTATTGAAGTGAGTTTTGTATGTATGACAAAACCTCATCTAAACCCAGGACAGCTGAGAGCGGCAGAGCAGGTGGTTACGGTATGATACAGCGGTGTGCCATTGACATAATTTATTTTGTCAATTTCAAAAATGTTGAATGTTAACTGTGTTTGCCAAACACTTGTGCCATAGAAGAGAACTGATGCCAGTACCCAAACCCTGACTCGAACGACCTCCGACGCGTTTCATGTTCAGCCTCCTGCACCATTACTGGTCCGATGCTTTTCACGGGATTTGCCGCTACACCTGTAGGAGCAGCTGCACCCTGAAATGAACCCCAGATTTTTATTCTGCAGCTCAGTACAGATCAAGTTATCGCAACAATAAAGAAGCACACAGCAGCGGCGTCCGAGGAGAAGGAGGAGCAGTTCGTGTTATTTTTTTTCTCGCTCATTTGTGCTTTAGTTTGTAGTGCCAGTAGCTTCCACATAATGCTGTGGTAACTCAGTCTCATCGTTTTCTAATTCTGAAATGTGTAACAGAGTTTTATGTGAACAAAAATGCAATATGAGTGATGTGAAAGATGAATGACTGCATACAGTAAGTGCCGATCAGTCGAAGAATAACGTGCTAAACGATAAAAGCCTTAAGTATTTTTTTCAGACGTCTGTTCCAGTCCCAGCTGGAGTTTATCAGCTGTTGGATATGGGGGGGGGGGGGGGTAAATATGCAGATGGAGGTTAGAAATAGCAAATTTCGCTCTTATCGTACCCAAAGGTTTGCATCTTTTTGGCTAAGATAAATATACTTGATCCTAACATCAGCCATTACAAACACACACTCATTCATTCCATAAATATTTTAATGTGCGTCCCTGTCAGCTGTGTCGAGTGTGTGTTTTATAGCAAAAGACTGGAAGAAGTGGGTGTGGCTTTTGTTGCAGAATGTCAGACTCATTTTGAGTGACTGAAAGTTGTTGGGTTTTAAGGCAAATGTCTAATATGCTCATAACACCCAGACCTCCCATCGTATCACGTCAACTTTCTTGCTTCTTTTTTCTATGTGCACAACCCTTCAGAAACAGGCATCAGCCTGCTGTAAGTATGTACAGATTTTGTGTAAATTATTGATTGAAGGATTAGACAACAGGAAGCAGAACACAAAGACTAAATCTGGTATATATGTGAACTTCTCCCTTACAAACAGAAGGTTATTTGCAAAGGATTTTCATGTGGAAACACTGGAAGGAGACGTGAAAAGCCTTGTAGACATTTTTATGGTATGAAACAACAGCAGGATGAGGTGAAGTACACGCCAAGCACAAACAGAACACAGTTATGCTCTGGTGACGGCGGAGATGTCACAGCCTTTACAGCAAAACGTTGTTAACATATGGAAAGATGCATTTGTCTGATATATGGTTAGTTGTCATTATTTTCATAACATGATTTCATAATGAATAAAAAAAGTTCTTTTAACTTGAAGCCTTTCTCTTCATTGATTACTGAACGTCTGATCAGTTGTTCATAAAAAGTAAACCAGTTTTTAGGAGTGATGTTAAACAGTGAAGCACTTGTTACTGTTTCTAACAGATCTGTCCAATACATAAAGGAACCTATTAGGCTTTTCCTTATTTTATCATAGTGTTACAGTGTTGGATAAAATAAATATGGCTAAGGTTTTCCACAGTGAGTGGCTTGTCTGTTATTGATCAGATCTTTGGTCCGTGACTCTCTAGATGCATTTTTTTTTATATCACATTGACATTTAAGGGTAAATATTGTTTCTAACCATCCACATGCATGTCCAGAGACATGACCAGACTTGGAAACACTTAAAGAGGGAGAATTTGGTCTGTTTAACTAATCAGACAAAAAAGTCCCGATTACATGGGAGGAGAAATGATTAAAGACATCATTTAAGGTCCTCTTCAGATCTTTCTGCTAGCAAATATTTAAAAAAAAAGGAAAACAAAACAAAAATTCCCCAATTGCAATGTGGATTTAAGTTTAAAGATTTTAAGTTTTTCAGAAGACAAAACTGGATACAAGTAAAAATCAGTATGCGGTAGTTATACTGTCTCTCAGCAAATAGTCATAACTTTAAAACACCAAAACTGCATATTTGCATTTACATTACAAGCATACAGTGAGTATATTGATCCAAGGCAGGTTTTTAACAAACAGTAAGAAATTCACTGAGTGACTGTTTTGATCTCAGAGAGTAGTCAACAGTGTCAACAAGACTTACAAAGAACATCTGATGTTTTCATTTTCATAACACAGAATATATCGATATCACCAATAAGCAGCTTTAAATGACAAGAATCCAAAAAAAAGTAATTTAGTACTTACAATTTTCTTCAGTGTGTTTACATATACATGCACACCATAACATAATAATGAGTACTGAGTATGAGAAGTGAGACAAATAAGTAAAATAAAAAAAGTTTTCTTTTTTCTTTGTGATGTTAAATAATATTTCAGTTTTACACTTTACATTACATTACTTTTAACATGTAGAAAAACAGTTACACTGACCAATACCTTGTTTTAAATCCTTAATTCACATATGCTTCTATTTTATTAAGGAGCTCTGATGCCTTGTTCAGTGCCAGCATTTCATTCTCTGATCTGAATTGTCCGTTCGGTATGTGGGGATATGGATGGCAGTTGGGATATTGAGTCTTTTTGGGATCCACTCCGAGTGTCTGCAGGTTTTTCACAATCTCAGGCAGATCTCTCAGTTGGAGGCTGTAGCGGGAAACTTGTGCAGCAGTGGCTGAAATTGAGCTGCTGTTGGGGCGTTGTCCATTTCTTTTATAGCATGCTGCTATGAGAGACTTTTCTACTGCTTGATGGACCTTAAACAGACACCACTCTGTGCTCCCTCCACCAGTGTCTTTGTGAGCTGCATTGAGATCGCAGCGAGCCTGTCTACACCAGCGTCTGGCCTCTTCTCTGTCTGGCCTTGGGACATTTTCATTGTGGGTCCAGAAGT
>NW_005187410.1:1917694-1919145 GCF_000239375.1 Pundamilia nyererei | reverse complement strand
ATGGACCTTAAACAGACACCACTCTGTGCTCCCTCCACCAGTGTCTTTGTGAGCTGCATTGAGATCGCAGCGAGCCTGTCTACACCAGCGTCTGGCCTCTTCTCTGTCTGGCCTTGGGACATTTTCATTGTGGGTCCAGAAGTTGTAGGAATGGAAACCTCTATAGCCTCTAGAGAACCTCTCTCGAGTATTTCTGTGATACCTGGCCTCCTGATTCCACTCTTCATAGAAGCCTCTGAAATATGTGTTTCTGCTTGAAAAGGTCGAGCCTGCAGCTTTGGGTTTGCTGAGCTCATCAATTTGATTCTGTAAATATTTGAATGCCTCACTGGCGAGAGACTGGCAATCCAGATTTTTGTCAGGGTGCCACCTGAGGTACAGTCTCTTGATGGCTTTGTGCCTCTCCTCCTCAGGAAGCCTCCAGATCTCTGCCAAACATTTATCAATTTCCCTTTTAGCTTCCTCAACAGAGGCCGGTAAAGAATTTGTTGATAATTCAGAAGAATGTGGCACAGCTCCTGTCAGTGGTTCCAGCTCCATGCAAGTGTTTTCTTCTGGTTTTAGCGTCTTCTTCTGTGGTCCTGGCTCCATGCATTTCCTCCTTTCTGTTTTTACCTTCTTTTCTCGTTTAAACTGAAACAGATCAACACAGCTGACTTCAATGGGCTCATCTTCTCCAATATCTATTTTGTATCTCCATGAATATCGTCCATTGTGACCAGGCAGTTCTTCAACGATAACTGCATAAATGTACTTGTCATCAATGCTGTAGCCGACATATTCCTCCTCTTCAAAGTTGTTGAGGACATTCATGTCCAAGCAATCATGCCATTCTTCTGGGATCTCTGTCCCAGGGGCTGCTGGACTAAAAGAGGAACTTTCAGTTTCAGCACTGTCACGGATCTGATTTTTAGCCAGAGTTTTCCGAACATCTTGCAGATCGTCACACATGAGGAGTTGTCCCAGCACTGGAAGGTGACCCGATGCAATTCTGTTTCCTAAAAGAACATTAATCTCCTTTGTCAGTGTCATGATGACTTCATTTATTACCTTGAGAGCCATGTCATCATTGTGCTTTAAGTAAAAGGTACACCCTTGTTGCTCTCGTTCCACAAAAACATCAGTTTCTTCATCAGTTTTGGGAAGTGGCTGTTTATCGAGCCAGAGTGTTGTTTCCAAAGTTTTGCAGCACAGAATTTGTATACTGCCAAAAGTCTTCTCACACATTTTAGAAGCATCTTCTTGTGTTATTTTGCCTTGAGAATTCTCTCTAATAAGACAAATTAATCCATATTTAAAGGCTCCTGAGGAGAGATGTTTAGCAAACCATCCACTAAATTCACAGCCAGTCCCAAGTTCACAAAGCTGCATCTTTGATTCCACAACTCTTTCCTCTGTGAACTCAGACAGCATCTTTGGCTGAAACTTCTGAGGCAGCAGTTGCAACAGCT
>NW_005187410.1:1915809-1917674 GCF_000239375.1 Pundamilia nyererei | reverse complement strand
CCAGCCAGCTGGTTTCCTTCAAATCTTTTTGCTTGCAGGTAAGCGTACGAATTTCTGAACACTTTAGCTCGTGTTTTGATCAGCTGGTCAGTTTCACATGGTGACTGACAGATGTTTCTTATGTTACTGGTTACACAGTTTGGAGGTGGTTCTTCATGAGCTCCTGCGTTAATTAGCATTTGAAGACTTTGTGACATAATTGGCAGGTCTATAATTGGCATTGAGGTCCAAATCAAATCTTGATGCTGTGGATTTTTGTTAATTAAAGAGCCTCTAATTTTCACCATAGTTCCTTCAGCTGCAAATGGTTGGTGGTAGTTGGACAGTTCTTTTCGAATATTAACTGGAAAAATGAATTTGATGTCAGCAATGCTTTCCAGCAGCCTTTCGTTGTTGTCTTTGGGATCACATGCTTTCTTCAAGGCTTTCCTGAAAAGTAATGATGATTTCCGTTTCAGGTCTTCAATTCTTCCTTTTCCTTTTGCTTCTGATTCCAGCTGGTACGCGAAATTTATTATCTCATCGTTTGACACAACATGCTTCATTCCAAGTTTTCTGACCAGCTTTTTTGCTTTTTCTGTTGTGTAGTCATCTCCGTCACACAGCTCAGTCCAAAATCTCTCAGGAACAAATCTCTCGTGGGGCAACATTCGTTTGTACAGCTCCACACTCTCATCAAAGTAGTATGATGCAGGCTCCAGTCTACCTTGAGAACTGCGAATCAGTTTCACTGTCTTCAGTGAGGAGATGATAGTTTTCTTGTCCTCTGAAGAGTAATATAGTGACAGCAACAGCTTAAGGCTGTGAAGAATCTGTGTCTCGGTGAGTTGGTGTACAGCAGGTAGAATGAACTTCATGAAATACTGCAAATCCTTCAGGACCTGAATGTTGACTGTTTCTGACAGCATGTAGTTCTCGAAGTTGAACTTGAGAAAAATGCTGTTGCTGTTAGGTAGGTTGAGCAAATCTGGAAACATGACTGAATATTCGATGTTGAGAACATAAACCTTTTTAGTTCCATCAATCCTCACTCGTTCACCATGTGTTGTTTCAAATATTGGTAAGGATTTGAGTTTCCTCACATACTCTTGGTTGTCTTTGGACTTTGATAATCCCGACTGGAGGAAGATCTGAAACTCCTTCATATCATCATTTGAAAGGTGGGAAAATTCTGAGTGATTAATGTTGTAGACTTGATACAACACTGAGCTTTGATCATCTACATTGAGAAGCTCATGCTGTAGACATGAATATACCTGTCGGTCCATCTCAACAAAGAATACACGATCAAACGTCATAAAACCAAGTTTGAAGAGGATGCCTGATATGTCTTTGTGTTTCTGTGAGGCAAACACAACACTTGACATGTGTTTCATTGTTTGCAGGAAGTGCTTGTTGTTCAACCTTGGACACAAAACAGGTAAAATGTAGCAGTCACTGAAGAGTTTCCTCACATCACTTAGTGTCAGACTTGACTCGTCATCTCTAGATGTTGGCGGTTTAATTTCACTCATTATGAACCTCCAAAGTGATTTCAGCCACTTTATCATTTCGTCATTTGGGACATGAAGACCACTGCGTGGATCATCTTCACAGTTCTTAAGAAGATGCTGAAATAATGGTTTCAGATATTTCTCTGAGCAGGTCAATGTCATTTTTTGGATGATTCTTGAACTTTGAAGAAGTTTAATGTGGTCTTTGTTTGTCTGATAGTCTGCAAATTTGTTCTCGTAGTGAAAGAAGAGATTTTCATATCCTGATATCCACTTGGGTGACTGGGAGTTGAAAACTGTCAATACTTTATCTCTTGTGAGAAGAAGCGGAAGCCCATTGAGTAAACTAGAATTGTCCTGGGTGACCTTTTC
>NW_005187410.1:1892488-1905267 GCF_000239375.1 Pundamilia nyererei | reverse complement strand
GATTCATTGTTTGGAAGGGGGAGAAAGCAGCTCAGTCTGCTCTGGCTACAGTCTCTCTTCTCACCACAGGGGAATGCCAGGTCAACTTGAGGTAAAAAGCTCAACTTCTTTGTAAGCAAATCGAGATCTTCTGCAACGCCCTCTTTCATGGTACATGTTGTCAGAAGCCACTTTGTCTCTTTTTGGTCTTTTGAACTCACAGTTATAACTTTGAACCTTGTTAGACCCTCAGTGACTGACTCCTCTTCTGGCTCCAAAACACCATCTGTGGGGACTGAGGATTTCACTTCAAGTCTGGTGTTAACAGCTCCATCTTCACTAATATGTAACAAGGACACGGAGGTGACATTTTTCAAGAAGAGGAGGCTCAAATCTGCATCTGCAATGAAGCTATCAAAAAGCTCAACCACTTTATCTGAGTCATACAGATTATCAGAAATTTCTGATGCTTCATTGCGTAAAGGAAATCTAAAAATTGTCCCATTGAAGTGCTGATCCTCCATGACAACTGTTGACCATTCTTGTCCGCATAAAAGCAAAATTATATCTCTAAATGGTTGAAACTGATCACTCATATTCAGCAGAACTTCTTGGTCTTCAGCATCATCCAAAGACCACCGAAACCCTCCATTTCTCTCTCCAAATACTTTTTCTTGGGGATCCATCATGCCAAGGTGGCCTGAACTGAATATACTTGGCACATCTGTGGACAAAGTAAAAATATGTTACTGCTAACTGTTTATCTTTTCAAAAATTACTACTCATATCTGTGATCTAACTACACATAGTTTCACCTGTTATGTGGTAAACAGAGTTGAAGCCGATTCCAAATCTTCCCACTCTGTTTGGGTCATCACGCTTGACACTCCTTCCAGTTCTCTGAATCCCTTTCCAGTCTTCATCAGTGAATCCGGCATTGTTGTAGGCATAGAGAGCAGGACCTTCGTAAAAACATAACAAACTTAAAGCTTATGCTTTCAGTATCTATGTGTTAGTGACACATTCTCTGGAATCTCTATCGCAATGTGCAATGAATGAGATTTTTCCAGTTTTTCCAGGGTCTTGGATAGGTTGAATTAACAATGATGGTGACAGCCAAAATTCAACACCTTAGGATTCACAACTGTAGTCCCACCATGTGACATCACATATTTTATGTCGTCTACAATCAGAATCCAGTTTTACAGGGCTTACTAAAAACAGCCACCTTGGAAATGTTTGATAATGTGGAAAAATATGGGGAAAAAATATCCACACACTATACTTTGGGAGAAATTACACATTGAAACAAGCAGAACCTGCTACTTTTAGCTGCTCCTTTAGTCACAAGGGATTGCCACAGTGAGTAGCTCCACTTTTCGACGTGACCCCCAAAGGAAGCAGAATGTTAAATAAAAACAAACTAAAAAGTCCCCAGCAAACCCGGACAGACATTCTTAACTGGAGATGTATTGGCTCTATTGATTGCTTTTAATGTAAATAAATAATAGTTTTTGTGAAATATATTTCTGTTATTCAGTGAATACCTTGGTATGTCTCCAGTTCTTCAGTCCAAAGGCTTTCAGTCCCATAGCTTCGCTCATCATGGATGAAAACCACTTCTGTGGCTCGAGCATCATCTGCATTTTGAATCAGCTCCTGTTGACAAATAAAAACAACCTTGAACAGAAAATGGCAGTAAAACGCTGCCACTGACACAGTTCTGCACAGAAAGCTGGTAGATCTTTCTCACAGCAAGTATGTCTACAGAGGAAAAACAAAAAAAGGGTCCATTTCAGTCTAACTCAGGCTCACTGGACACTGTAGTCCAAAGTGTCCAGTCAGAGTATATGATGTAGTCATTCTTGTTCTTTAGCATACAATGGCAAAAAAATTTCAAGCTTCAAAAATGGTCAATAATTGTGTTAATTTAATTCTGTGGTAAAACTGATAAATTGTACTGCATTATATTTTTAATATTTTGTCTGGCTTAGTGGTATAAACAGAGCACCTGATAAAATGCCAGCTCAGCATGGTTGGTTGCAAAACAGCAAAAATGTGCAGGTCCTTATAATTTGCAAGCAGCACAAAATCTGGGAGATTTCTGTGAATTACAACCATATTTTAGTTACACCTCCACCAACATCCATGTTTCCATTTTGCCAATTAAATAGAGCTTTTTCTAATCTGAGCTGATGGTCTAAGAACAGTCAGTACATATTATGAAGCTCATTGTTTTATATTTTGGATTTGTCACAATGTTATGTAGAAATAAATGTTGTTCTTGTTCTTCTGTGTTCACACAATTAATGTGTAGGTTCACTTTCAAATGTTTTTAATGGGTGAAAGGTCCATACTGCAGGCAGGCGAGTTCAGCAGCTGGACTCTTCTACTATGAAAACATGCTGTTGTACTAGATGCAGTACGGAGTTTAGGATTAACTTTCTAAAATATTCAAGGCCTGCCCTGCAAAAGAAATGACCTCATTGAGAATGTTTTGCTCTAAAACCTGTGTATACCTTTCAGCATTGATGGTGCCTTTACAGATATGCAAGCTGCGAATTTCATAGGCACTAATGCACCCCCATACCATCAGACCTGCATAGTGATGATAATATGCCATATGGGCCCTCTTCTATTCACTCTGGCAAATGATCCATCCATCCATCCATCCATCCTCCCGGTGGGACATGCCCAGGACACCTCACCCATGAGGCGCCCAGGAGGCATCCTTGTCAAATGTCTGAACCACCTCAACTGGCACCTTTCAACGTGGAGGAGCAGCAGCTCTACTCTGAGCCCCTCCTGGATGGCTGAACCTCTCACCCTATCTCTTAGGAAGAGGCCAGCCATACTTCGGAGGAAGCTCATTTCAGCCGCTTGTATCCGCGATCTTGGATCACTACCCACAGTTCATGACCATAGGTGAGGATAGAGACGTAGATCAACCGGTAAATTGAGAGCTTTGCTTTTACACTCAGCTCTCTCTTCACCATGACGGACTGGTACAGCATCCGCATCACTGCATCCGCAGCACCAATCTGTCTGTCGATCTCCAGCTCCCTTCTCCCGTCACTCATGAACAAGATCCTGAGATACTTAAACTCCTCCACTTGGGGCAGGAACTTGTCCCTGTCCTGACCTGGGAGCGGGCACTCTACCCTGTTCTGGCTGAGAACCATGACCTCAGATTTGGAGGTGCTGATTCTCATTCCCACTGCTTCACACTTAGCTGCGAGCTGGACGCCATCACTCGAAGAAGCCAGCTGAACCACATCATCTGCAAAAAGCAGAGATGAGATTCTGAGACCACCTCTGTCACCTTCTGAGACAAAGCCTTCCGCCACTTGGCTGGGTCTAGAACTTCGGTCCATAAAAATTATGAACAGAATCGGTGACAAAGGGCAGCCCTGGCAGCCCATCACCCTCCGGGAGCAACTCCGGCTTATTGCCGGCTATGCGGAACAAGCTCTTGCAATAGTTGTATACCCGTCTATGTTTGTAAAAAATAAATACAATTTTGAGTTTTTTGTCTAGACTACAGAATAGGTTTTCACTTTTCTTCAGTCCGTTTTAAACAAGCTTTAGCTCTGAGAAGATTGTGGCCTTTCTGAATCGTATTGACATATGGCTTTTTCTTTGCAAGCTACAGCTTTAACCCACATTTGTGGATGGCACTGTGACCTGTGTTCACAAACAGTGATTTGTGGAAGTGTTCTGGAGCTAATGCAGTGGTTTGCATGAGAGAATCATGCCTGTTTTGCAGAACTGCCTGAGGCCTTGAAAATCCTGTGTGGCTGTGGTACTGACTTTTGGCCTTATCTCTTGCACACAGAGATTTCTCCAGATTCTCTGAATCTATATACAGTAAATGATGAATTAATCAAAATCTGCACAATTTTGCATTGAGGAATATTATTCTGACACTATGTCTACAACTTGTAGACATATTTTTTTCTTTACAGATTGGTGAACCTCTGCCCCTTAACTTTGGAGAAACTCAGAGTCTCTGTCCAATCATGTTACTGACTTTTTACCAGTTAACCTCATTAAATGTTGCCCCGTCCCAACTTATTCAACCATGTTGATTTCACCAAATCCAAAATGAGACAATTTTTCTTCATGAAATAATAAAATGTCTCAGTTTAAATTTTTACTTTGTTTTCAGTTGTTCCATTGTGAATCATTTTTATGTTTGTGCGAACTGCAAAATGTAGTAAATCTCATAAACCTGTCGCATTCTATTGTCATTTACATTTTATTATTGTTATTATTATTTGCACAGCATCCCAATATTACCTAAAGTAACTGTTGTGTGTTTTTGTTACATCATTACACCAACCTTCAAAATTTGTCCACCATCTGGATATCGCCGTAGAATATCTTTCAGATAGTCAATGATGGGTGGTGCTGTGGCCCCGAAGGAAGTCCTAAACAAAGTAAAAGCATTAAACACAAAGAAACTAGAGTCTGAAGGCAAATTAAAACCATGTTGGTCCTGCTGATGCAATGTTAGTAAGGATAAGGTTGAGAGCTATGTTAGCAAAGCACATGCACGTATTTGACTATTTGACTGATATTGTTAGAGATGAGGTTCTTTACTTTAAATTAAATAGAATAATCTTTATGAAATTAGACAAAAATTAAATTTAATTAAAAAGAGACACTAAAGTCGAGTATAAAAATAATTTTGGCCATCTGGTTTCAAAATGTTTCTTTCATGTATAGATTCCACACATTTGCTTTAATGCTGAAAACATATTTATTCCCTAATTTATTTTGACCACAGGAAACTAACTAGTAGTTAGTAATGATATCAATAAAGAATCTGATCTTTAAGCAGAATCAAAAATGGCATTAGTGCCCAAATCCTATTAATATAATGTCTACTCAAGATGTAGGAGAACAGTTACTGTTACTGCCTCCTACTGTATACAGTATATTAAAAAGAAAGCAATTCACCGGACTTTCTTCTTTGCCTTTGGATTCACCATGCCAGAACGGGTTCCTGTAAGAAATTCAGAAAATTGTGACATGTGTTACAGCAGTGCAAACTTACTGTCGCACTTTTAGTTTTAAGGTTTTATATATCTGGATGTAATAAAATAAAAAAACACATGAACTATGGGGCTTAATGGGTTTTAAAAATAGGTCAATAAAACCTCAGATGAACATCTAAACGTGACATATTACACTGTGTCATTATTTATTTAACAAAAATGAAATCAAAATACAGAAGCAGTGCAAAAAACCTCAAATAAACACACACTGCTTCTGCAGTACTTACTGTAGTAGGTAGCACCCATGAGCTGGAAGGTGATTAATGACATTAATAGCAAAACATTCAGGACAGCTGCTAGTCTTCCCCACCAAAGTGGAGAAGTTTGGCCACAAGGCACAGAGCTACAAACGCAGCATTGTTGTAGAATGTGGATTGATTTCTGTTTCAAGTATTGCATGCTTTTGTTTACTTATTCTTTTTAATGCGTGATGTAAACCACACCCATGTGGGAAAGGAGACTGTACTCCTCTGGATCGGATGACTGAGATAATTGTGTGATGATAGCAAAGGTTTAACATTAGCAATATTTAGAAACACATGCAAACCTTTTGCTTAGTTTACAAATTAGGTTTATAGTGCTCTCTTTAAACCAAAGAAAATATAAATGTGAAACAAATCTTTGAACTATGAGTCATTCAAGGTTTTATTTCTTGTTTTGTTCTGATCATTTTGCTGAGTAACAGTGTATTGCACAAGGAAACGATCAATAATTCAAGTGTTTAAGTAACTTAGCCTGAATCTAGATGATCTTATGATTTAGTTACTTCACCCACCTCTCAAACAGACTAAACAGCTACAGTACGAGGGCTGTGGTTGATGATGCACACTGAAATTGTCCTTGTGAGCTCTCTTTGTTCACTTTGTTGCTTCCAAAGCATTTGTACTTTGGATTTAAACAACAACAAAGCAGCAAATATAATTAAACACAGGTCTAAATGAGATCATCTGTATATAATTTGACAAAAGTGTAAAAAATATATTTTTTAAAAAGTTAGTAAATTAACATATAAAGATTTTCTCTATTCTGTGATCACAGTGTTTAAAATAGCAAAATCATTTTTGTGTGTATTTCTGTTTTTAAGATTTTCGTTATTACTTAGCTAGTAACCTACCTATATACGCCAAGAAAACAAATAAATACAATCACAGTACCTCAGTCATAGCAGTGCAGGGTCCTATCAGTGCCAGGGAAAGTAGTGATGCTGCATCAGGCTGCTGTATATAAAGGCTGCTGATGTCCAATCACAGCAACGAACGCCTGTCTTCTTTTTCTCCTCCGAGTTCCGTCATCTCGTTAGAAACGAAACTGACTGAAACAGAAGCAGCAGATTTTCCTCTGAGACTGAATTTCCTCTGATGTCCTGGAAGAAACGAAACTTTAGGAGGAAAGTTGTCCCGCATCCCGCATCATCCAGCTGCCTCCTAGCTAGATGATGATGATGCTGCAGGAAAACAGAGGAAATGCGACTTACAGCTACTTTCACTCTGTTCATCCTTCCTAAGAAATGTACTTGAAGACAGATATTTATCTGACAAACGCAGTAAAATCCCCACATGAACAATCTTTGCATCCTTATATATACAAGACAATAATTGGTAGGCTTCTAAGTAAGCTAGTACACCTGCTTGCTACGTTTGCATGTCTCTTATGGTGGCCTGTTTGACCCATAAAGGGCGTAATTGGATGAGTCAGTGCAATCATAATTGATATAAAATAGCCAAAAACTATTGATGAAAAAGGAAACATGACTTATTGTTTATTTAAAACAGTAATAAACTTGTAGGTTAGTAAGCAGAGGAGGCATGGTTATAAAACAGTGCATGTCTCCTCAAAATTTTGCATAACTGTGTAAAAAATAAAGATTATGTCATGTTTCTCATCTGTAGGACAGTGAAAACCCCTCCCCTGCTGCTGTGGGTTCAGATTGCACCATGCTGGATAACACAGTGATCAAGTAGAGCAGCGGTCTGCTCAGACTGTTGGTGTAGTTTTAGTCTTTCCTGACTCTGACCTTGATTCTGATGACATTCCAGTTGCTCCTAAACAGCAGAATAAAACAGACAGTTCTTCCAAATGTCCATCCAGGTCCAGGCCTTTAAAGAGTTATTTAAATTTATATTTAATTTATTTATTTTTGAAACTCATGTCTGTACTTTAATGAGTTGAGCCACTGTAAGAAAAATTAATATGAGAATGTCCTTTCAGCTCCATGTACAACTTGATGACAGACCCTGGTGCTGATATTTTTGAACATTTACTGCCACGTCATACTAGGTCAAGTACACTTGATCTCATATCCCTATTATTTCTGTAAGTGCAGAAATAATATCATCATTCCAGCTTTTGAGCAGCACCATGGACAGGAGTTGGACTCAAAGGTCAACAATTATTTGAGCTGTATGTCTATATTCCAACTGTAATGTCTATAAACATGGAACAACAGGGAGGAGCTAACCACAGGTCCTCATAGATTGACTGGATGGGTTCACCATATCAAACAAGAGCAATCACTTATACAATTTCTAATTCAACAATAATTTCCAGTGGACCAGCTTCTGGATCTCACACATATTACAGTGTATGTTTGTGGGATCCACATATTTGTTTTTAACATGTAAATGGTAGTAAAGTGGCAATCCAGGCAGGAAAGTCAGTACCCTCCCCCCAATCCACCACCACCACCACAAAAAATAAAATAAAATAAATTAAAAATAAAAAATTCAGTTCATATGGAAAATGTATTGTTGGAAAGATCAACTTTCTGAGAATGCTCCAGGCAAGAAAATGTTTACTACTTGCTGAACATTTATAACTTGTCCAAGTTATAAATGGAATTCCCCCAAAGTCTTGCAAACGGGAAAGAAATGTTGATTTAAAACACTCAAATTAATTTTTCTTTTCAATATAATCTTTTTTTTAATTTTTGTTTTTTACTTTTTTTCTATATTCAGTTGCAAATTTTCCCTGTCTACATGCCTGGTGGTAGCAGGTGAAAGGCTCCACGTAGCCATTACTCAGCACCACCTTCAGCTGCAGAGTGAATGTTTTAGTCTTTATCCAGGTAAGTTGTTGGTTAAGAAAAATTAGAAAAGATTGGACTGGGAAAAGTCAAAATTGACTGACAATCAAAAGTTCACAGTCAATTTTGGTCTTGAATCTGTGCAATTATTCAGAGAAGCTGTATTTTAAAAATTATTGTAAGATATAGTCTTGATATTACTTCATTTGTAAGAGAAAATGATGACATGGGCAACATTGTGTATTATGAGAAATTAGAGATCTCAGACAAGATGGCTATAGAAAAGCAGATATTTTGTATGCAGCAAAGCAGCTTTACATTAAAAAAAAGTAAAGCTAAAATCAAGTTGTACACAAAATAGCATTTTAGGGTGAAAAGCATTTTTTTCAGTTAATTTTTTTTCAGTTTTCAATTATGTGTTATACAAAGGTTGTAGTATTGATTTACTGAACTTTATTCAGAAATGTTTTCTTATATTCTGCCAACATTTATTTTCGATGTGTACAATAAATATCGTTAGCTTCATAGCATAAGTGCCTAAGTCATTTTTTTGTGATGACATAGGCAGACGGACAGGATGATGCAGCAGTGGTAGGGGAGTAAAGTTAGGCAAAAATCTCAATTTGACCAAAAAATGACTTAGGCACTTATGCTATGAAGCTAACGATATGTAAGGGGGAAGAAAACAAGTTAAGGAACATCTGTAAATATAATTTAGTCCAGAAGTCCTTTAGCTATAGTCTAGCTTTTACATATTTGGGGTAATTTTGGGGTGGCTGTAGCTCAGGTGGTAGAGCAGAATGCCTACTAATGAGGAAGTTTGGTGGTCTGACCACTAATTTATACTGTATGTATTTTCTTTCATTCTTCATCTTGTACTCCTGATGCAGTACTCACATTGACCAACCTGCTTGTGGTTGTTGTAGAACTGCAGGAACCCAAGCAGGAGGCCCTGGACCTAGTAGTCTTGGTCAAGCGCTACCTCATCATAGGGATTGTGGTGGAAGTAGAACCCTCCATCACTGCCATCAACCATGAAGGGAGAAGCCACAAATAAACCTCAGAGACAAATTTAGGTTCATAGATATATGGATTATTTTGGATACATTTTGCTTCTATATTAGCACAGTGGATTTTTCTTCATACAGTGAAGTTAGGAGTAAAACGCAGTCTTTCAGGTTTAATTTAAGGGGTATAAGTATTGCATTAATTGTTGGATGTTTATTGAGTAGTATATATGTAAATAAAATCTTTAATCGTAAACCATCTCTACCATCAACTGTTAAAGGTGTTTCTGGGTCTTCATAGTTTACCCTCCAGATTTGCCCATACAGCTGAGAACCTGTAACACTGGATGTATGTTAGGTAAAACATTGATAACTCATCTTACGTATGCAGATGACCTGGTTGTTTTTAGTCGAAGTAGTGCTGGATTACAGCAGCTTCTTAATATCTGTACTGAATATGGTGTGCTATATGATATAAAGTACAATGCTATCTTGATATGTAGAACCAAGCAGGATAAACAGCTAAATTTCCCTGTGTTTAAACTGTCCGACGATACTCTTGAGGTTCATAAAAAGGTGAAATACCTCGATCACTTTATTATTGATCAAATAAATGATGATGACATATACAGACAATGCTGTAAGCTCTATGTGCAGGCAAATAGTATTGCACACAAATTCAGCTTCTGTTCAGTTCCAGTTAAAGTGGCTTTTTTTAAAAGCGTATCGCACACTGCTATATACTGCCCCCTTGTGGTCATCCAACAAGCAATATAGCGTGCAGAAACTGCATGTTGCATTTAATGATGCACTGAGAATCCTTGTAGGATACTTAGAAGGGGTAGTGCCAGTCAGACGTTTGTAGCTGTGCGTGTTTGGACTTTAAAAGCACTCTTAAAAAATTTAATGTTCACTTGTAGAGAACGACTGGATGGCTCTAGTAACAGTATAATTTTAGCACTCACAAATCCGACAGTGAGTGGTTCCCGTTACTCATCCAGTTGGAGGAAGCACTGGTTGAAGTGTTTGTGTATTTGTTGATTTCTTTTAAGTAATTGTGTATTTTATATATATTATTGTTTTATATCTTTATAATTTTTAGTAAGGCTTAAATGTTATGGGCTTTTTTACACTGTGGCCATAAAGTTTTGCAGCTTTTATGCAAAGACATGTTTGATATAATGACACTTGAAAACTATTGTTCATATGCTCTTTGTGATCACATTTGCTATTCTCTGCTCAGATCCCTGACGGTGTGCCTGATGTAAAAGGAAATCTGTCAAAACATATGGACTTACTGCATGTCCTCTCAAACATGGAATTGGACCTCTGGGGGCACAATCCCCACAATTTAGAAAAGATAAAAGAAGTGGTAAATCTTTGCTGTAACATTCAGTGAAATCACATCATAAACACACACACTGTCATTATTTAGTAAGTACGCTTTATTTCTCAAAAGTCTTGGGTACATGATTAATAAAAAGCGAAAGTAAAATTCCAAAAGTAACTACAGAAGTATTAGAAAGACTGGGAATCAGTGTTTGAAATATGAGATTGCTGTTTCATCATTTCATTTTATAGGTAAAATTAAATAAAAATTGAAAAAGTTTCCATTAAAATCTTTTGTATTTTTATTTCCAGAACAAAACTACTACATTAAAACCCCTCAAATGCCAAATACTGCATTAAATATTTTGTTTCATCTGAATGCTAAAAAAATCTTTGCAAAAACAAACTTTCATTGGAAATTCATACGGTATTGTTTTGGTCCTCAGTATCATAAATCATTTAAATTTAACAATACATACTTGGGTCACAGTAGTAGAACTTGCTTAAAACATAGGAAAATATCTATAGACGAAGTAGTTAAACTGTGCTCTGAGAAGTAGTCACAACTGTTTAAAACATAGAAACCTTGACATTTTTCATTTCATGACAGTGTTATAGTAATTATATTGATCTCCAGCAGATGGTTCAGTGATTCTGCTGCAACTCAAAGATGTCAACAAACTTAATCAAGAAGAATATTTGATTTTTTGTTTTCAGAACAAAACCAAACATTGAATATCTCAAAGTCAGGAAAGCTGAAGTAAATATTTCTAAATGTATATAAAAACACTAGTGAGTAAATAGCATTGACACAAATAAAAACATTTTTCATTTAATGTTTTCTGTGATTATTACTGTGAAAAATTAGACAACTTGAAATGATTTTGGTTGTGATGCTAAATAATATTTCAGCTTTAGATTGTAGAAATCATCTGTTTAACATGTCAAAACACAGTCACAGTAATTGATAGTCCATCTGTCTTAAATCCTTAATTCACATATGCTTCTATTTTATTAAGGAGCTCTGATGCCTTGTTCAGTGCCAGCATTTCATTCTCTGATCTGAATCGTCCGTTCGGTATGTGAGGATATGGATGGCAGTTGGGATATTGAGTCTTTTTGGGATCCACTCCGAGTGTCTGCAGGTTTTTCACAATCTCAGGCAGCTCTCTCAGTTGGGGGCTGTAGCAGGAAACTTGTGCAGCAGTGGCTGAAATTGAGCTGCTGTTGGGGTGTTGTCCATTTTTTTTATAGCATGCTGCTATGAGAGACTTTTCCAGTGCTTGATGGACCTTAAACAGACACCACTCTGTGCTCCCTCCACCAGTGTCTTTGTGAGCTGCATTGAGATCGCAGCGAGCCTGTCTACACCAGCGTCTGGCCTCTTCTCTGTCTGGCCTTGGGACATTTTCATTGTGGGTCCAGAAGTTGTAGGAACCTCTATAGCCTCTAGAGAACCTCTCTCGACTATTTCTGTGATACCTGGCCTCCTGATTCCACTCTTCATAGAAGCCTCTGAAATTTGTATTTCTGCTTGAAAAGGTCGAGCCTACAGCTTTGGGTTTGCTGAGCTCATCAATTCGATTCTGTAAATATTTGAATGCCTCACTGGCGAGAGACTGGCAATCCGTATTTTTGTCAGGGTGCCACCTGAGGTACAGTCTCTTGATGGCTTTGTGCCTCTCCTCCTCAGGAAGCCTCCAGATCTCTGCCAAACATTTATCAATTTCCCTTTTAGCTTCCTCAACAGAGGCCGGTAAAGAATTTGTTGATGATTCAGAAGAATGTGGCACAGCTCCTGTCAGTGGTTCCAGCTCCATGCAAGTGTTTTCCTCTGGTTTTAGCATCTTCTTCTGTGGTTCTGGCTCCATGCATTTCCTCCTTTCTGTTTTTACCTTCTTTTCTCGTTTAAACTGAAACAGATGAACACAGCTGACTTCAATGGGCTCATCTTCTCCAATATCTACTTTGTATCTCCATGAATATCGTCCATTGTGACCAGGCAGTTCTTCAACAATAACTGTATAAATGTACTTGTCATCAATGCTGTAGCCAACATATTCCCCCTCTTCAAAGTTGTTGAGGACATTCATGTCCAAGCAATCATGCCATTCTCCTGGAACTTCTGTCCCAGGGGCTGCTGGACTAAAAGAGGAACTTTCAGTTTCAGCACTGTCACGGATCTGATTTTTAGCCAGAGTTTTCCAAACATCTTGCAGATCATTACACATGAGGAGTTGTCCCAGCACTGGAAGATGAACCGATGCAATTCTGTTTCCTAAAAGAGCATTAATCTCTTTTGTCAATGTTGTAATGACTTCATTTATTACTTTGTGAGCCATGTCATCATTGTGCTTTAAGTAAAAGGTGCATCCTTGTTGC
>NW_005187410.1:1889314-1891692 GCF_000239375.1 Pundamilia nyererei | reverse complement strand
TTTTTGCTTGCAGGTAAGCGTACGAACTTCTGAACACTTTAGCTCGTGTTTTGATCAGCTGGTCAGTTTCACATGGTGACTGACAGATGTTTCTTATGTTACTGGCTACACAGTTTGGAGGTGGTTCTTCATGAGCTCCAACATTTTTTATCATTTTCTGAAGACTTTGTGACATAAATGGTAGGTCTATAATTGGCAGGTCTATAATTGGCATTGAGGTCCAAATCAAATCTTGATGCTCTGGATTTTTGTCAATCAAAGAGCCTCTAATTTTCACAGTAGTTCCTTCAGCAGCAAATGGTTGGTGGTAGTTGGACAGTTCTTTTCGAATTATCACTGGAAAAATGAATTTGATGTCGGCAATCCTCTCCAACAAATTTTGCTTTTTAGTTTTGATGTTGCATGCTTTATTTAAGACTTCCCTGAAAAGTAATGATGATTTCTGTTTCATGTCTTTGAGTCTTCTGTTAACTTTTGCTTCTGATTCAAGCTGGTATGCAAAATTTATTATCTCGTCCGCTGACACAACATGGTTCATTCCAAGTTCTCTGACCAGCTCTTTTGCTTTTTCTGTTGTGTAGTCATCTCCTTCACAAAGCTCAGCCCAAAATATCTCAGGAACAAATCTCTCGTGGGGCAACATTCGTTTGTACAGCTCCACACTTTCATCAAAGTAGTATGATGCAGGCTCCAGTCTACCTTGAGAACTGCGAATCAGTTTCACTGTCTTCAGTGAGGAGATGATAATTTTTCTTTCCTTCAACGAATAATCTAGTGACAGCAACAGTTTGAGGCTGTGAAGAATCTGTGTCTCTGTGAGTTGGTGTACAGCAGGCAGAATGAACTTCATGAAATACTCCAAATCATCCAGGACCTGAATGTTGAGTGTTTCTGACAGCATGTAGTTCTCAGAGTTGTGTTTCAGAAAAATGCTGCTGTTTGTAGGTAGGTTGAACAAATCTGGAAATATGACTGAATATTTGATGTTAAGGATGAAAACCTTCTTAGGTCCATCAATCCTCACTCGTTCACCATGTGTTGTTTCAAATATTGGTAAGGATTTGAGTTTCCTCACATACTCTTGGTTGACTTTGGATTTGGATAATCCTGATTGCAGGAACATCTGAAACTCTTTCATATCATCATTTGAAAGCTGGGAAAACTCTGAGCAATTAATGTTGTACACTTGATCCAACACTGAGCTCTGATCATTAACATCGAGAAGTTCATCTTGTAGACATGAATATATCCATCGGTCCATCTCAGAGAAGAATACATGATCAGAACTCATAAAACCAAGTTTAAAGAGAATGCCTGATATGTCTTTGTGTTTTTCTGAGGCAAATACAACACTTGACATGTGTTTCATTGTTTGCAGGAAGTGCTTGTTGTTCAACCTTGGACACACAACAGGTAAAATGTAGCAGTTGCTGAAGAGTTTCCTCACATCACTGAGTGTAAGACTGGACTCGTCATCTTTAGATGTTGGTAGTTTAATTTCACTCATTATGAACTTCCAAAGTAATTTTAGCCACTTCAATATTTTCTCATTGGGGACATGAAGACCACTGTGTGGATCATCTTCACAGTTCTCAAGAAGATGCTGAATTAATGGTTTCAGATATTTCTCTGAGCAGGGCAATGTCATATTTCTGACAAGTTTTAATCTTTGAAGAAGCTCAATGTGCCAAATGTTGATCTTATAATTTGAAAATTCATCCTTGTAGTCAAAGAAAAGATTTGCATACCTCGATATCCACTTTGGTGTTTGGGAGCTGAACATTTTCAAAACATTATCTTTTGTGAGAAGAAGTGGAAGGCCTTCGAGCAAACTGGCATTGTCCTGGTTGACCTTTTCTGAGGAGAAATCTTTTAAACAAAAACTCAGGAGCTCTGAACATCTTTTCTCATCTTTGATCAAAGTAGCACTTATGGGTAAAGGCAAATCCTCATCTGTTTGGGTTGGATCATTTAGAGGTTTTGCTCGTAGGAAAGTCTGCACAGTGGAGGGACTGACCTCTTTCACTTCAACCCCAGCAGATCTGAAACTTGTCCAAATCCTCTGCATGTTTGTGGAATAAGGAACCAGATTCATTCCAAGATCTTCCAAAATGTTATTCAGCTTGAAATTTCCCAAGGTTGTCAAGTAAGGTGCCTCAGTTGAGTCTGTTTCGCTGACATTACACCAGTCAAATGAGTATTCTTTAATTTTTTTATCTGCAATTTTCGGTGTATAGCTCTTTATCACAGGGATTACATCAAGGCCTTTTTCTTTCAATGATCTGTATACTTCATGTATCATTTCATGCCAGTCTGGGCAAACATCCTTGGACACAGTTGGCCAAAAACACAAGTATTCTGTACTGAAACATGAGTCA
>NW_005187410.1:1880248-1888660 GCF_000239375.1 Pundamilia nyererei | reverse complement strand
TAATCTGAACATGGTGCCGTCTTTAAGAGAAAATTTGTCTGGAAGAAAGGATTTGTAGACATCTACGTACATTTCTTTGAAAGTGTCTGCTAGTTTATAGCCAATGCCATATCGTTGGTTATTTGAATGATTTTCAATGTATTTTTGATTGGGGTCAGAAATGCAAAGTACTTCGTCTCCTGTAAGGATCGAAGGACAGTCAGTCAGATGGTAAACAGAGTTGAATCCAACTCCGTACTTCCCTATCTTCCCTGGGGTGTTGTGCTTTCCTCCCTCTCCCAGCTGTTGAATTCCCTTAATGTCAGCATCAGAAAACACTTTGTTGTTGAACACACAAAGTGCTGGACCCTGGAGATTGTTCCATTTCTTCCCAAATGTTTTTACTTTCCCATGTTGTCTTTTGTCCCAGATGAAGTGAATTTCTGTTGCTTCTGCATCATCAGCATTTTGGATGAGCTCTTTAAGGATATCCTTCTTTGATGGATAGGCTGAAATTATGTTTTTAATACGAACAGTGAGTTCTTCCTTCTGTTCAAAGTCAAAAGCTAATGGTGAAAGGTCATCAAATGTGTGATTTTCCAAAGTATGATGCCTGGTTGTTTTGATTCCAAGGTGGCAAGCCATCACACGTGGGATATTCTCGTGACACAATGTGACACCTGAAGTGAGTGGCATCCATGGGCTGTCATTGTAAAACAGCTCACTTGCAGGTTGCAAAACTCCACACTCATTGGGTATCAGACAGTCATCCGTGATTTTCAATTTGGCTTCAAATATCCCTTTATTTAAAATTGTGAGGCAAACTGAGAGATCACTCTTGGGCAGAGGCTTGTTTCCATGTTGAGCATGTAAATCCTGCAACACAGTTAGAAGCTGAGCAATCGTGAATTGCTTTGCAACACCTATACTTTCCCAAAGATTCCTGAAGCTCATGAAGGCAGCTGGAAGTACATGGAGATAAGGTTTTGCTTCAAATTGCCCGTTCTCAGCTACACGGTCGACATTCACAAATGTATCGCCAATGAGGATGAATGGAAATGAATATGCCCAGTGTCCAATGTAAGTGGTGTTTCCAGAATAACAGATCCACTTATCCAGAAACTTATAACACTCAAATGCAATTTTGTAAAGCATGGAACTGTCAGTGGAGTGGGCTTGTTTGCTCACTTGGTGCAACTGCTGAAGCACCATCTGTACTTTTGGAGTGCTGTGAACTCCTAAAATCTGTAGAACTGGATCTGTGTTGTGTATGTTTAAATTAGTATGATCCAACACTGGTTGTGTCATGTTAACGAGTAGAGAGCATTTGTCAATAAAAACATCAGTGGGCCTTTTAAGTGTTACATTTCCTTCCATTTTTGTATCACCAGGTGAATATGCTGGAAGAAATGCAGTTGTCCTCAGTGTTTTCCAGTGGTGAGAGTCGTTATCATGAATGTGATTCTTCATCAGTTCAAATAGGCACTTCAAGTGGACAAATGCTTTCTTTTTGTCAATGCTCCAGGTTTTATTAATTGTGCCCGCTTTCTCTGTGATATCTTCCAATGGGAGATGGTCATTTGCCATACCGAGTTCCAACAAACGCTGAATCCTTTTTGGAGATCTGAAGTCATTTTCGGATCCACCAAGCAAGCGTCCCTCTTTTGGTTCAAAAAGACAGGCCACTTTCCCTGTAGGATTCACAAGTTTCCTGACATGTTGGAGCTGTCCACCCTTTGTGGGTATGCATGGATAGCAAAGCAGCAGATTGTCAATTTCTTTAACATTAACATCAATAGCATGCAGCACAAGGATATCTCTACTCGTCGAGTCCATTGTAGTTAGGTTACTGAACACTGCTTCTTGGTAGAACTTCTCCCAGTTCCAGGTCCTGTTTTGTAAAACCTTTTCTAGGCCAGCCTGTTTGAAACTATTTCTCAGCCACAGTGGAAGAGGAACAACATGATTGGGTCCTTTTGCATATTTCTGGCACACTTGAACTGCAAGATTACCAATTTCCTCATCGTTTTCAATGCTCTCATGTAGAAATATGACATCGTTCACTGAAAACCATTGTTCTCCATCACTAAAGAGCTCTGGACCAACAGAGTCATCAACAATGGTTGAGTAAAGTGCATCCACTAAAGGCTTGAAAGTTTCAGTCACTTTCTCTCTATCAGGCCAAAAGTTGTGATAACAGTAACTCACCAGCTGCTTGTTTTCTGACATTTTCTTTAGTGCCTTGAGTACAGTAACATATGCTGTCACTACTGGATCCTGAAGGAGAGCTTTGTTCCAGTCATTTTTCACTCCAGTTTCCCACAGAGCTTTTCGGTTGCTTGTCACCGCAAATGTGCCATTTACATTGACAGGAAGACCCGTGTGAATGGGAAGAGGAAGGAAGCAAAAGGCCTGTCCAACAAGATCTGATTGTAATGTGGTGAATTTTCCAGTTTCTGGATCATTTTGCAAAGGCACAGCAATCCCTCCAATGGGCAAAGAGAAACTGGCTTGCTTGTTTTTGTGAAGGGCCATTTTCAAAGATTTGTGTGTCCCAAAGCAGTTGTACAGGAGCCAGAACTGAACTTCAGTTTCATTAGACTGCTGACTGGATATTTTCAGAATGATTACTGTGAAGGAGTCAATTACCTCTTTGCATTTGCATTCAACTTTCATCAGTGATTCCTCAGCATGACGTTGCTTGGACACACTGGTGTCATCAGGAATCTCCATTGCACTCACAGTGGTTTTGGACACAACGAAGATGGTTTCCTTTTCATTATCTCTTGGTGGAGTTGATCCATTGTGTGGGATATTTTGGAGGGATAATGTAATGATGTTCTTCAAAAAAAGAAGAAGAGTTTTTGAGTTCTTAGAAAAGTGATGTTGAAAATCCAAGATATTGTGTTTTTGATACACTTTTGTGCTTATTTCTGATTTGACAGCCTCTTCTTCACTTCGGAAAGGTAGTTTGATCAGAGTGCCTGGATAGGGTTCAGGAGGACTTTTTCGGGTAAAAGTACAGTCAAAAATGTTTTCATATGATCCAAACTGACCAGGAAACCACCGTAAGATTCTCCTTTGAGAGAGATCCAGCTTGATTCCGGGGTTTGATTTATGTTTGATATGTTTTGTGAGATGAGTAACATTTGGATCAAGTATGAGGAGAGTGTTGCCACTAAGGATGGAGGGGACATCTGTCACATGATACACAGTGTTGAATCCAAGTCCAAATGTTCCAATTTTTTCCACTTGGTTCTCCTTCGAGGCTGAGCCAACTCTGACAATATTTTTCCAATCCTCTGCTGTGAACTGCTCATTATTGAAAGCCCAAAGACAAGGTCCCTGACAAAGAGCCATGTCAGGGTCAATCAGGCTTTCGGGGGCATCTTTGTGTACTCTGAAATCCACCAAGAACTTGCAAACATCTGCCCCAGCATCCTCTGCATTCTGGATGAGCTCTTT
Organism: Pundamilia nyererei; assembly: GCF_000239375.1. Taxonomy (NCBI): domain Eukaryota; kingdom Metazoa; phylum Chordata; class Actinopteri; order Cichliformes; family Cichlidae; genus Pundamilia; species Pundamilia nyererei. The sequence continues at coordinate 1,885,216 of NW_005187410.1, read as the reverse complement.
GAAGATGTCACTGTCTTCATCGTACTCTTTAAGAATGTTTTTTATTCTCATTGTTATTGGTTCAGACTGTCCACACTGCTCTATTCCTATCTCCTCTGGATCAAGGATGTGGGTACTGAGAAAACGAATTTCCAGCCATTCAGCTGCTGCTTTTGGGATTTCCTCATGTATGACATAAATTTCCTCTTCTCTGCAGTTTAGTTCTTTTAGTCCATTTTTGCTTACATCACAGAAAAGAGCTGTTGATCGTGGTTTAAGAGTAAAGTTTCCTCCCTCAGCAATAACTGGCACTGGGATGTCATCCTGAACTGTCTTCTTCTCTTTCCAGAGCCAGTTGAGAATTTCTATTGACACTTTGACCTCTGAGGAACTTGCAAATGGCGGCTGTCTTGCTTCAACAGTTTGCTGGACAGAGTACAGAATGCCCAAAATGTCTTCATTGGAAAGTACTTTTCTCAGGCCAAACTTCTGGAACAATGTTCTGTATGGCAAAAATTCCTTCGGCACCTTCCCAATGTAAGAACTCAGATCTAGATTATTTGGGTATTCAAGAACCAGATCCTGGGGTGCAACAAACTGGTTGTGAGTCCATAGCCAACATGTCTCATTGCTCATCATTGTAACAAATACAGAGACATTGTCTTGCATGTGTTTGTAAATGCTGTGCAGCTGTCTTTTGAAGTCTACATCTGTGTCAGGATTAACCATTTCCAGTGCTTTTGATTTCAAGACTGACAGATTTTCAATCACTTTTTCAGGTGGTGGTAGGTCTTTGAGACCAAGTCTGTTGCTAACTCTGTCACTGAGCTTCCCTGTTAGTGGCATTACATGTCCAACAATGTCCTTATACACAGAATGTCTTATTTCATTTGGGCAAAACAAACAATACTTCTGAGATTTATCACTGAATTGTTTGTTACTTCCAGGTTGTTCACATGGGATCCATTTTAGCATTTTGAGGCAATGAAGTTGTTTGTGAGAAAACTTTGTCAGTAGATCATTACTTTCCAACATTTCCAACAGAACCTGAGCTCTTCTCAGAGCCTCAGTTTGTGAGTTCACACACAGTTTGTCAGTCAGCGTGGCAGCATGTAGCAAATGTTCAGGTGAGACATCTATCTCTTTATTCAGTAATCCGATTTCTGTTAAGCTTTCCAGCATCTGCAGTGAATGAGTGTATGAAGGCGGTGGAAAGAAGTCTGACTCAAAGATGACTTTAAAAGTCTGAACTCTTGGATCAAAAAAGTCAGATGCCTTTTTCAGCTGTCCATTCACCTCAATGAAGCTCAAGTCCTTACAGCTACATTTCAGGGATTCGTTTTGTGAGAAAAGCACCTTACCATGCTGTAAAATCCAAGTCATTGTTTTTTTAGTTTCGTCATTGCTACAATTCCCTTTCCTTATGCTGTCAACAAGAACATTGGCTGCTTCGGCGGTGTCCAAGAGATGAACTTTGAGCAGCTGTAACAGTCTGCGGTCAGTCTCAGTAGAACACTGGATTATGGAATCAGGCACAGGGAGCTCTGTTGGTACTGTTAGGCCTGAGATCAGAAGCAGAGCTTGTTTCGATTGAGCTGCAACACTGAATCCTTTCATGGTTTGAAACAAAGGCAACTTCAATAGAAAATCTTTCTCTGTTTTTGAGAGAGAATCCAGATAAGAGAGATAATCTTTCAGTTCGTTGCGTGCTGTGTGAGAGGCAGATGTGAGCTCTGTCAAGAGATGTTGGAAATCTAAATTCATCAGGACCTTCAAAACACTCCTTGGAGATGGGCACAGCACATATGAGTCAAGGTCTTCATGCTTGAGCCACTCATTTCCTCTCACCACTGTGCCACCAACTTTGTTCACCAACTGAGCTATTCGGGCTGACAAACTCAAATGCTTGTTTTTCTGAAAGATCAGAGTTGTGTCCTGCTGTAGTTTTGCTACTGATACAGTTTGACTGTGAGACAGAGGACTAACTGGTATTAGAGGTATGTCAGTGAAAGGACTTAACTCATTAAAATGATTGTTGAGAAACCTCCAGAATTCTTGAAACCAATCTAAAGGTGGATGCTGACTGTTGCTGTTTTCCCATGCAACAAGGTTCTTCCCTGTCTGTTTCCAGTCTGGTGGCAAATATCGTCTTGCATATTCAGCTACATGGGATGCATCAATACTGATGACCCTGAAGAAACCTAAAGAACAGATTATAAAATAAAGAGAGATTTTAATTTCTGTGCTGTGATAAAATGTGTAGATGGCACATGCAAATGATTCTGAGGTTACTGCGTTCTATCAAATTACTTTGACTTACTTCTTCTGGCTAGTTGTATTAGATGGGTACTGCAGACAGGAGTGAGATTGTGTGGGATAAAGAGGTGATTGCAGAATGGCAGCAAGATTCTGCAAAAGAAGATAAGTTTGTTAATGCAATGTAACAAAAAGTCTAAAGAGCTTGGAAAGAAAAGCGTCTGTACTTCTTTAAGTTTCTTGAAGATGTTTCTCCTCTCATCCGAGAAGAAGCTTCTTCAGTTCTAAGAGCATTTGGTGAAGAGCTCCCAAGTAAAGCCCTATGGGAGTGTCTGCAAGAGGGTCATAGACCCGCTATTGATCCTCTGCCTAATCACACGAGCCAAGGTGTGAAAACAGGTTTGGGTCACAACCAGCCAAGGTTTTGGGTGAACCCATTGTGAAAACTAGCCTCACCCTATCATATGATTTACTGAGGTCAAATGACCCAGGATGTGAGTGGGCGTTAAGGCATCTGGGAAGGGATCTCGAAACTGGATTATAGATGGCAGACAGCTGCCAGATAGACAGTTGCAGATTAAAAGCTAAGTCTTGTCCACTCAGTTGTTCATCTGAGTCTAAAGGACAAGGGTCAGTCCTTCGAGGATGCCAATTGTTAGAGCCAATCCATAGAAAAATATTTTTGGTACTGTTTCAGTTATTATGTCACATGTTTGATTTGTATAAAATGTTATCAGGGAATATATGCAGTGTGTTTACATTTTTTCGGCTAAGATGAACATTGTACGGCGCATGTGTGGTAGCAGGTTAGAATGGAAGTGGACGTGGAAATGTGTGCTGTAGCAGCAAATAGTTTTTTGACCGTGACATTGTGATTTGTTTCTATGTACAAGTCAGAAAATAAACTTGAATAGCTCACATTAAGAAGTGGAAGAATTATTTTTTCAAGGTTTGGCACAGAAATTCGCCACTACACCAATGTTCACATTTTGGACCGAGATGACAGATGGTTTGAAAGAGGAGTAAAAGAAGCCATCTATGTCCACTGTGAATGACTGTGTAGGTCTCATTTATCTTTGAACAGAGGCAGTGGCTTACGACACCAACTGTCTATTAACAAGGGGTCCATGACCCTCTTGGGGACACCCCCATAGGGCTTAAAATCTTAGACTCTCCAGCAATTTCTCTTAGAACCGAAGAAGCTTCTAAGATAAGAGGTGAAACTGTCAGGGTGCTGGGTCTGTGACCTAGCATTTTGAGTTATTTTGTATTTTTGATTACTTATGAGATAATGTTAAGTTCTGGTGTTTTATTAGTTCGTCTTAGTTGAAGTTTAGTCGAGTTTATGTTATTGTCCATGTCTCCTTGTTTATGAGTCTTTTTCTGTTTGTCATGTGTTATCTCCTTGTCTATGTAGGTTCCCCTTGTTTCTCTCTCCTCTGTGTCCCTCTCCCTTTCTTGCCCCCTCTCTGTCTCTTGTGTCAAGCTTGCGTGTCCCTCCATAGTTTAGTTTCGCCCTTGCCTTGCTTTTCTGTTTTGGTATTCAGCCCAAATAAACAACCAGTTTTTTGTCAAACTTCAGTTCTTCTCTCCCATGTCTGCTTTTGGGTCCACACCTCAAACACACCGGCTGCTCAGCCTTGACAGAAATGTCTTCAAGAAACTTAAGTCCAGATGCTTTTCTTTCCAAGCTCTTTAGACTATGATGACCTAGATGATCGAGAACTTTCGCAGACAATATAACAAAAACAAAAGTAATGACATATGTTGAGCAACTTTGTAAGGAGCCATTTGGTATAGGAACATTCTTGGAAATCTGATAAGCCCAGTGCATCTTTCTACCATCTAATGGTGGTAGTACAACATTCACTGTCATGAACTGGCTGTTTACAGGCAGGAAAAGGACCCAAATGCAAACTCTCGGAGACAGGATGTAAACGAAAAAAACCAACAAAAAAACAGCTTTATTTGCTGAATGGATAAGCAATACAAAACTAAACTGGGAAATGCTAAGGATAACACATGATGGAATAAAACACAAGGAGGGGAAACAAGACACAAGGACTCACACAACTAAATAGACACAGATGCACAGAGGGAGCCAGAGGGCAAAGACACAAGGGGAAATCTAATAAACCATAGTGAACAAAATAACCTAGGAACCATAGATTGCAAGTGAACTCAAAAATAAGACAGAATAATCAAAAATGTACGAAAACTCAAACCACTGGGTCAGAAGGTAAATCAGATCTTTTGGGATGTTGATAAATTGACAGCCACTTTCTAAATATTCAGTCACAAATCAAATGTGACAGTATTCTCTGTAGTGACAGTAAGAGTGCTTAGTTTTTCCTGTATGCAACAAAATTTAAAGCAACAGCAATCAAACCAAATAAAACATAAGATGACAACTTTAGTCATAATGAATATAACATTTATTTTAAATATTGATAGATGTATCAATACCTTGGAACCCTACCTTGGAAATTCATGGCTGTCAATCAAAGCAGTGTCTTCCTCTCTGTATGAGAAATATCTGAAAGAGCCATCACTGAGTGGAAGGAGCTGAAGACCCTCAAGTTCTTTGTATTGTTCATCACCCAAAATGTACTCCAAAAGACTGAGATTGTCATCTTTGGTGATGTTATCCACACCGGTCCTGTGGAGAATGGCCCTGAGGAATGCTGGAGTAACATGTTTTAGGGTAGCAGGGTTTGGGTAGGCCTCATTTAT
>NW_005187410.1:1878053-1879347 GCF_000239375.1 Pundamilia nyererei | reverse complement strand
TCTGATGCTTCATTGCGTAAAGGAAATCTAAAAATTGTCCCACTGAAGTGCTGATCCTCCATGACAACTTTTGACCATCCATGTTCACATACAAGTGAGACTATATCTCTAAATGGTTGAAACTGATCATGCATATTCAGCAGAACTTCTTGGTCTTCAGAATCATCCAAAGACCACCGAAACCCTCCATTTCTCTCTCCAAATACTTTTTCTTGGGGATCCATCATGCCAAGATGCTCTGAACTCAATATACTTGGCACATCTGTGAACAAAGAAAGTATATGTTCCAGTTCATGTTGTTATAAAATACTTCTCATACTAACTGTGATAATTATAGATAGTTTCACCTGTTATGTGGTAAACAGAGTTGAAGCCGATTCCAAACCTCCCAACTTTGCTTGGGTCATCACGCTTCACACTCCTTCCAGCCATCTGAATTCCTTGCCAGTCTTCAACAGTAAATGCAGCATTGTTGTAGGCATAGAGAGCAGGACCTTTGGAAAAACACAACATGCTCATGACTCATGCTTAAGGCTGATACATCCTCTTCATATGATATTTTGATCTCTAACCGAGAATATTCTAACAGAAAGGCTGGTGTCAATGCAATGCTGTTGGGAATGTTTGAATTTCTGTTGAACATCGTGGCCACAGTCTGGTGTAAATGCAACTAGTTGCAATGCTAACGTGGACTTGCATCTGCTGTCTTAGTCTGCATATTATGATTAAGTTGCAACATGACTGAATATAAGAAACCTGAGATCCACTACCTAATAACCTAATAAGCATGCATCAACCTTTGAACTGAAAAGAACCCACACAGACATGGAGAAATATAAAAGCTTCACAAGGAAGGGCCCCAGGCCAGATTCAAACCCAAGACCTCTTGTTTTTGAAAGGACATGAAAAATAAATGAGGACAGTGGTCTACAAACCAATGTGTGGCACCACATCTTTTATATTTTCTACCATCAGACTCTAATAACAAGCTTGTTGATCTTCCCCAAAAAACTCCCTCTAACATATTTATGATAATCTGGAACTTAAGAAAAAGAAAGTCTAACAGAGGCAAGGTCACCAGGCTATCCGGTCTTTAAGTGATGACGTGACGAATCCTGCTTCTGGGCCTAAAGTAGTCTGTGTTTAATATGGCTTTTGTGTTGTTAACATGTTTAATGTTTTGTATTTTTTTCTATTTAATCTCAAAAAGCTCCTAAAAACAGTCAGTGATCACTGTTGACCTTTCTCGGCTTTTATTACCGCATCCGATATAGTGTGTTTTTTTAATGAATAA
>NW_005187410.1:1876790-1878033 GCF_000239375.1 Pundamilia nyererei | reverse complement strand
TGTTGATCTACGTATTTTATATTCTTTACATTATTTACATTTGATCTTTTACATTGTGTATAATGTCTATTGATTGTATTGTTTATTTTAATATTTGTGTACGGCGCTTTGTGACTGCCTGTCTGTGAAAAGCGCTTAATAAATAAACTTTACTTACTTACTTTAGATGTTCGCACAAAGCATAAAGGTAAAAAACAATATATACAGTGTTATCTTCATTTTAGATTTCAAAAAGTATTTGCGGCTCTTTTGCGTGGAAACCGGGTCCAAGTGGCTCTTTGGGTGTTAAAAGTTGCAGACCCCTGCCCTAAGTGGACATGTAGGCGCTCCTCTTCAGGAGAGGAGAAAAGAAGGGGGTCAAAAGCTTCTAGCTGCAATGGAGTGCATTGGAGATAAGGATTTTTGAGCACAAAAGGCCAGATTTGGCCTGAGTGTGACTCTAGAGCAGGGCAGTGGCGTGTCCAGCCATTAAGTTTGTTGAGTTTAGTAAACTTCGGTAAAATTAGAATACCAAGGAAAAAATAACACTTAAAGAATTATTGCAACCGTCGAATATATCAGACAGTAGGCTACTGGGGGGAGCTAACATAAGAGTTATGAGTTATAAGATATAATCCAAGTCGTAACATAGCTGTATGGAGCTGCAGATTTGGTTGCAGGTTAACATAGCTGGACTGGTCATCGGGCAAACCGGGCATTTGCCCGGTGGGCTGATGACTTTTTTGTTTTTTTTTTGTAACGGCATGAACAATGACAGGTGGTGGATTGGCCAGATGCAGGTCGATGTGTAAAACTAATTCAGTTTTTTGGTGGTGGCTGTGGCAGAGCTTCCACAGAGGCCAGCTGGTGGATGAGGGAAGGGGAGGCAGGAGGAGAGATCCGAGGCGGCCGCTGGTCCGAGTGTCAGGTGAACTGAACTTCAGGTAAGAAGCTATGACCTGCAGTCTATCTGGGTCAGATATAAACCAAGTTTAGGTGGAGTTTATTTTCGTTGTGCTGACTTTTTACAGTCAGTTACAGTAATTCGTACTGCGTGCTAGCTAGCATGACGGAGTTTCTATACAGTTGGGTGGGTGCTGTGATGTTATTGATAGTGAACTTTATTCACAAGTTATGTCATAGTAGAGTTTCCAACGGCTCCTTAAAAATGGAATGGTCCCTCATTCAGAGAAAATATTACACGTTTCATATTGAGCTGAGAAGAGACGCAGTTTGTCCCGTACTTTCGCTTTAATGAAAAAAA
>NW_005187410.1:1860711-1875344 GCF_000239375.1 Pundamilia nyererei | reverse complement strand
AAAAAAAAAAAAAAAAAATTGCTCGTACTCATGCTGCCCCGACGTCAGCCAGCGCATATTGGGAATTTCATAGGCACCAATCGGTTTTCTAGCGCCCATTTGCTGGGAGTAAGGGCGCCCTCGTTTGCGAGGTGCGCCTGCTGCTTGCGGCACAGGGAGGAGAGGGCGGGGTGGCTGGGGATTCTCTGGCTGGCTGGAGCAGCATCTAATAACCAACTCGCAAAATAAAACAAAATAGAAACAAACCAATAAACACGAAAACACCAGACATGATACAGAGTTATAATTTGCACCAAAGTTTTTTCGAAATTCTGTATGCGAAAAGTGAGCGCGAGAGCCCTCGGTGCACCTGCTCGCTGCTGAAGTCAAAGTAAACTTTATTGTCATCTCCGCTACATACAGTCCAGTATATAGAGAGACGAGACGACGAGGCTCCAGTTACAACAGTGCAAATAAATGAACAATAACTATAGTAGAGTAAGAAAATAAATATACACTTTAGGACTCGGGGTAAAGGGATCAATAACAATTTAAAATTTTTATTTTACAGATTGATGATTTAATGTCTCACACACAACCTGTCGAAAGGGGAGGGGAGCCTGCTTCTTCCAAATAGAGCACATTTCATTCATAATGTTGTAAATCCAAGCCCATTATGTATTCATGATCTGAATCCTGGGTTGTGCGAAATCCCAGAAATACACCTTAGACAAAGTGAATCTGTGAACTAAGGTGTAGGTCTATTAGGTTATGTTGTGGTGATCCTCGGGTTTGGGGATGGGTGTTCATACTGGAGTGCAAAATTAAAACCAATGGAAGATGGACAAGTAAAAGTTCAAAGCCATCAGGTCCTCAGTTTAGAAAAAAGAGAAAAGAAGAGGAGGAGAAACGAGCAAAAGATACAGGTAAGCAGATGTGTCACTGGATAAAGGCAGGTCGTTTATTCTGAAACAATCAGAATCAGAATCAGAATACTTTATTAATCCCTAAGGAAATTATGTGGGTTACAGTTGCTCCAAGAAGAAATAGTAAAAAAAAAAAAGTAACAGTAACAGACTAAACTCCAAACAATACATTATGTTACAGATTTTACACATTTAAGAAATAGCACTAATATATACAGGTCACTCAATTATAAATATCAAGGATTAACAGAGGGGATTATAAATAAATATCAAGAAAATTGACAAGAATATTCCAGAGTAGAAAAGAGCATGTGTAAAAAGGATGTAACTATTGCAGTGTTCACAGTGTTTTAGATGGAGGAGTTGTACAGGGAGATGGTCACGGGCAGGAATGATTTCCTGTGTCGGTCAGTGGTGCTTTTTGGTAATCCCAGTCTCTCACTGAACGTGCTCCTGTGACTAGCCAGCATGTCATGTCATGGAGTGGGTGGGAGGTATTATCTAACATTGTCTTTATCTTGGACAACATCTGCCTCTCATACACCATCCTAACGGAGTCCAGCTCCATCCCCACAACATAACTGGCCTTGTGGATCAGTTCATATAGTCTGTTGGCATCTGTGACCCTCAGCCTGCTGCCCCAGCATGTAAAGGCATAGAGGATAGCACTGACCACAACAGAGATACAACAAGATAACATCAATTAGTAGGGATAGTGAAGTGTCACTTGGCTATGATAGTAAACAGTAGACACTGATGTAGCTTACTGAATCTTTTGGACTGTGTTCAGCACAATATTAATTAGTCATTGTCAATTGTTGATTTGTCCTATTCTCATTGTATGATATATGTGTGTGTCTGTGTGTATGTTTCTCTGGTGAAATTCAGTATGGTTCCGACAACAGTTTTATGTTAATGGACAATCCTTAATATGTTATATCCTTAACGCACCCACGTTGGTAGGCTGTGGTTGCAGTATTTGCCGTAGCAGCATCCCAAACATGAAAGGCAGCTGAGGATTGTGGCAGTGGGCATGAAGATACCACTCACCAGTCCATGGACGCTTTCATCAACAGCATTGTAAAAGTGGACTACAGCGCTGCCGTACTGATACTGCGCTACCCCTACATAGTCCAGAAAGTAGAAGCAATAATGAGCAAGGTCAGACTTTCCTCCCAGTACGTGAGCTACAACACTGAATGCAGAGTAGGTAGGTAAAGAGGAGAGGAAGAGGACAGGATGAAGATGCGCAGGGGCCACGAATGATGGTCACTGATAAAGTCCACAGTCTCAGTAAGCTGGCACAATTTAATCAGCAACACTAAAAATGCCACCAGGTGAGTCCAGATGTTTAGGGTTCCATTGTGGCGCTGAAACAAGGACAGGAAGTAGTAGCACCAGTTTTGGTTGAGCGGGGGGGGGGGCAGAGGGAGTGTTCGCCCAGGGCGCCAAACAGGCTAGGACCGCCACTGCACCCTGGGTTAACACATCTGAATCAAATGATTTATGCTGGCATTAGGTATTTTCTGTTCTGCAGTTTGCCCTCTAGTGTTTTTTTTGTGTTGCCATCCATGCCTTCACAAGTTGATAAATGGCATAATCTGTAAGTAAAATTGTTTGTTATCACTGAGACGACTTGTGTGCATTATTATTTGTTGTGAAAGCGTAATATAGTTTGTAGTTTGAATTTAATTTGAATGCGTGTATAACCTAAGCTAGTAAGGTTAAGCTAGCACATATGCCATGTGGTTTCTTTAACATTTTGATCATGAGCGTGATTTCATTTGATGTTTCATTCAGGCACTCACTAAGCAGATAAATATTGTGCTCATATTTTTGAATATGTGACTTACTGTGGTGTGTGTGTTATATTGTATATTGATGCAATATTTTTATTGGTTTATTTCTGGTTTTGTCAACAGTTTCACACTTTTTCCTTATTAAATCATCCCACTTAACACATCGGCCTGTTCCTTGGATTTTAATTAGGAGAGTGTTTAGCTGTCTGTATAGCTGAGTCTATGTTCATGAGGAAAACACTTAGTGAGGACAGATCATGATTAGTTCATTACCAGGCCTCTGGAGAACTTCAAGACATGGTGAGGAGGTAATTTAGCCTTTTAAATCAGCTGTGTTGGATCAAGGACCCATCTAAACCCTGCAGGACACCTGCCCTTGAGGACTGGACTTCGACACCTGTGCTCTACAGTTATCCTGCGTGAGTCAGATGCACTGTTTGTGTATTGACAGTGCATCAATATCAATGGCACGCTTCACAGATGCGAGAGCCAGGAGAAATGTAGTCTTCAAAGACAGAATTTTCACATGGCTTTGTGCCTCAAATGGTGAAAATGCCCCCAGCACCAGGGATAAATACCATGTGGGGACGAGAGGTTTAGACACCGGATAGAGTCGTCATGCCCCTTTCATAAAATGGTGGACCTACGGGTGATGGCTCACTGGGCCATCCACGAAGCCCACATGACAGGCTGAAATGTTTGTTAGATATACTTTAATTGTGGAAAAGACCTTTCCTTTATCTAACAGTTCCTAGAGAAAGGAGAGAATTGTTGTCACAGAGCATTGAAAGGAGAGATCGTGAGACTTTCCACACCACTCCTCAAATACCCTCCACTTGTTCTCATACAATGATCTTGTGGAGGAGGCTCTAGCACTCTGAATAGTGGTTATAACACCCTGGGGGAGTCTAAAATTTAACCTCTCACGGGCCAAGCCCACAGGGCGAGGCACTGGGGGTGAGAGTGAAAAATCTCCTCCCTGGCTTGGGAGACTAGGTCTCGTCTGATAGGGAGAGGCCAAAGTTCGCTCCACAAAAGGGGCATAATCTCCGCTAACCAATGGGACCTCATCCACCTTGGGGCAATCAATATCATTGTTAGCCCTCTCTCTCTCGCTCTGGTTAGAGTGGGAGAAATTAAAGCCAGTGGAGGGAACGCATAAAGCAGAGCATGTGGCCATTCGCGAGCTAATGCATTTAGCCCTAGCGGAGCCTCCTAGTCCCTCAGGGAGAAATATGGAGGACACTGAGCGTTCTTCCTCAAGGCAAACAGGTCAACCTGTGGCTGGCCAAAGCTGGTCCAGATTTGGGTCACCACCCCTGGGTGCAGGGTCCAGTCCCCGTACTGCAGGTTCCCCCTGGACATTAAATCTGCTTCCAAGTTCAGAGCTCCTGGAATGTGAGTAGCTCTCAGTGACAACAGATTGATGCTGCTCCACATGAACAGTTTGCGAGCCAGCATGTGAAAAGGACCTGTCTGTTGATGTACGCCACAACAGTGGTGTTGTCTGTGCTGATCAGAACGTGGTGGTTTCTTAACAGGGGAACAAAGTGTCTCAGTGCTAGAAATGCTGCTAGCAATTCTAGCCAGTTTATGTGAACACCCCTGTGTCATGAGTCCCAGTTGCTGCTCACTGCTCTGCCCTTGTGAGTGGCACCCCCGCCTGTGAGACTCACGTCCGTGGTCACCACCTTCCTGGCTGTGACAGCCCTCAGTGACACCCCCTGAGTGAGAAATGTGGGGTTTCTCCAACAGTGGAGTGCCGCAGTGCAGTCTGCTGTCAATGCTGTCACTTTGATATGGGGGTGGTGGCGGTTTCGACTGAGTCTTAGTAATGCAACCCATCGCTTAAACTCCCTCATATGCAGTCTGCCTAGTGGGATGATTGCCAGTGAAGACGCCATTAATCTCAGCATCTGCAGGCATCTTCTGAATGGGAGATATCTTCCCACCTGAAAAATGCAGGCATGTGATAGCATTTTTTTTACTCTGTCCACAGAGAGACACGCTCTGTACGAGGTGGAGTTTAGAGCTGTTCCTATGAAAGAGATGGCCTGAGCTTGCTGCAGGACACTCTTTTCTTTCTCTGTTCGAAAGCCCCGACAAGTTCAGCCATCTTGCCCTCTCCTGCAGGATGAGGATGCTGAAAGCTCTGCCCGCCACTTGTACTGCTGCTGTAGTGAGGTGGAGACAGTGGTCCGTGACAGCGCCCAGCTCTTGCCACAGCTTGGTAGCATCGTTGTCCAATTTTATGAAAAATTGTATTAGTTTTATGCCAAATGTAATGGGACACACAGCTTCCAATCAGTTCAGCTTTTGTCTTGTCAGTCAAGAGAATATTTTCCCAAAAATCTTAGGAATTATTAACATTTTTTTCTTTTGGCAAATGTGAGATGAGCCTTTGTGTTCTTTTTGGTCAGTAGTGGTTTTCTCCTTAGAACTCTCCCCCATTAAAGACATTTTTGCCCAGTCTCTTTCTAATTTTTGAATCATAAACACTAATGAAAACTGAAACAAGTGAAGCCTGCAGTTCTTTAGATGTTGTTTTGAGGTCTTTTGTGACCTCCTGGATGAGTTGTTGATGCACTTTTGGAGTAAATTTGGTAGGCCAACAATTACTGGGAAGGGTCACCATTGTTCCAAGTTTTCTTAAAATTGTGGATGGTTTGCTGGAGTCCCAAAGCCTTGAAAAATGGCTTTGTAACCATTTCCAGTCCGACAGATAACTGATTTTGTTTCTTATATTCTTGAGGGTTTTTCTTTTTTAGGTTTTGGCATGATGTGTTGCTTGCTGAACTCTTTTAGCTTACTTCACTTTTGTCAGTGTTTAGAGTTTAAATTAAAAACAAACAAAAACATCTTAACAACTAGAGCTCTTTTTTGATGTGAGGCTGTTTATTAGGTTCTATTTTTTCTGTATTATTAAAAGAAATAATACAGAAAAAATAGAACCTAATAAACAGCCAGATAAAAAATGTTTTGGAAATTTATGTTTTCTGAAAAAAACTCTTATTGTCATTCAATGAATACCTTGGTATTTTCCCAGTTCTTCAGTCCAAATGCTCTCAGTCCCATAGCTTCTCTCATCATGGATAAATACCACTTCTGTAGCTCGAGCATCATCTGCATTTTGAATCAGCTCCTGATTGACAAATAAAAACAACTATTAACAGAAAATAACCAATGCAAGCTAGTACTTATATAATTATATAAAGCTGACACACTTTTTCTCAGCTATTTTGACTTATTGTAGCAGGAAAGGTGATGTGAATGATGGCTTTGTTCCAAGAAGTGCCCCATCTCTCCTGTGAACCAGCATACCAAACACTGAAAGTGGCTCATCTAAATGGGATCTAGCCCTGTTTTAATTAGCCATTTAGGTTTCCTGCTTTAACATAAAACTATCAACAGTGAGAAGATCAGTTTCAGTTTCCACTGTTAACATTCCTGTTGTGTCCTACACATTAACTTCACATTATTTGTTAATCCATTGCAATCCAATCCAACTTTATTTATAAAGCACTTTAAAATACCCAGTACAGGACCAAAGTGCTGTACAGTAAATAAGTTAAGAACAATAGAATAAAATAAAACAGCAAAAAATAAAACACATAATACAAAAAAAAATTCAATTAAAACAGCATAGAATCAACTAACACAACTAAAATAAAAATAAACTAAAACCAACATCTCACAATTGTCAAAGTCCAGGGTGAAGAGATGGATTTTCAGAAGTGATTTAAAAACAGGCAAAGAAGAGGCCTGTCTAATCTCTAAAGAGAGATCGTTCCACAGTTTGGGAGCTATTACAGCAAAAGCGCGATCTCCTCTAAGTTTACGCTCAGTTCAGGGTACATTCAGGAACTGTGGATCAGCTGACCTGAGAGAACGGGTGGGTGTATAAGCTGAGAAAGATAAGATGGGGCTAGGCCATGGAGGGCTTTAAAAGCAAATAAAAGAATTTTAAAATGATTCCTAAAAGAAATGGGCAGCCAGTGAAGTGAAGCTAAAATAGGGGAAATGTGCTCAAACTTTCGAGTGCCAGTTATTGGAACACCTTGTGTCTTCCTTTTATATTTTATTTTCCCTTGCTGTAAGAGCTCTGTAACACCGAAGTTTCTCATCCGTGGGCTAATAAAGGTTTATTCTATCCTATTTGACTGTCAGGTCTCAGTGGAGCTACCAAATACCATCACCTCAGCCTTTTTGTCATTGAATTTTAAAAAGTTAAGAGACATCCAAGCCTGAATGTCATCAAGAACCTGAAGAATGGCTGTATGGAATATGTGCCTTTTTTCTTTAGAGGGACATAGATCTGACAGTTGTCAGCATAAAAGTGGAGCAGATACAAAGTGTGTGTGTGTGGGGGGGTAGACCTGAGCCCTGTGGGACACCACACAAGAGAGGAGCGGAGGACGACACATGGTCGCAGAGACTGACACAATAGGTTTGCCCCGCCAAGTAACACCTGAACCACTTCAGTGCTGTGCTCCTAATGTTCACCCACTGCTCCAAATGAAAGAGTAAAATGGCATGATCCACTGTATCAAACACAGCTGTCAAATCTAAAAGCAAGAACAACCCAGCGTCAGTAGCTAAAAATATGTCATTAAAAACTTTTCAAAGGGCTGATTCAGTGCTATGTAAGGGTTTAAAACCACTTAAAAAACCTCTAAAACATTTTTTTTTCCAGGAATGTCATTAATTGGCTGTGAGCTATCTTTTCAAGAATTTTGGAAAGAAAAGGTAGTTTGGACATAGGCCTGTAATTTTCAAGAATTGTAGGATCAAAAGTAGGTTTTTTAATCAGGGTATGACTACGGCATGTTTAAAATCTTTTGGGACTACACCTGATTTCAAACTGTGGTTTACCAGGTCAAGAACCAAAGGTCCAACTGTTGGTAAATCTCTTTAAGAGTCGAGGAGGGACAGCATCATTTGGAGACCCTGCAGGCTTAAAACGACCAACAGTCTCCTTTAAAGCAGACAGAGTCACCGGCTCAAACCTGTCAAAGACAGAAGTGCAGGAAGCAGAGACTGAGGGGTCATGAGCAAAAGGAGAGATTTGAGCCCCGGTGGAGGAGATCTCAATAAAAAAGCGTAAAAATTTTTCACAGGCTGCAGACGAGGGCTGATAGTATGTGGCGCACTAAGAACAGAGATAATGGTTTTAAATAAAACACGTGGGTTGTGAGAGTTTGACAGAATAATGCCAGATAAGTGGGTGTTTTTTGGCATCTTTTACAGTTTTTTGATATTGACGCCAACAGTGCTTTAGCATCTGGAATGACACTTGTAGTGGTCATGTCGTTCAGCCAGGGCTCAGATTTAACTTTAGGCTGCCTGGTTTTTAATGGAGCCACAGTGTCCAAAGCATTCCGGCAGGTGGAATAAAACCATGAGCTCCTCAGTCTGGCTGCATAAAAGCTCCAGGATTTTACAGTTCTGGTTAAAAACTGTTGAAAACTGCTCAGCAGTGGAGGAGTTAAAAACGCGACACCGCCGAGCAACAGTGCAAGGTTTAACTGAGGCACAGGCAAGAGAAACTTCACATCAAACATCACAGGACTATGGTCAGAAAACACAGCATCACAAATCTTTACGTTAAAAACAGAAAAGTCATGAGATAAAACAAGATCAAGTGTGTGTTGTAGGAATTTGCAGTGCCTCAATAATGCTATGCTTTTTATTAATGAAGTTATATAGTGTAGTATTAAGTGGACACAGCTCTGAAAAATAAAGGCATTAGATCATGTGTCCTTGGGGAGTAGAAAGCTGTAGACTCTCGCTCACGCTTGCCTGGGAAAAAGTAGATAAGAGGGGACCATCTGTAGTGGAAAGTTACTGAGACACTGTTGTTTAGACTAGAATGAGAGCTTCTGTAATAAAACTGTTAGGGGCACACCACCATTTTGAGTTGCACGGCAACGTGTCATGCAGGATGCATCTCCCTTCTAGAAGTTTTGTGAAAGAGAAAAAAAGTGTTGAATGGTCTACTGAGCAGTGTTTTGTCCTCCATCGGATGCCTCTGAGGAATCAAAAGAACTCCGTGAAGTGCTGATATTTAACAGTGTCCACGTTCATGTGTGCGACCGGTCACACATTGCACCAGATTAAAAGAATCAATAAGGTTTAAAAAGCCCTTTGCCATGGGCATATCAGGACAAAACACATGAATATTAAAATCCCCAACAATAAGAACACGATCATATTGTATGTATGTATTCAGCCAAGAAGTCAGCAAAGTCATTCACTAAGTCCTTGTTGTATTTTGGAGGCTGATAAACACTGTTGTTGTGTTGTGTGCAGCCAGTTCAAAGCTGGTGAATTACAGTGTTGATAGCTGCTTACATTTAAAATGACTTTAAAAAATAGTAGCTATTCCTCCTCCTCGGCCCAACATCTGTGGGGAATTAAAATAGCAGCAGGTCAGGGCCAAGGGCTGGTTTCCTACAGATTTCTAAAGGACTGGAAATCTTTTTGCAACCCCATGAAGTACTTAATGAAGTAATTTATATAATGAGTTTTTGGCAGAGCATTACACCAACCTTCAAAATTTGTCCACCATCTGGATATCGACGTAGAATATCTTTCAGGTAGTCAATGAAGGGCGGGGCTGTGGCCCCGAAAGAAGTCCTGAACAAAGCAGCAGCAACAGTAACAAATTAAGCGACAAACTAAGTCATTAAGTAAGAAATGAAAGAAACTCAAAAAAAAAAACTCAAAACAAAGTGAATCCTTATGATACAATGATAATAGGAAAGAGCTAATGTTAGACAAGATTGTGTATTTGACTATTTGAAGCTGTAAGTTTTATTAAATTTAAAAGGGACACTTACTTGATGTAAATTGGAAGAACATGGCACTATGAATATGAATGAATATGAATTTTATATCTTATACTATTAGTTAGTATAAAATTTAGGGATCTGGTGACAAATGATTGAACTCATTCAATGAGACAACTAAAGATGTGCACTCAAAGACTATCATAACAAATCCTAAATCTCTGTGCTTATAATTTCCTTTTATCAATTTTTTTCTGACACTTTTACATCACCAAACAATTGTGTCAAAGTCATGGTAGTGCAGCCACACCGAGTTCACACTAAGTGGTGATAAAACATTTGGAATGTTGCAAAAGCATTAAGCCCTATTTTTTTAAACAATGAAAACTAGTCAGTTGTCAGTAAGGGATTTAATACATAATTTGAAGCAAGCAAACTCAAAAATGGTATTAGTGCCAAAATCATTTTAATATCAATCAGTATTTTCTACAGTACTTCCTACAGAAGAACTGTACTTCCTACAGAAGTCCAGAACAGCATATTCTATTGTTCTGTATACAGTAGGAAGTACTGTATACAGAACATTAAAGTAAAAACAAATCAGCTCACCGAGCTTTCTTCTTTGCTTTTACACTCATCATTCCAGAGTCGTTTTCTGTAAGAAATTCAGGGTATTGTGACACATTATACAAACTATATTTGCTCATAATAAACTAAAACTGAAAACGGTTGCTGACATTAACTGTCATTTAGCATAAAACAAGCAAAACCCTTTAAACAGATGACTGTTTCTATGAAATGCAAAGAAAAACACAAAGCCCAAGAAACTTAACTGAACCTGAAGGGAAAACACGGATCCTATCACCTGTACAGATAAGGGAGTGTTGAGTGTATCATAAATTACCTGGTTTCTGCTAACAAACAATAAAAAATAGGTCCACATTTAAGCATATTTGTATTTATATGGAAATAGCTCAAAAAATCACCTCATTTCCTTTCCTAGGAACCAGTTTTTCTACTGTATGGGATGGATTCAAGCAAACATATCTGCACTATCCCTGATTAACAGCCAACTTTCTGAAGCACACAAAAACAATAAAATATCAACCACCATTTACACATTACTAAACCAACCCATTCGTGGTTAAATATTAGCCAGCATCTGACTAGAACAATTAAATATATGACTCATTATGTTAAAGAACAAGGCAAGGAACAAGGAAAAAGGTTTTTTTTATCCACACAGTGTCATGAAAGCCACACATTCAAGAGTCACCTATATGGTGATGACATATATCGTTTTAGGATTACACAGAGTAAGTAACTGCAATACTTTACTGATGTCATTAAAATATTATTACTAATACTAGTAAAAATATAAAACAAAACAAAACTAATACACAAGTACATCTACTCCTCATTTAATCCTTTTTCCATTAGCACCTATTTGGGTGGCTGTGGCTCAGGTGGTAGAGCAGCTACTGATTAGAAGGTTGGTGGTTCGATCCTTAGCTTCCCCAGTCTACATGCTAAATATCCTTGGGCAAGATACTAACCCCAAGTTGCCCTCCGATGCGTTCATTGGCTTGTGAATGGAGATTAGTTTGCACTTGTGTTTAGAAGTGCTTGTGTGAATGTTTTCCTTTTCAGTGCCTTTCCCTTGATTTGAATTGTCATAACTGCGTGGACTGAATATAAATTAGCTGTCTCACCTGAGGCAGCTAATTTATAGGCAACTACAGTTTACTCTTACACAGAGTAGGTAACTGCAATACTTTACTGATGACATTAAGAGATTAAAATCATATTACCTCGGTCATCGCAGTGAAAGGTAGAGATGTTCCAAATAAATAGCGATACTGTATCCGTCAGCTTTATATAAAGGCTGCTGGTGGCCAGTGTCGCCCGTCGGTTCTAGTCAAGTTTCGTTTAGAAACGAAACTTAAAAGAAAGAAGAAGAAAAAAAGCGTCCATTTACACGTTGGCTCTCAGGTGTGTAAGGTTAACTCACTACTTCCCATTGAGGACAGTTGTCCCGTCGCTCGCTAGATGATGCTGCAGCCCGTTTGCATCGCCTTCTTGAAGGAAAACGATTAAATGTTACTGTTATTTAGCTCTGGTTAATAGATTGTTTTTACCGCATTCGCACGAAAAGTACTTGTATTCAAGCACATTTCTTAGGAAGGGTATGGGAAAATCGTTGTTTGTATGCTGCTTACGTCCTCCGCATTGTTTAAAACGAAGCACGGCTTACTATAGTTGATAGGCTAGTGTACGCATCTTCCCACAGACAAACACTAGCTCATAACACAACTGACACGACAAGTGTGGTAAAGCGTAAATACTATGGGATGCATACAACATGCTGATTTAAAAAGGGGTTTCTATTCCCAGCAAACATGCCTGTGCAGCAGGGGCGGATCTAGAGAAATTTTCTTAGGGTGGCAAGAGGGTGGCAAAGAAATCAAATGGGGTGGCAAAATCAAGGCTTTTTTTTTTCAAACACATATGCATGTGGTTACATATGGTTAAAATGATTCAAATCCAGTAAGTATACATGTTTTTCATATAAATATAGTCTATAACTTAATTATTGTCTGTAGCCCACATAATTACATACTTTAGTTACATAAAACATGTGAGTTTTGATGTTATGTACTGTATAGCCTGTATAATAAATAAATATGTAGCCCAATAAGTATAAAATCCAGAAAGCTACACAACATGGGGCGGTTCATTTACAAACACACGTCTAACTTAAGTTTTACACTGTTTTTTGTTATAAAACAATCAAATTGTTACATGCTTAAATTACACAAAATGTCAGAAATCTGCACTGTCATGAACAAAAATTTTAACCTAATTTTTCATGATTTGTTGGATTAACCCACTGAGGTCTGAAATACAACCGGCTATTTTTGACTAATTTTGAGTTTACGTTTGTAGTTCACCCTCAAATTGTTTCATTTTATTTTTCCCCCTTGCTTTGTATGGTATCATTATTTTCAGCTTAACTGAATTTAGTTGTTTTTTTTTCACTGACATACTGCATTAGTACTACTATTACTATTAATAGTACTATTACTGATCTGAAATCACACAAAGAACTTTAAACCCTAGTAGTATTTTTTACTGTAAAAAAACCCCCAGACATGTTGAGTAATTTTTTATAACTTGAAATGTAAATATAAATTGTACATTTTGTAAACATATACAACTATTTATCTAAAAATGCAGCCAATACACCTGCCTTTTTTTCATTTTGTACAACCATTTAAAAATATTACTAAAACTAAAATGAGAGAACAATCAGGTTTCGCAATAAGATGCCCCACAAATGATGTGTGCCAGTAAAAAAAAAAAGTTTGCCCACCAAAAGACAGAAGAGAACAGCACAGGGACAAACCTGCAGGCCTGACAACAGGAGGTGTATCACTCCGCTGGTTTTCTACTTAGTGACAGTGTTTACGTTGCAAATGTGCCTTTGTGACATTCATTAGTGCCCTCACTGACACACAAAACGACTACACAACAGAACAGCTACACAACACAACACAACACAACACACTAAGTATACACTCCACACTAAATGTCACAAATCTCCCACATCTAAAAACTCTCTCGCTCTCTCTTTCCCTCTCTCTCACTCGCTCGCTCTGTCTCGCTGCCAAAAAGTTTTGGGAGTGACGGTCACTCCCAAAACTTTTCCCTCTTCCTAAACAACAAAATCCCACATATTGACTTTTTTAAAAATTGGTCGACATGGTGCATTTTTCCACCGATAGGAAAGAGGTGGCTTTTTTTCCTTTCTTTACTGTTTTCGCGCTTTCCTTAGAAAACGCTTAAAACACACACACACACAAAAACGTGACGACAGTATTTAGTAAAAAGCGTGGCTTATATATATTACCACAACTCTGGATTTACTGGCCTGTAATTAAAATTTAAAAACTTTGAAGTCCGAACTTTCAATGTGGGCTGAAATAGAGACTCAGCGTGGCTGCAGCTTATGTCAGCTTAGATCAGTCATGTGATTTGGAGGTGCAAGCGTGTCCATGGACCACAGAGGGTTAACAACACTCACCTTCCTTCCATTTCCAGAGTGTAACATCCAACCACCTGTGTAAAATCCGAAATTCCCATGGTGTTGTTCAAAATGTGCTCTGGCACAATCATAAGCATGCTTGCTACTGAAAACAAGAAAAAAGCCGATCCCTGCTATGGGCTGAACCATTTGTTAATGGTGCAGGGGGGGAACACTATCCAATATCTTCAGTTTTAGCATTTATATTCACTGTTGACTGTAACTACGCTCAAACTGTTAATGCTATCTTATTTTAATAAACAACACTGTCATATGCAAAACTGGGGTGGCACTTGGGGTGGCAAGGGATCATTTTAGGGTGGCACTTGCCACCCCATGCCACCCTTCTAGATCCGCCCCTGCTGTGCAGGCCCGCAGTGGAAAGCTTTGACCCTTTTGATATAAAATGGCATCGCTTCATTTTACTCAGTTGTATCAATTTGTGTATACAGAGTAGTTTAATTAGTCTCGAGTTAAAACCAGAGCACTATAAAAGTCGGACAGAACAACCGTGACATCACTTATTGAAGTCGTTATGAGAACCACATGTATGATGGGGTCCTACATTTCAAACAGATGCCGAGGCCTACAGTGGGCTGTCCACTATGAGCTGTGTGGATCTGCCCGCAGTGCTCCCACATGGGGGCCAAGGGGTCATGTTTGCTGGGTAAATAGAAAACAATATAATATTCACATAAAACCATTTTCCAAATTGTTTACAACCTCCATTTATATGTACACACTCCCAAATACCACTCAATACCAGTAAATACGAAAAAATAAATGTAAATAGTAAAACCAAACACCCTTAAGAATCAGTTTACATACATACATGTGAATACCATACTGTAAACTGCAGTTGCAAACACGTACATAAAAGTTGTACTAGATCTGACTTTCTATTAGTTACTTTTTGCTCTAACCCAAAACATGTTGGAAAAAAGTTTTTTTTTAATATAATCAGAGATTAGAGAACTCAGACACCTATTTAAAACCAGATATATTATATGCAGCAAATCAGCTTTCCACTGTAAAAAGTCAAGCAAAACTCAAACTG
>NW_005187410.1:1859494-1860691 GCF_000239375.1 Pundamilia nyererei | reverse complement strand
AGAGATTAGAGAACTCAGACACCTATTTAAAACCAGATATATTATATGCAGCAAATCAGCTTTCCACTGTAAAAAGTCAAGCAAAACTCAAACTGTATACAGAGTACCTTTTTAGGCTGAAAAGTAATTCTTAACCTGGTTAATTTGTTTAGCGTTCAATTACATACTTTAAGAAGGCTGTAGTACTGGTGTACTGAACTGCATTTAGAAGTGTTTTCTTATATTCTGCCTACCTTATAGTGTGTAAATATGCTACTCAGAAAATTAAAGGAACAGATTTTAATCAGAGTATAGCATCAAGTCAGTTAAACGTCTGGGATACTGACCAAGTTAGTTAAGTAGCAGAGGGGGTTGTTAATCAGTTTTAGCTGCTCTACTGTTGATAAAATAAACAACATGTGCACTAGAGGGGAAAAAATGAGACGACCACCAAAACAGGAATGGTTTTAAGGGTGGAGGCCCCCAGGATTGTTTACCCTCATCTTTTCTGACTTTTCGCGAGTTTTGTATTTTGCCAAGGTCAGTGTCAGTACTGGTAACATGAGGCAATACCTGGATGCTACAGAGGTTGTACAGGTAATCCAACTCCTCTAGCATGGCACTTCAACATATGCCATTGCCAGAACATGTGCCATGTCTCCCAGCAAAGTCTGAAGAGCATGGAGGAGATTCCAGGAGACGGGCAGTTGTGCTGCCGAACTGTACAGGCCATACAAGGTTCTTAACCCATCAACAGGACCAGTATCTGCTCCTTTGTGCAAGGAAGAATAAGATTAGCACTGGCTGAGCCCTACAAAATGACCTCCAGCAGCAGGCTACTGGTGTGAATGTTTCTGTGCACTCCTCCAGCTTTAATTGAATGGGGTATAAGTATTTCGTTAACTGTTTACAAAATGGATATCGGTGTGTGTGTGTGTGTGTGTGTGTATATGAAAATGAACGTTAGAAATCTTATTATGTTCCCAAAGTTTTACAACTTTTTGGCAATGATAAAAATGCTTGAACCTTAATACCACCAGAAGCTAGGTGAGGCTAGATTCTGAGTAGGTAGGACTGGGAGGAGGGTTGGTAGAATTTTAGTTAATGGTTGACTTGACACAACACATTTTATTTCGCCTGTTTCTAGTTGTGCAGTGAAGGTGTTGTGTATTGGTTGCTGTCGGTGTCCCTTGAGTGGTTAGCTTGTGTGTTGCGGGG
>NW_005187410.1:1843105-1859474 GCF_000239375.1 Pundamilia nyererei | reverse complement strand
CAGTGAAGGTGTTGTGTATTGGTTGCTGTCGGTGTCCCTTGAGTGGTTAGCTTGTGTGTTGCGGGGCGTTTTGTTTGCTGCTAGCTTCATGGCCACTTTTGATATTGCTGGGTTTACGGCAAAGCCATCGCTTGCCCTGCTGGATCTGCATGAGGTGGCAACATTTTACGGTATCAGTGTCTCCACTGGTCTGCGTAAAGTGGAGCTGAAGGCCGCTCTGGTGTCTGGGCTGTTGGAGAAGGGGGTGGTTGAGATGCAAGAACCCCCGAGCACACCCGGTCTGGCTGGACCAAGTGTAGCGCCTCATGTTCCAAGCCAGGTCGTAGAACAGCCAGTGTCTTCACCTGTGGGCCAGGGGCTGCCCGAGGGCGGGCCAATGACGCTGCCCCATTTTGATCCGCTCTCCACCGGGTCATCGGAGGGTTCTAAGCAGGATGCTAGGCTCAGAGTCCATCTGGCTCATCTCCAGCTGGAAAAGAAGGAGCGTGAGAGAGAGTTCCAGCTGAAAAAGGAGTTAGAGCTTAGGCGTTTGGAGGCGGAGCTGGTAAGGGCTAGGGAGGTCGAGCTGAAGAAAGTGGAAGTGGAGGCGGAGACGAAGGTCAAGCTGCGACAGCTGGAACTCCAGCAAGCCTCCTTCCCTCCCGTGGCGGCCTCGCTGTCACAGACAGAGGTACAGTTTGATGTAGGCAAAAATAGGGTTGAAAAAGGTGCAGGGTCAATCCTTCCTGGAAAAGAGGGAAAAGAGTGTCTTCTTTGACCGATGGTGTATGGCCTGTAAAGCTGCAGACCTAGTTTCAGTAAGGGAGTTAATGCTGATTGAGGAATTTAAAAACTGCATCTCTGAGTGAATGGCAGTATATCTGAATGAACAAAAAGTCTCCATGTTGCAGCAGACCGCGACACTGGCTGACGAGTTTGCACTCGTCCATAAAGCTAGTATCGTTAAGTATCGTTGAGCGACGCGACACCCTAGCGAAGGCTAGCGGTGCTACTGTTGAGCAAGACACAAGGGGAGAGGTACTTGTGCCTCGTCCCAGGTCAGACCGGAAACGTTTTTACTGTTTTAAATCTGGCCATTTAATAGCGGACTGCGAGGCCGACAGGCGAAGACTGCCAAAAGGCAGTAGGGGTTTTTGATACGGGCGACACGGGCGGTTGCCCGGGGCGGCATCGAGTATCGCCAAAAAATAAAAAAATAAAAAATTGCTCGTACTCATGCTGCCCCGACGTCATGCCAGCGCATACTGGGAATGTCGTAGGCACCGATCGGTTTTCTGGGAGTAAGGGCGCCCTCCATTTGAAGGGTGCGCCTGCTGCTTGCTGCACAGGGAGAAGAGGGCGGGGTGGCTGGGGATTCTCTGGCTGGCTGGAGCAACATCTAATAACCAACTCGCAAAATAAAACAAAATTAAAACAAACCAAGAAACACGAAAACACCAGACATTATGATACAGACTTATAATTTGCACCGATGTTTTTTCGAAATTCTATACACGAAAAGTGAGCGCGAGAGCCCTCGGTGCGCCTGCTCGCTGCTGAAGTCAAAGTAACCTTTATTGTCATCTCTCCTACTTACAGTCCAGTATATAGAGACGAGACGGCGAGGCTCCAGTTACAGCAGTGCAAGTAAACAAACAATAAATATAAGTAAGAAAATAAATATACACTTTAGGACTAGAGGTAAATGGATCAATAACAATTTAAAATTTATAATTTACAGTTTGATGATTTAAAGTCTCACACACAACCCGTCGAAAGGGGAGGGGGCCGGCTGCTTCCAAATAGAGCACATTTCATTCATAATGTTGTAAATCCAAGCTCATTATGGATTCATGATTTGAATCCTGGGTTGTGCGAAATCTCAGAAATAAACCCTAGACAAAGCGAATCTGTGAACTAAGGTGTAGGTCTATCGGGATATTTTGTGGTTATCCTCGGGTTGGGGGGTGGGTGTTCATACTGGAGTGCAATGTTAATTAAAAGCAATGGAAGATGGACAAGGAAAGTTCAAAGCCATCAGGTGCTCAGTTTCGAAAAAAGAGAAAAGGAGGAGAAACGAGCAAAAGATACAGGTAAGCAGATGTGTCATTGGATAATGGCAGGTCATCCTGAAACAATCAGAATCAGAATACTTTATTAATCCCTAAGGAAATTATGTGGGTTGCAGCAGTTTGTAGCCGTTTGCATGCTATGCATATGTAACCGGTGTGATTCTGCCTTGTGTCTGATAAAAAAGGTAAAAGAAAGAAAGACCTCCAAGTAAATAATTTGCCCACTCCAGCTCCTCTCCCACAGGGGAATTGTAGGAAAAGGGCTGGCATTTATTTTTACATTAAACATAAAATATGCATTTACACGTAACATATTTGACATAAGATAAAACAAAAACAACAACATGAAATCCGACATACCTGATAAAAAAGGTAAAAGAAAGAAAGACCTCCAAGTAAATAATTTGCCCACTCCAACTCCTAGACCAAATACAAACAGTGGGGAAGAGGGTTAGCTCAACCCACCACAGCTCCCAAGCTAGCAAGGAGTATATATTCATGCTAGCATTTATGGCGCCTAAAACACATTTATGATACACACATACTACACACTTATAACATCTTACAAAAACAGACCCCTTAGCACTGAGACTCCTGATGAATGTTTTAAACGCTTCATTTTTAAAGGAGCTCTGTGAGAGGCATTGGAATGACTTATGTGCCTGCCCCCCTCCATCAAATTTGGATGCGGAGTGACCTAGTAAGTGGTATTTTTCCTGTGGCTGTGTGTCCTTGCTTCCCGATTGATGGCGTGGATTTCATAATAGGCAATGACATAGCAGGCGGGAAGGTTTATCCTACCCCAGAGGTCACGAAGATTCCTGACCTAAGGCCTTTGTCAGATGCTTTAAGCCAGCAGCACCCGGATGTATTTCCTGTAGGTGTTCTTACCCGGTCACACGCCCATCGGCAGGGAGAAGTCGTTGACTTGTCAGAGTCAGTGGTTGGCTCTATTTTGGAAAAGGATGTGATGCCCTGCGAGGAGGAGGGAGCGGGTCCTCATGCCAAGGAACTGGCTCAAGAGGTAGCTGAGCCTGCTCCTGAACCCGCAGCCCCCCCCTCTCCTCCTGCGGGAGGCCCTTATGATTGCTTAGAAAGGGGACCCATCATTAGCGAAATGTTTTGCCGCCATGGATGAGAGTGATGGTCTGACAGGAGACAGGAAGCAGACATTTTTTGTTTGTGATGGATTGTTAATGCGCAGGTGGACCGCAAAGCCTGGAGAGGACTGGAGTCTAGTCCAACAGATAGTGGTCCCGGCTAGTTTGCGTCAGCATGTGCTACAATTAGCCCATGATCATTCATGGTCAGGACATCTGGGGTCAACTAAAACGTATGACCATATTCTGCAGCACTTCTTCTGGCCGGCAATGAAGGCGGATGTGGTGTGGTATTACCTGTCACACGTGTCAGCTGGTGGGCAAACCAAACCAAAAAGTGCCCCCTGCCCCACTATGTCCGATACCTGCTGTTGGTGAGCCATTTGAACACGTTTTGGTGGATTGTGTTGGTCCGTTGCCAAGAACGCGGGAAGGTAATCAGTTTTTATTGACCATAATGTGCTTATCCACGAGGTTCCTCAAAGCATTTCCTCTGCGGAGGATCACCACGGCAAACATTACTAATGCGCTAATCAAATTTATTACCACCTTTGGTCTCCCAAAAACAGTGCAAACAGATCAGGGAACTAACTTCTTATCCCTGACTTTAATCTCCCTTGGCATTTCTCATTCTGTGTCCAGTGCTTACCACCCAGAGTTGCAGGGTGCACTTGAGCGTTGGCACCAAACGCTTAAGGCCATGCTGAAAAAGTACTGCCACGACACGGGCAGGAGTGGGGATGAGGGTGTCCCCTTTGTGCTTTGTGCGATACGTGATGCCAACCAGGAGTCCTTGGGGTTCAGTCCAGCTACCCTTGTGTTTGGCTGTGATGTGTGGGGCCCACTGAAAGTGCTGAAAGAGGGTTTCCTTAGCGGAGGAGTTCCAAAAACTGACGTGGCAGATTTTGTGAAGATGTGTAGGGATCGATGGCAACATGCTGCCTCACTAGCAAAAGGGGCCCTGTGTACATCGCAGGCAAGCATGAAGAAGTGGTATGACAGGAAGGCTGTGAAAAGACATTTTCAGTCTGGTGACAAAGTCCTAGTGTTGCTACCGGTGCCCGGTTCTGCCCTTTCGACTCGTTTTGCGGGACCGTATGTTATAGTGAGGAAGGTGTCCGAGACAAATTATGTCCTCAGTACCCCGGAACGCAGGAGGAAAACTCGCCTGTGGCACATTAACATGTTGAAACCCTACCATGATAGGGAAACCCATGAGATTGTTGCCAGCACAGCAACCCCCAGTTCTGTCTCTGCCGCCGTGCTGAGCAGAGAGGCCAGTGCTGATGACGACCTGCGTGTACTCTCTGAGGGACAACAGTGTGGGCGGTTGGCGAATTTGGCTTATTTAGCAGAGGCAACGGCCCATTTGTCTCATCTGTCCCCTTCACAGTGCGGAGATGTGCTTGGGCTACTGCACTCTTACCCTTCTCTCTTTGGTGATGTGCCCTCGCGTACTGGTGTCTCCGAACATGATATCAATGTTGGTGATGCAACCCCAATCAAACAGCATGCGTACCGCTGCCCCATGGGAAAGCGCGAGGTGATGAAGAAGGAAGTCAGTTATTTAGTAGAGAACGGTTGGGCACAACCCAGCCACAGCCTTTGGAGCTCCCCGTGTTTGCTTATGCCCAAGTCTGATGGCACCCCCCGTTTCTGCACTGACTACCGAAAGGTAAATGCATTGACAGTCTCTGATTCTTTTCCACTTCCTCGTATGGAGGATTGCATTGACAATATAGGTCCTGCCAAATACATTTCCAAACTGGACCTTCTTAAAGGGTATTGGCAGGTGCCTTTCACCCCCAGAGCCTCTGACGGTTCCGCATTTGTTACACCCAACCATTTCATGCAATACACGGTGATGGTGTTTGGCATGAAAAACGCACTGGCCACATTCCAGCGTTTAATGCAGCTGGTCTTGGGGGATGTGCCTCGGTGTAATGTGTACTTGGATGATGTAGTGATATACACAGACATGTGGGAAGAGCATGTGGCTATCCCTCAATCAGTGTTTCAGCGACTGGCCGAAGCCTCATTAACTCTAAATCTCGCTAAGTGCGAGTTCACCCAAGCGACAGTCACGTACCTGGGAAAGCAGGTGGGTTTCGGGCAGGTTTGCCCGGTGGAGGTGAAAGTCGAGGCTGTCCTCAGCTACCCGGCCCCAACCACTAGGCGGGAGCTAAAGCGGTTCCTGGGCATGACCGGATACTATCGCTGTTTTTGCAAGAACTTTGCGGTAGTTGTGGAAGCTATGTAGCCCCAAAATCCCGTTTGAGTGGTCAGGGAAATGCCAGCATGCATTTGAGTCTGCAAAATCCCTCCTAACCCTAACCCATTTCACCGTGTATGTGGGCTCTAGCTCCTTTCCAGTAACAGTGTTTACAGATCACAATCCTCTTACGTTTCTCCAACGTATGTACAACCACAACCACGCTGGGCATTGGTGGAAGATTATGATCTGGCTATCCAACACAAGAAAGGGACTGAGAATCTGGTGGCTGATGCACTCTCGCGCAGTGCATAGTGATGCGTTTGTTCTGTGTTTTGTATAGTGTGAATGTAAGGGGGGGGGGGGGGGGTGTCACATCCTCTGAGTGTGTGGGCGTGGTGCTGTCCTCTTCCTCTCCTCCTCCTTCTTTCTTGCCCCTCCCCTTGTCTCTCTCTGCCCCTGCCTTCTCCTTTAGGACACACCTACTGCTCATCTGCCCTCGTTTACCACCAATTACCCTCCAGAGGTGATATAAGCTGGCGGAGAGCAGTGCAGGTGTGGCAGAGGCTTCTAGTGGATTTCCTCTGTGCTGATCAGTGTGTGATTCTGGTCTAGGCGTGGAAAAGGCCTGCTGTGAGTGTGACCAGCCCCACCGTGCGTGGCTCTTTGTGAGTAACTCTCAACTGAGCACTTGTTTTTCTTAAGTGACAGCGGCCTCTATTTCTTGGTTTTGCCTGTCTGGTTTATTGCTTATAGCTAGTGATAGGCAGATGAAGCTTCATGAAGCACTGAAGCTTTTCATCCAATTAGTTCACCCCAGCGCAAAGCGTCTTGAAGCTTCATTTGCTCTAGTAGGACATCTACTGGACGTAAAAATATTAGTTGGCATGAATTTGAAGCGTGTGGCATTTTGCACACAGCCTGTAAATGTCAACAACAAAAGGAGTGTGTAAAACATGTATATTGTAGTGATGGCAGTATACTGTGTATATTTATACTGGCAGTATGGAAAATGATTATTTGGAAATGCTTAAAATGGAAACGATCATTTACTGTGAGGTGAGGTGTGGTTGGGGTATGGACAGTGGTTGTGCTTTTGTAACGTTGAGATAGGGACAGCAACACACTGAGGCTTTGAGGCCTCAGTCCTGCCTGTTCACATTTTATTCTGTAAAAACGAAATTTTCACTGCTTTTATGACCTTTTTAGTGGGGAGAACATGGCTAGGAATTAATGATTTAACAAATCTTTTAAAGCTTTTGTCCTCCACAGTGCTAAATGGCTGGGAGTCCTCAATCACCATGCTAACCAGGTCTTCATGTATTTGAGATTGTTCTCCTGAGGAAAGACAATAAAAACAAAGCACAAATATAAATATCACACACGTAACTTATTACAGTTGTATAATATTGTTATATCATTTAGTAACATTACTGCATCCTATATTATCGTGGCATTTGATGGCTCACCTGGTCTTGCTCCACAATCGGTGTTCCCCTTATTCTCATGCAAAGCTCTGTAGTGCCTAAGCATGGATGAGGTGTTGTTGTTATATCCCAGCTCCCTGGCACATAGCAAATACTTTACCTTGTACAAAAGTAAAGACAACTTAACATAAATTGTATTGCACCATCAGTATTATGAAAATACATCTTCTGTAGAAATTTACATACCTTGTTGGGAGGAATAAGATCAAAATGTTCCCACACAGGGAAGGACATCCTCCTCTTCTTAGCTGGCTCCATTCTCTCCTGACTTTCTCTCCTCACTCTCCTAAACCTCCAAACTCTCTCCAAACTCTCACTAACCGCAACTCTGCATCAAACACCCACATTTTGAATGAAGTCTGATGGGTTTATATCGCTGTCATAGCTCGCGGCAAAGTTCGAACCACTCCTTTAACCAGTCACATGGTACAGCTGGGCAGCGAGGCTTCGGACGTCATCATTTTCAGCTCCTCCCATAAATGAAGCAAGCCTTGTTACGCGCATCATGGAAATGCCCCCTCCATTACTCGACACAAGCTTTGAAGCCTCGATACAGAACATCACATCACTACTTATAGCAGCGTTGCTGTCTTTTTTTTGTTGAATCCTTATAATTGTTTTCAGAGTTGAAGCGGCCACCATTTCTTTGGGTTGGCCTTTGATTTATCGTCGGAGCAGCATTGCTGCCTCTTTGTGTTGATACTGTTTGTATGGTTATTGGTTCATTGGTTATAATATAGACTTATTTTGTGTTAAACACCTCTGCCTGGCGTCCTTTTCATTTCAACCCGGATCCAACTGTTACTGTCCCCCACCCTCTTCGCCTAGCTTTCATGTGGGGACATAACACACATATTCACTTATTCCATAAATATTTTGATGTCTGTCACTATTGTCAGCTGTGTTTAATGCATGTTTTATAGCAAAAGACGGGAAGAAACAGGTATGTTGTTATACAATATCACAGACTCATTTTAAATACAGTGAGTTTGAATGACAGTTGAAAAACTTTGGGTTATATGTGTCATGAAGGAAAATATCTAACTTGGATGACCCCACTTTGTGGTACACTGACTTTGTAAAAATTATTGCTCATATGTTTTTTGTGTTTACTTTTAGACCTACCTGTGCTAGTCTCGGCTCAGATTCCTGCTTTTGTGGCTGCTTCAAAAGGAAATGCCCTCTCACTCATATACTTTGACCTCTGGGCCACAATTGACAGTGCCCCCTTTTCAGTTATTTTTCTGAAAATAACATAAAAATAAAAATAGTAATGATTCAAATGCCTAAAATCTTTTGTGTGGTGGGAAATGCTACCAACCGGAGGTCATCCATCACCTCACACACAGTGACAAGTTAAAAAGATAAAATAAACAAGTCTTTGGTGTAAAATGAAGTGAAATAACATCACACACAGAGACACTCTCAGTATAAGGTAGGAATGATTTATTTTGAAAAAGTCTTGCTTCATAATTGATACAAAGGAGATTTCAAAAATAACTATAAAAAAAGCTGGAAATCATTTCATAAAAGTGTTTAAAAATATGACACAGATTGCGATTTTACCATTTCATTTATCACTTAAGCAAATAAAAATTCAATAAAATCTTAACCATTACTTAGGTGTGAGAAGGCTCAACCAAATTATTTACCATTTGTATTTTATAACAAAACTACATTAAATATATTTTTATATCAAAGCTAAAAACTTTTTGGGAAACAAAAAAACCCTTTTATAACAAATTCATATAGTATTGTTTTGGTTCCTATGTCTGATAAACGATTAAAATGTAAAAATATATACTTGGGTCTCAGTAGTAGAACTTGTTTAAAACATAGGAAAACATCTAAACATACATTAGTTAAATTTTGCTTTGGCAAGTGATCACAACTGTTTAAAACATCAAAATCTGAACATTTGCCTTTTCATTATAATAAGTATGTGGATCTCAAGCAGGTGAGCCATGTGAGTCTGTCTGTCAACAAATGTAGTAATAAAAAATAAAACAAGAATACTTGAGGAAATAAAAGAATATTTGATCTTTACATTTTCATAACAAAACGGTACACAGAATATTTCTTCAGTAAGTATTTGGAAATGAATGTAATAATAAACAAAACACTGATATTTCCGTCTTCGTTAAAAGTTGGTTAGTCTTTAGTACTGAGACAATTTTTAAAAAATCATTTAATTTTGATTGTGATGCTAAATAATATTTGAGCTTTAGATTGTAGATATCATCCTTTTAACATGTCAAAACACAGTCACAGTAATTGATAGTCCATCTGTCTTAAATCCTTAATTCACATATGCTTCTATTTTATTAAGGAGCTCTGATGCCTTGTTCAGTGCCAGCATTTCATTCTCTGATCTGAATCGTCCGTTCGGTATGTGAGGATATGGATGGCAGTTGGGATATTGAGTCTTTTTGGGATCCACTCCGAGTGTCTGCAGGTTTTTCACAATCTCAGGCAGCTCTCTCAGTTGGAGGCTGTAGCGGGAAACTTGTGCAGCAGTGGCTGAAATTGAGCTGCTGTTGGGGTGTTGTCCATTTTTTTTATAGCATGCTGCTATGAGAGACTTTTCTACTGCTTGATGGACCTTAAACAGACACCACTCTGTGCTCCCTCCACCAGTGTCTTTGTGAGCTGCATTGAGATCGCAGCGAGCCTGTCTACACCAGCGTCTGGCCTCTTCTCTGTCTGGCCTTGGGACATTTTCATTGTGGGTCCAGAAGTTGTAGGAATGGAAACCTCTATAACCTCTAGAGAACCTCTCTCGACTGTTTCTGTGATACCTGGCCTCCTGATTCCACTGTTGATAGAAGCCTCTGAAATTTGTGTTTCTGCTTGAAAAGATCGAGCCTGCAGCTTTGCCTTTGCTGAGCTCATCAATTCAATTCTGTAAATATTTGAATGCCTCACTGGCGAGAGACTGGCAATCCGGATTTTTGTCAGGGTGCCACCTGAGGTACAGTCTCTTGATGGCTTTGTGCCTCTCCTCCTCAGGAAGCCTCCAGATCTCTGCCAAACATTTATCAATTTCCCTTTTAGCTTCCTGAACAGAGGCTGGTAAGGAATTTATTGATGATTCAGAAGAATGTGGCACAGCTCCTGCCAGTGGTTCCAGCTCCATGCAAGTGTTTTCTTCTGGTTTTAGCATCTTCTTCTGTAGTTCTGGCTCCATGCATTTCCTCCTTTCTGTTTTTACTTTCTTTTCTCGTTTAAACTGAAACAGATCAACACAGCTGACTTCAATGGGCTCATCTTCTCCAATATCTATTTTGTATCTCCATGAATATCGTCCATTGTGACCAGGCAGTTCTTCAACAATAACTGCATAAATGTACTTGTCATCAATGCTGTAGCCAACATATTCCCCCTCTTCAAAGTTGTTGAGGACATTCATGTCCAAACAATCATGCCATTCTTCTGGAACCTCTGTCCCAGGGGCTGCTGGACTAAAAGAGGAACTTTCAGTTTCAGCACTGTCACGGATCTGATTTTTAGCCAGAGTTTTCCGAACATCTTGCAGATCATCACACATGAGGAGTTGTCCCAGCACTGGAAGATGAACCGATGCAATTCTGTTTCCTAAAAGAGCATTAATCTCTTTTGTCAATGTTGTAATGACTTCATTTATTACTTTGTGAGCCATGTCATCATTGTGCTTTAAGTAAAAGGTGCATCCTTGTTGCCCTCGTTCCACGGATACATCAGTTTCTTCATCAGTTTTGGGAAGTGGCTGTTTATCGAGCCAGAGTGTTGTTTCCAATGTTTTGCAGCAGATAATCTGTATACTGCCAAAAATCTTCTCACATATGTTAGAAGCATCTTCTTGTGTTATTTTGCCTTGCAACTGCTCTCTAAGAAGACAAATGAATCCATATTTAAAGGCTCTTGAGGAGAGATGTTTAGCAAACCATCCACTAAATTCACAGCCAGTCCCAAGTTTACAAAGCTGCATCTCTGATTCCACAACTCTTTCCTCTGTGAACTCAGACAGCATCTTTGGCTGAAATTTCTGAGGCAGCAGTTGCAACAGCTGATGATGCATGTATTTGTCGTTGCCCAAATGACATTCACTGAGTTTCTCAAGCAGCAGGAACTTGTTCTCCAGCGCTTCTTCCAACCTTTTGGTCTCAAACACTGTGTCGTTGTAGCAGAGTGTGGATGATGGGTATAATTTACCATCTACTGCAGGAAGATACAGAGTCTCAACATTTTCAAGAAGCGTCTGGTTTCCGTGAGTTTTGATTGACTTAAACAACTGCTCAACAGCTCGTTTCACAGTTCTCAGCTGGTTCGAATGTAGTTTTTGTTTATCACAGGAATCAGCGTAAACTGCTGCCAAAACATTACAATATTGCTCTGCAGTAGCTTCGTTCTTCACACCAATTTTCTGAAAGAACGGTGCATACATTGCATCTTCTGGAGTAATCTTGTACAGATATGGTCTGAAGTCCCGATCATAGGAGAGTGACAGACACACGTCATCAGGCCTCATAAGTTTTGTGTCTTTTTCAACCAACACAACAGGAAGACCAGACAGCTGGTTTCCTTCAAATCTTTTTGCTTGCAGGTAAGCGTACGAATTTCTGAACACTTTAGCTCGTGTTTTGATCAGCTGGTCAGTTTCACATGGTGACTGACAGATGTTTCTTATGTTACTGGTTACACAGTTTGGAGGTGGTTCCTCATGAGCTCCTGCATTTTTCATCATCTGCATAAGTTTCTGTGTTGTGTAAACTGGTAGGTCTATAATTGGCATTGAGGTCCAAATCAAATCCTGATGTCCTGGATTTTTCTCAATCAACGAGCCTCTAATTTTAACAGTAGTTCCTTCAGCAGCAAATGGTTGGTGGTAGTTGGACAGTTCTTTTCGAATCATAACTGGAAAAATGAATTTGATGTCGGCAATCCTCTCCAAAAAATGTTGCTCTTTAATTTTGATGTTGCATGCTTTATTTAAGACTTCCCTGAAAAGTAATGATGATTTTAGTTTCATGTCTTTGAGTCTTCTGTTAACTTTTCCTTCTGATTCCAGCTGGTAAGCAAAATGTATTATCTCGTCCGCTGACACAACATGGTTCATTCCAAGTTCTCTGACCAGGTCTTTTGCTTGTTTTTTTATATAACTATCTCCTTCACACAGTTCAGACCAAAATCTCTCAGGAACAAATCTTTCGTGGGGCAACATTTGTTTGTACAGCTCCACACTCTCATCAAAGTAGTATGATGCAGGCTCCAGTCTACCTTGAGAACTGCGAATCAGTTTCACTGTCTTCAGTGAGGAGATGATAGTTTTCTTGTCCTCTGAAGAGTAATGTAGTGACAGCAACAGTTTGAGGCTGTGAAGAATCTGTGTCTCTGTGAGTTGGTGTACAGCAGGTAGAATGAACTTCATGAAATACTCCAAATCATTCAGGACCTGAATGTTGAGTGTTTGTGACAGCATGTAGTTCTCAGAGTTGTGTTTCAGAAAAATGCTGCTGTTTGTGTGTAGGTTGGACAAATCATGAAATATGACTGAATATTTGATGTTAAGGATGAAAACCTTCTTAGGTCCATCAATCCTCACTCGTTCACCTTGTGTTGTTTCAAATATTGGTAAGGATTTGAGCTTCCTCACATACGCTTGGCTGACTTTGAACTTGGATAATCCTGATTGCAAGAACATCTGAAACTCTTTCATATCATCATTTGAAAGGTGGGAAAACTCTGGGTGATTAATGTTGTACATTTGATCCAACACTGAGCTTTGATCATCTACATCAAGAAGCTCATGCTGTAGATATGAATATACCCGT
Source organism: Pundamilia nyererei (assembly GCF_000239375.1). Lineage (NCBI taxonomy): Eukaryota > Metazoa > Chordata > Actinopteri > Cichliformes > Cichlidae > Pundamilia > Pundamilia nyererei. The sequence continues at coordinate 1,846,814 of NW_005187410.1, read as the reverse complement.
CGGTCCACCTCAGAGAAGAAAACATGATCAGAACTCATAAAACCAAGTTTGAAGAGGATGCCTGATATGTCTTTGTGTTTCTGTGAGGCAAACACAACACTTGAAATGTGTTTCATTGTTTGCAGCAAGTGCTTGTTGTTCAACCTTGGACACACAACAGGTAAAATGTAGCAGTCGCTGAAGAGTTTCTTCACATCACTTAGTGTCAGACTTGACTCGTCATCTCTAGATGTTGGTAGTTTAATTTCACTTGTTATGAACATCCAAAGTGATTTCAGCCACTCCAACATTGTCTCATTTGGGACATGAAGACCACTGTGCGGATCAACATAGCAGTTCTCAAGAAGATGCTGAACAAATGGTTTCAAGACTTTTGCTGCACATGGCAATGATAACGTTTTGACAAAGTTAAAAGTTTGTAGAAGACGAATGTGCTGAATGTTTGTGTGATAATCTGCAAATGTTTCCTCATAGCCAAAGAAGAGATTTGCATATCTTGATATCAACTTGGGTGACTGGGAGTTGAAAACTGTCAATACTTTATCTCTTGTGAGAAGAAGCGGAAGCCCATCAAGTAAATTTGAATTGTCCTGGGTGACCTTTTGTGAGGAGAAATCTTTTAAACAAAAACTCAAGAGCTCTGAACATCTTGTCTCATCTTTGATCAAAGTGGCACTTATGGGTAAAGGCAAATCCTCATCTGTTTGGGTTGGATCATTTAGAGGTTTTGCTCGTAGGAAAGTCTGCACAGTGGAGGGACTGACCTCTTTCACTTCAACCCCAGCAGATCTGAAACTTGTCCAAATCCTCTGCATGTTTGTGGAATAAGGAACCAGCTTCATCCCAAGATCTTCCAAGATGGGCATCAGCTTGTAGTTTGTCAGGTTTGTCAGATAAGGGTCCTCAAGTGAGTCTGTTTCACTGACATTACACCAGTCAAATGAGAATTCTTTAATTTTTTTATCTGCAATTTTCCGTGTTGAGCTCTTCATCACAGGGATTACATCAAGGCCTTTTTCTTTCAGTGATCTGTATACTCCATGTATCATTTCATGCCAGTCTGGGCAAACATCCTTGGACACAGTTGGCCAAAAACACAAGTATTCTGTACTGAAACATGAGCCAATAAATGTAAGGGAAACTTTTTTGACTGCAATGCTGCGCCTGATGTAATGCAGGAGATCTGCATACAGTGGTGCGATGACGTTCTGTTTCAAAATCTCATTCCAGTTTGATTTCTTACTCTTCCCATCTTCTTTCCAAAGGCTTCTCCTGGCAGAATCAACCTCAAAGTTTCCATTGACATGTACTGGCAGTCCAGTTTTCCCTGGCAAAGGAAGTGAACAAAAGGCTTCTCCTTTAAAATCCATGATGATGTATCCTTTTGTGTTCACACGTGCAGCTAATGATGCTTGGGGAAGTTTGTCTGATATTTTCAAGAGAAAATTGTATTTGAAGGACCAAACTGTTCTGCAACAATCCATGTAGTTTGTCTTTTATCTGAGGTGGAAATCACAGTTTCATAGAAAGTCTTGTGCGGTGTTGGTTTGTCTGATTGCAGTGCATTTTGTAAATGTTTGACAAAAGTATCTTTTTCTTCCCGACTTTTCTGTGGCAGATTTTTTTCAACCTCAAAGATGGTTTTAAGTCCTCCTGAATCTTCACTGATTTCATGGACTTTGATTTTGCAGATGTTTTTCAGAAAGAGAATTAGTCCTTCAGGATCTTCAGACAGGGCAGAGCACAGTTCTTTCATGTCGTGGTCAGTGACTCCTTGCTGTGATATTTTGGAGGTGTTTGCATTTGTACCCATTCTCAGAGGTAATCTGAACATGGTGCCCTCTTTAAGAGAAAATTTGTCTGGAAGAAAGGATTTGTAGACATCTACGTACATTTCTTTGAAAGTGTCAGCGAGTTTATAGCCAATGCCATATCGTTGGTTATTTGAGTGATTTTCAATGTATTTTTGATTGGGGTCAGAAATGCAAAGTACTTCATCTCCTGTAAGGATCGAAGGGCAGTCAGTCAGATGGTAAACAGAGTTGAATCCAACTCCGTACTTGCCTATCTTCCCTGGGGTGTTGTGCTTTCCTCCCTCTCCCAGCTGTTGAATTCCCTTAATGTCAGCATCAGAAAACACTTTGTTGTTGAACACACAAAGTGCTGGACCCTGGAGATTGTTCCATTTCTTCCCAAATGTTTTTACTTTCCCATGTTGTCTTTTGTCCCAGATGAAGTGAATTTCTGTTGCTTCTGCATCATCAGCATTTTGGATGAGCTCTTTAAGGATATCCTTCTTTGATGGATAGGCTGAAATTATGTTTTTAATACGAATAGTGAGTTCTTCCTGCTGTTCAAACTCAAAAGCTAATGGTGAAAGGTCATCAAATGTGTGGTTTTCCAAAGTATGATGCCTTGTTGTTTTGATTCCAAGGTGGCGAGCCATAACACGTGGGATATTCTCGTGACACAATGTGACACCTGAAGTGAGTGGCATCCATGGGCTGTCATTGTAAAATAGCTCACTAGCAAACTGCAAAACTCCATGCTCATTGGGTATCAGACAGTCATCTGTGATTTTGACTTTGACCTCAAATATCCCTTTGTTTAAAATTGTGAAGACAACTGAGAGATCACTCTTTGGTAGGGGCTTGTTTCCATGTTGAGCTTTTAATTCCTGCAACACAGTTAGAAACTGAGTGATTGTGAATTGTTTTTCAACACCTATACATGTCCAGAGGTTCCTGAAGCTTGTGAAGGCAGCTGGAAGTACGTGGAGATAGGGCTTTGCTTCAAATTGCCCGTTCTCAGCTACACGGTCGACATTCACAAATGTTTCGCCAATGAGGATGAATGGAAATGAATATGCCCAGTGTGGGATGTAAGTGTTTCCAAAATGAGAGATCCACTGATCCAGAAACTTATAGCACTCAGATGCTATTTTGTAAAGCATGGATCTGTCAATAGAGTGTGCTTGTGTGCTTGTTTGGTGCAACTGCTGAAGCACCATCTGTACTTTTGGAGTGCTGTGAACTCCTAAAATCTGTAGAACTGGATCTGTGTTGTGTATGTTTAGATTAGTATGATCCAACACTGGTTGTGTCATGTTAACAAGAAGGGAGCATTTGTCACTAAAAACATCAGTGGGCCTTTTAAGTGTTACATTTCCTTCCATTTTTGCATCACCAGGTGAATATGCTGGAAGAAATGCAGTTGTCCTGAGTGTTTTCCAGTGCTGAGAGTCTTTATCATAAATGTGATTGTTCATCAGTTCAAAAAGGCACCTCAAATGCACAAATGCTTTCTTTTTGTCAATGCTCCAGGTTTTATTAATTGTGCCTGCTTTCTCTGTGATGTCTTCCAATGGGAGATGGTCATTTGCCATACCGAGTTCCAACAAACGCTGAATCCTTTTTGGAGATCTGAAGTCATTTTTGGATCCACCAAGCAAGCGTCCCTCTTTTGGTTCAAAAAGACAGGCCACCTTCCCTGTAGGATTCACAATTTTCCTGACATGTTGGAGCTGTCCACCCTTTGTGGGTATGCATGGATAGCAAAGCAGCAGATTGTCAATTTCTTTGATATGAAGGTCAATAGCATGCAGCACAAGGGTATCTCTACTCTTCGAGTCCATTGTAGTTAGGTTACTGAACACTGCTTCTCTGTAGAACTTCTCCCAGTTCCAGGTCCTGTTTTGTAAAACCTTTTC
>NW_005187410.1:1840759-1842935 GCF_000239375.1 Pundamilia nyererei | reverse complement strand
AGAAATATGGCATTGTTCATTGAGAACCATTGTTCTCCATCACTAAAGAGCTCTGGACCAACAGAGTCATCAACAATGGTTGAGTAAAGTGCATCCACTAAAGGTTTGAAAGTTTCAGTCACTTTCTCTCTATCAGGCCAAAAGGTGTGATAACAGTAACTCACCAGCTGCTTGTTTTCTGACATTTTCTTTAGTGCCTTGAGTACAGTAACATATGCTGTCACTACTGGATCCTGAAGGAGAGCTTTGTTCCAGTCATTTTTCACTCCAGTTTCCCACAGACCTTTTCGGTTGCTTGTCACAGCAAATGTGCCATTTACATTGACAGGAAGACCCGTGTGAATGGGAAGAGGAAGGAAGCAAAAGGCCTGTCCAACAAGATCTGTTTGTAATGTGCTGAATTTTCCAGTTTCTGGATCATTTTGCAAGGGCACAGCAATCCCTCCAATGGGCAAAGAGAAACTGGCTTGCTTGTTTTTCTGAAGGGCCATTTTCAAGGACTCATCTGTCCCAAAGCAGTTGTACAGGAGCCAGAGCTGAACTTCATTTTCATTAGACTGCTGACTGGATATTTTCACAATGCTGAATTTACAGCAATTGATCACCTCTTTGCATTTACCATCAAGTTTCATCAGTGATTTCTCAGCATGACGTTGCTTGGACACACTGGTGTCATCAGGAATCTCCATTGCACTCACAGTGGTTTTGGACACAGAGAAGATGGTCTCTATTTCGTTTTCTCTTGGTGGAGTCGATCCATTGTGTGGGATATTTTGGAGGGATAACGTAATGATGTTCTTTAAAAAAAGCAGATGGGTTTGTGAATTCTTAGAAAAGAGATGTTGAAAATCCAAGATATTGTGTTTTTGATACACTTTTGGGTTTATTTCTGATTTGGCAGCCTCTTCTTGACTTCGGAAAGGTAGTTTGATCAGAGTGCCTGGATAGGGTTCAGGAGGACTTTTTCGGGTAAAATTACAGTCAAAAATGTTTTTATATGATCCAAACTGACCAGGAAAACAATGAAAGAGTCGCTGTTGAGAGAGATCCAGCTTGATTCCAGGATTTGTTTTGTGTTTGATATGCTTTGTGAGATGAGTAACATTTGGATCAAGTATGAGGAGAGTGTTGCCACTAAGGATGGAGGGGACATCTGTCACATGATACACAGTGTTGAATCCAAGTCCAAACTTTCCAATTTTTTCCACTTTGTTTTCCTTTGAGGCTGAGCCAACTCTGACAATATTTTTCCAATCCTCTGCTGTGAACTGCTCATTATTAAAAGCCCAAAGACAAGGTCCCTGACAAAGAGCCATGTCAGGGTCAATCAGGCTTTCGGGGGCATCTTTGTGTACTCTGAAATCCACCAAGAACTTGCAAACAGCTGCCCCAGCATCCTCTGCATTCTGGATGAGCTCTTTGAAGATGTCACTGTCTTCATCGTACTCTTTAAGAATATTTTTTATCCTCATTGTTATTGGTTCAGATTGTCCACACTGCTCTATTCCTATCTCCTCTGGATCAAGGATGTGGGTACTGAGAAAACGAATTTCCAGCCATTCAGCTGCTGCTTTTGGGATTTCCTCATGTATGACATAAATTTCCTCTTCTCTGCAGTTTAGTTCTTTTAGTCCATTTTTGCTTACATCACAGAAAAGAGCTGTTGATCGTGGTTTAAGGGTAAATTTTCCTCCCTCAGCAATGACTGGCACTGGGATGTCATCCTGAACTGTTTTCTTCTCTTTCCAGAGCCAGTTGAGAATTTCTATTGACACTTTGACCTCTGAGGAACTTGCAATCGGCTGTTGTCTTGCTTCAACATTTTGCTGGATGTTGTACAGAATGCCCAAAATTTCTTCATTAGAAAGTACTTTTCTCAGGCCAAACTTCTGAAGCAGCTTTTTGTATGGCAAAAATTCCTTCGGCATCTTCCCAATGTAAGAACTCAGATCTAGATTATTTGGGTATTCAAGAACCAGATCCTGGGGTGCAACAAACTGGTTGTGAGTCCATAGACAGCATGTCTCATTGTCCATCATTGTAACAAATACAGAGACATTGTCTTGCATGTGTTTGTAAATGCTGTGCAGCTGTCTTTTGAAGTCTACATCTGTGTCAGGATTAACCATTTCCAGTGCTTTTGATTTCAAGACTGACAGATTCTCAGTCACTTTTT